>NC_092829.1:25713369-26313369 GCF_039878825.1 Excalfactoria chinensis | reverse complement strand
CATTTGACTTCCTCATCTACATGTTGCCCAAAGTGTTGCCACTAAGACAGCAACTGGTGTGCAGTTGGGCAGATTTAAATAGCTTCCTTTATTTTAATTAGGATGTCAAAGAAAGGCTTCTTTGTTTTTAACGCTTAAAATTAAGCTTCGTCTGAAGTCTAAATTTAGCTCTACAGGAACAATAAATGCAAAGACAATCACTTTGTGTAAAGGTTTTGAAATGCTCTTTGAGTTGCAAAGCAGACTGCAAAGTAGTAGATCTGAGTAAGAAGCTTCCAGTTTACATAGTTTCTTTTCTAATTATAGCTGCTTTTAAACAGCTGATCTATGTGCTTTAAAATTTCTCTTAGGCTAGAAATACTGAATGGCAAACTTCTTTATTCTGCTTATTTTTAAAATTAAATTCTTCTGACAAGGAAAAACTTACCAGACAAACAGATAGCGTTATATCTCTACATAAAGTGTGCCTAAGTTTACTAGATGAATGGTACTATATCTCTGAATAAAATGTGCCTAAATCATTCTGATATTAGAAGTGTTACATTGTTCTGCATGAACATTGATTATGTTTCCACTTGAAGCTGGTGTGTTAAGACTGGAAAGCCATTCAGGAATAATTTTGAATAGGAAGGATTAGCCAATGATTTAATGTGAGGGACTATGCAATGAAGTTGTCTGCAGTAATAACTCAATTAACCAGACATCCATTTAAATTCAGTGATGCTATTATAACTGAGAGTGATGCAATTCACAGTTGCCTGGACACCTAGAGTAAGATTAATTTTTTCTAACTGCCTAGAAGTTGACTGTTTTGTTTAACCTAATGATCTAGGTTCTTTGTGCTGGGAGACAGACACCTCCAAAGAACTTTTATCCTGTGATGTATTTTGCAGTGGGATTAATAATCTTTTGGAACAGAGAGCTGTTTTGCCTTAGATGTCTAGCTTTTAAACTGTTAAATTACATGCAAATAGCTCCATCCTAAATTTATAAAAGAATGTGTTCTTGGAGCACACCAAGTATTTTTTTTTAATTTGAACTTTCTTATTTTAAGAATCCTAAGACTCATGACTAATATCAGTGAATCAGTGCATATTCTCTTGAAGTATTCCTCCTGAATGTGATCAAGTCAAAATTAAAATAATAATTAAGACATTCATTTCAATGGCTATCCCGTCTGGCAAGACACTGTTGAAATCTGAACCTGTCTCTATAGATAACAGCCTATTGACTGTTCCGTGTTTGACTCTTTCAGAGGAAAATCTCAGCTAGTAACTAACTTTATTCTGCATCTCAGACAGCCCCTTAGCCTTGTCTCTGTCATCTAGCTGCCACACTTCCCAGCCACTATCTGACAGCTTGACAAAATTATATATAAATAACAAATATCTAGGTGATATATAGTGAAAGATATATAGTGATATTCAGGTGAAAATATACTGATAGTATAAAATATATTATTCTTGTACATCACTTTTCCTGTAGTGAATCTGATTGCATTCTTTGTTTGCTAAGATAAAATAATGTATTTCATATAGAGCTGTGAAACTGAGTGCTTAAGAAATACACTAAGTCTTCATTTTAGCATGCTTATGCAATTGATTTGTAACTATTTAATTGAAAAAAAAATCAGTCTAATCACTTTTAGTGCCTGAGTTATATTCAGCCTGTAAATTCCTCATTATTCATACACAGAAGGATGTGTTCAATGATTATGACCCCAAGGATTTAGTTGATAGAATAATCTGCATTTCTAAAGAAAGAATAAGCAGCATGGTATTTAATTCTTTAAAAGAAAAGTTATGATGCACATCAAAGCATATCAACGACTTGCAGTTTTTTAAAAAAAAAATATCCACAACTTGCTTGTCAATTGGCCAGTTCACTTGTCTATCTATTCTATACAGTCTTGATCTAATAATTGCTAATTATGCCATTGTTTGTCAGCTCATTTGAAACATCCTGAAATTCAGTCTAGCTCAGCAAATTGCTGTGCTTAAGGCATTTTTACATTCCAGGAAATTATAATATCCCTAGAAGGCGAAGAATTAATAATAAAAATCCTCTTTTGTAAAAGATTATCATTACAGAGCAAATGGAGCAGATCTTCCCTATCTTAGTGCATTTAATATTCTCATTTTTTGCTATGAAATTTTGATGGAAAGACTGTGGAGATCACTGTTTTATTAACTTGTTAAGAGACAAATTTACTGAACCAGTACAGCGTATTGGTTTCAGTATCTGATATATGGAAAAGTGACAATAGTGATGGATGACATTTAGACATTTCCATATGGGAACAAGCTCATTCTTCAGATGTTTCATGATCTTGACTTTTCTGACTGGTGTTGTTGAGTTTCTTATTAATACACCCAACCTTACTGAACCCTGGAACTTCGAGGGTAAAGCTCTAGAGAAGCAAATCCACAGATTGTATCATTCTGTTGGAAACAGGATTCTGATTGGTAAAGGGACAATAAATAGAAATTTTAACAGAACATACAGGGCATCTGTGATCAGTTACTAAATGTTGTTCAAATGGTCAAGCATTCAAGTACCTCTGGAGTGGAGATGATTAACGTATTTCTTGAAATACATTATATATACATATACCTTCATCTAATTATCTGTGTAACTATAAAATTACAAAGGTAAATATAATATCTAAGATATGGAATGAGAAGAAAAAAGGTGGATGTCAAAATAGAGTTGCTGGCCTCTAGATAATATTCTTGAGGTTTCTCAAGTGCATAAATTGTTTTCCAAGTCATTTTTTTATTTCTTTTTACTGTATATTTTATTTAAACAACAACAACAACCACCTTGTTGCTTATTCTAGGTGTCCAACATTGCTTTTATTACCATTAATCATTTTGGCATTGCATGATTGGAGTCTTGAAAAAAAAGAAGACCCCTGTGATCTTTCATTTCAATCTATTAAGTGAGCTATCCTTGTAAGTAGAGATGCAATCATAGCAACACAATTCGGAAACTAATTTTGATATGTCTGCTCTTCTATCAAGCTTTTGGACAAATAGTAAAGTTTATTTCTCAGCTTGTTATATTGATCTCTTAGAAGTCTCAAGCTGATTTCTACTGCAAAATCTTAATCATTCAGGCAAAGTAAAAAGCCTTTGTATTAGTAGTATTAAGGTCATGCAGTTAAGTGAATTACAGGAATTATCTATTTTATTTTTGCCAAGTTGTTAGAAACATGTTCAGGAGATTATTAAGCCTAGCCTTAGAAATATTTTACTTTTGTAAGGTAAAAGAAGACATCCACCAATAATCCATTTTGGGCAGAAATGGTTTACTGCACTGGATTGTGAAGAATCTATACTATACCTTGAAGTTTTTATCCCAATATTCAAAAATATGAATAATTACTCTGGAAATAGGAATACATGTATAATTTTCAAGTCAGTAAGATCTACTTCTGACAAATTTATGCTGTCAGAAGTAAAGTTATATTAATCCACCTGAGACAGGTGGTTTGGAACTTGATGATCCCTGAGGCCCCTTCCAATCCAGGTCATTCTATGATTCCGTGAAGTGCAGAGTCCTACACCTGGGGAAGAATAAGCAGATGTATTACAAAAGGTTAGTGTCTGACCTCCTGGAGAGAAGCTCTGCAGAGACGAACCTGGGTGTCCTGATGGACAACAGGTTGGCCATGAGCCAGCAGTGTGCCCTTGTGGCCAAGAAGGTTAATGGTATCCTGGGGTGTGCATTAAAAGCAGGTCAAGGGAGGTTGTTATCTGGAATACTATGTCCAGTTCTGGGATTCCTAGTTCAGGAAAGGGAGCTTATGGAGAGAATTTAAGAGGACCGCAAAGATTATTATGGGACTGGAGCATCTCCTTCATGAGACAAGGCTGAGAGACCTGGGACCATTAAGACTGGAGAAGACAGAGAGTAGATCTATCAGTGCTTTTCAGAAGTTTTATAAGCTTGCAGTAAAAATATAGCAACTGCTGTATTAAATTATTAAATTTGTAAACCACTGTATAAAGCAGAAAAAGTTATACTGACATGGAGCCAGAAAAATGATTATGATAGAATGTAAAATATATAGTGCTGATTACAACAGAATTTTTGCCCAGTTCTGCATATTGTAAATCTTCATTTGGTCTCAAAAATGAAAGTGTGAGTAGGGTTGTAGCAAGTGGTTTTGGGTGGGGGGGGAAGGTAAAATAAGATTTATAATTTACAAACTAGTCAGAACAGAAATGCAGCAGTAGCCAGAAAATACCTAAAAGGTCAGGGGAGAGAAGAGCGGCAAAGCTGAGGATCAATGAACTTAAAACTTCCAAATTTCCCTTGAGAAAAAAACAGGATTCTGGAGGAATAAATAACCAAGTTTTATGTTTTGAGCAAGTAGGTTACAGCTTAAATACTTCATGTTATTTTTCTTTAGAACTTTGGATCTGATTACATTAATACAGGTAGCATTTCAAATGCTACATTCGCCTCAGTTGGTTAGAGTTCTGACTGTATATGATAAGACCCAGTTAATTTTCCTCATTGCTCTTGGTAAGTCAAAAATGAAATCTGACATTATTATTCATCATCATGTTAACAAGCCTTTAGCATCTTCATGTTTCACCTTTTCTTACCATGATCTTTATGACTTGAATGACCCTAGGACTTCTTGTGGCAGCTTGTAGGCAAGTTTGCTTTGCCCCACAAGGTGATCTGGCAAAATTTAAGCTAGGCCAAGCATGTTCCATTGTCTTTCTTTTCTACCCACAAACGCATGCTACAATAGGAAAAAAAGATGTGCCTGATTCTATTCAATCTTCCTGGTAATTGCATAATTCATTTACCTAATGTAATGTAGAAGATACCAGTAAGGCCATTACAGTGATGATATTCTAGGAGAATATCTGCCCCCTGTGAGTAGATTTTGATGGCTTTCTATAGTCTGTCTTTCTCACTACAATGTTCTGTAGTGCAGAAGGCAAGATGTCCCCTGACAAGTTAAGGCCCATGGCATGAAGTATCACTGTTGACCAAAGGGAGGGCTATGTGGGCATCATCGCTTTACTTTAAATCTAACGTCCCTTCTTGAACAATTTATTTCCCTCTGGCAGTAGCAACGTTGTTAAAACCAGATCATCTACTGCAGGTCACATTTTTAAAACAGAAGCAGGCACAAGGATAAAACAAGAGCGTGTTTCCCTGTGCCTTGTGGGTTGGCCTCCTTTCCATGGGAAAGATAAAGGTCGCCTTTCCATCACTCACACTTCATGTTTCTTATGTGTGGTTAAAACATTGCATCTATTTTCCTTCTAAGAATTTCCAATTTAACTGTCTGTCTGAGCTGCCATTGTTTTTGGTAGAGATATGGCTTACAGCTCTAGAAGCTAAAATTGCTTTTGGAGGAGCCAGTGTGCGGACAGAAGAGCTATTACAGCACTGCTGATAGGCTGTTCAGCTACGGGTGCTGGCCCACCTGCTGGAACTAGGAACCCTTTAGCTATGGGCCAGACCTGGACAGCTTTTCCATTCACTGAGAGACTATGCTAGGTACTTTAACCATCACCCATGTGGCTATAAAGAGGCAATGCATTTTGTATAATTATAATAATATTTATCAAGCATTCATAATGCAGTCAAGTTTGTTTTTTTTTTCTTTACTAGAAGAATGGTGAAGTCCTGGAACAGGCTGCCCAGGGAGGTTGTAGATGCCCCATCCCTGGAGGCGTTCAAGGCCAGGTTGGATGGGGCCCTGAACAACCTGATCTAGTAAACATGGAAGTTTGGTGGCCCTGCCAGGCAGGTCTGTTGGAGCTTCATGATCTTTGAGGTCCCTTCCAACCCTGAAGTTTATAACATATGATAGATAGACTACTTTGACATCAAGCCCATAGGTAACTTTCAGATATTCTTTGAACTCCAGTGTGCACTATTGATGAAATAATGAGAGAGACTTCTGAAGTATTCAAACTCCATAGCAGCTGAAACATGTACAGGCAATAGAATGCTGTACTGGGGTGCAATTTCATCTTTCAGAGATCCAGCAGCAACCCCCTCCAAAGGATGATTCAGATCATTCAGATCTTGGCCTTTGTTTTATTGCTGCTACTAAGTGTGCTGGCTGTGCTGTGCTCTCAAGAGGAAGAATAGTGTGGTGGGTCAGAATTTGGGGTCAGTCACTTATTTTTCCAAAAATTGTGTTAACAAATAATGTGTAATTTTGGCACATTTTTCTATGCTTCAGATTCCAGTCTGCTTGCCACACTTTCCTTTTTAAGCTCTGTTTTATCTATTTATTTATTTATTTATGATAGTACTGAACTCTTTGTGGTAGACCTTGTCTGTTATTTAGTGTTTATTCAGTGCTGGATAAAATGCTACATAAGTCTTAAGGAAGGCTTTTATAAATAATGCTGTTAATAACTTTGAGTTAGAGCAGAAATTACTTGCAGCTCAAATCGCTATGTGGCCAAATTTCAGACTTTTTTTCTTTCATTTTGCTACCAGTTGACACAACTGCATGACTTTCCCAGTCTCCTGTTCCCAAACCTGTAAACAGGCTATGAGCTCATATTACACAGGAAGCACTAGCAGTGAGATTTATTTGTCATCTTTGAAGGCCATGGAGAGGAACAAAGGACTTTCATCTCTCTCATTTTCTTTCTTGACTGTAGGGAATAAGAAGGTACTGATATCTTGGGTCTCCACGATATGGGATAAAAATTCAATTAATATAAATCTGCCAGATCCAGGGGAGGTGTCTGGGTGACTATCAGGAACCTGCGAATTGCTGGATGGGCCAACAGCATCCTCCAGCAGCACAATCTCCTGGCTGAAATGGCTGCCAGATTTTGCTCCTAGTCTAAATACCTTCTTTTTCAGCTTTAGCCTACCCTTCTTTTTAACTTGCTCCAGTCAATATCACGTAAGTTGTCAGATGCAACCGTAATGAATTTTCAGTTATTTCTAGACTCTAAGATTAAATCAGTGACCTTGGGATGAAAGACGGTGAATGCCATGACCACTCTTTGTTACCTCTTCCAGGCAGCTTTGATTAAACTGTGCTGTGAAGCCAGACCTGGATCAATAAGAATGATCTTCATCGACCTAATAATGTATTTAACATGTTCTGTGCACTTTTATCTAGTTTTGTTACAATAAGTTGTTTATGTTATTGAGGCAGATTGATTTAAAGTTTCAGAGCTCTCTCCAACAGTAAACATCTAGAAATAATCTCATTAGTCTGCATGTGATACTATATATAACTATGTGATCTACTGTGCACACTCCTTGGCAGGTGTAAAATAGCATAGCTACAATTTACAAGAGTTGAGAATCTAGCCTAGAAACTGAAAATGCTTATTCCAACAATTTTATTTTAAAAGATTGTGGCATAATTTATCATAAAATAAGTATATATTATCTTCTTTGTACCTTATCTACAGATGTTTAATACAACATTTTTAGAAATCCTTTTTGTTATTTGTGGAGCGTATCTCCCCCATCAGTAGATGTATATAATGCCCAGCCATTACATACGCATCTCTTTGTGGTGGGGCATCTTATATGTACTGCGAGCAGTCAGATACTTCTTAAACCCACCAGTTTTAGAGACTGGTGGACTTGAATAAGTGATTAGATATGGAAGCTGTACCAAGCATATCATTCAGGGATGTCAAACCCCTTAACAAACACTGTTATAACTGAGTCCATGTGTAACCACTGAAGGACATATTTGCTTCAGTATGTCCCATGACAGGTTCTTAAAAAATATACTTCGGTGAATTTAACACTTGTGAAAGGTGCCAGATTGACAGGCCCTGGAGTTAAAAGTTCTTGAATTCCCAGCAGGCATAGCTGAGCTTCCTACACATGCTGCCCCACTATGTTCCCAGCCTCACCTGGAGGGCACAGCCACCAACTGTCCTACAGCTTGCAAATCTGTGCCACCTCATGCTCCTGAACTATGGGGCACAAGGCAGTAGCTGTAATGTGACCTAGAGGTGAAAAAGCAAGTTTCATAATTACTGCACAGGTGCTGTTGCAGTTGATCATTTCACACCAGGTTTTCAATTAATCTGAAAAAGATAAATAACTTAAGAAAGTGCACTTTTCTGATTTTGCATTGGAAAAAATGTGTGTATGAGCCTCTAGTGAATCCTGCATTTATATCTGTTCACATAGGCACATTAAGATTACTATCTGAGCAAACAAATGCTTCCACACACTGTGAAATGCATTCTGAGATGCCACTTGAAAAATGAGTCCTTACTGTTTTATAAGTTTGTAATAATCTGTCTCCAGTCATAACTCATCCCTACTTGGTGTCATTATAGCCTATCCTCCCTAGAGATTCTGAATACAGCTAGCATACAAGTTCAATAACAATCGTCCCCTTAAAGAGATTAGGTTCTTACAGGGTTGAAAGATAGCACACACACGCAAAAAAAAACCAAACAAGCTTGTGATCTTTGCACTCTGTCATGGTTTTAGAAAAAAAAACATAAGTTCTTCCCCCAGTGATTGCACTCGGAAAGTTCAGTCCTCTGTTCTCTTTGAAATTATATTTAGACCTCACTGTGGGTACTGGAAAGGCATGTTTAAGTGTTTCTTTATTTAGTGCTGAAGGTTAATGACATTTTAAACAAAAACCCACATTTATAACCTTGTATAGGCTGATTCTCAACCTGTATATAGGACATTGCTAAAAACAGAATGCTGGAAAACACAAAGCAGTGAGTTTTCACGCTCTGCTGTTTTCTAAACTATAGCCAGCAGCTTGAAAGAATTATTATGGAAGCTAAATCTTTATTATTTTTACTGAGAAATAGCCATACCTAATGCACAGAAGAGCTCACAACATTTTTTTATCTTTAAAAGAGTCATTTCTTTATCTGACTTGCTATTGATGTGCATGATAACGTACCTAATTTGATCGGTACAGTGTACTTTGGAAGGTAACTTACTTCTATATATATGGAGACAGTTAAGTGGCATATAATTATCTAAAGGGCTGCAGTTGTGATGAAATTGCAGTTGTTAGACATATCAGCATAAATATGCATTTGATGATTATGTTTTATGGATTTGCTTAACTCCTTGGCATTTGTGGTTCATCTTGTAACACCATAAATCTTTAGGAAGAACTATTGACAGCCTTCAGAATAAGCCGAAGTTTAGAAACGTGGAAGGAAGTCTGGGGGAAACTGTGTCCAAGGATAGTTTACAGTGGTAGTACTTGTGTACTCAGTTTAAACATCTTATCTCCTCCACCTTCAGTTCTTTACAGTCTGTCTGCTAGAAAACACAGGTGGATCATTTTAGGTAATTTTCTGTAACCCTTCACATGTTTATTCTCTCTAGTATGTAGTTTCATATTTTGTCTAGTCTGGTTTTAAATATCCAGTGTAGCCAAGTATTCTCCTCTGCAGGTTCTATATCAGGTTTGTTTGGGCTGGACTATTTGTCTGGTTGTTTCTGTGTAGTAATTTGATAGCATTTTCATTTCTTTTATTACATAGTTTCTAGTTTTAACAATATCATGTTATAAACTCAGCTTTAGTCTGCTACCTGGTACCCCCCAGCTACCTTTTAAACATTGTTGAGCTAGTGGCTGGTCTTCTGCTTAGTATGACATCAGAAGAAAGGTGAAAGGATTATCTGAGAGTGGGAAGGGGGGTGCAAGGGCCCTTCTCTTAAAGAATGACTCCACACCCAGAACAGTGCAGGGGAAACAGGAAGTGAAATAGATATTTACCTGGTTTTCCTAACACTTGGGCAACACTGAAAAGGTAATTTAGAAGCAAAGGCTTCCAACTCTATATTGTAGCTCTGAGGATGTGTCTCAAGTTCATTAGTTTGAAATCTCCTTATAGTTGTGCAGTATTATTTTTAAATTCATGTAGGAAGGGCAGAAAATAGAATTCCATATTAGGGAAGCAAAGAACAGGGGTTTGTTCCTGACAGAGTTAAACAGCTTTCAGAAGAGTAGAAAGGGGTTGGTTTGTTCCCATCTTCATGTAACTTGAATTACAAGGTTTAGTAAGTAGAAAGGATTGTAAGCTAAATCCTTCAGAGTCCGGAAAGCACTAATTAGCACCCAGAGTAAGTCTTCTGAAATTGGTCCTTAATCAAAGATTGCCATGAAAACAAATTGTGGCAACTTGATAAAAGAGATGCATTGCCAAGGCTGACAGGTCCATCATCAAACAAGCACTAAAGATAACTTTTTTTCTACTAATTTTCTTTCAGATGCTAAAAAAATACATTAGCTGCAGTCTAAAAAGCTTCCGTAGTTATTCAGCCTAATGACTCTGCTCTAGAAAATTAAGATTTCTGTAAACAATAACACATTCTGTGATGATGAGTGAGTCCTCTTCCTTCCCACACATTCCCATCTAGGCACAGAGGAACAGCAGAGAGTTCAGTGAGACTGACAAGGAACAGGCAGTGGTTAGATTCCTATAGAGCTGGTTGTTTGGAGTTGTCTGCCCCTCTTCACTTTGCACTGGTAGTGTGGAGCATAGGTGTCTTCAGTGCCAACTAGTTTGGGCCAAAGGAAATCAGTCACTTACCCATCTTGAGTCAGCCAAATTGCTGCCTGCTCACTCGCAACTTTTCCACACAAATTCTGAGAGCACAAGTCCTTCTTGAGGCATGGAGGAAAGTAGCTTGTTTTCCTCCTCTTCTGCTTGATTCAGGAAGTCCTACTTGGGCCCTGATGCAGGCACCTATCTAAATCTACATCAGTTTGCATTCTGGTTTTACCATTGCCTGTGTAAAGACTTTAGAACCGGGTTGCTTTTTTTTTCTTTCTTTTTTTTTTTTTTTTTCCCCAAGGTTTGGGATATATTTCAATGGATTAAGAAATACACTGCACAGACAGCACTACCAGTCAATTATTAAAAATAATTAAAATTGGTGGTCTTCCCTTTATAGCAGATTTTTGTCTGAGGTCGCATTTAGTGAGCAGTGTGCTGTGTGAAGTGCTACCCTGTTTTGTAAGTATTTCTGCCTACAACACACAGTATTTTTTGACCAAAAACTGGGTACTAACATATCCTTGACAAGCAAGGTTGCTATCTATAAGGACTCTTTTTTATTAGGGACAAGCTGAATGCTGTATTTGGGGTTTCAAATCCATTTTCATCAGTTTTGTGATTACATGGAAAAGGCATTTTAATTTTTACTACTAAAACTAACTTGAAATAAGAAGCCAATAGGCTTCCCGTAGCAAGAATGGTCCATACAAGTGGGAAAAATTCTTTTAAGTTACATTTTTATAAAAGAGCTGCTTGCAAATGCAGACTATGCAAACCTGAGTGACTGTATTAACATCTGACCAGACACATATATCTGGAGACCTGAGTTCTGAGTGCAGTCCTGCAACTGCCTCTGTAATTTCGTTTATTTACTTTTGGAGTATGTACACTTTAGAAATAAGCCTAAAACAATGCATTTGTTTTTCTTAAATATTTAAATTGACAGCTAATTTTTATTTTTATTTTTTAAACAGATGTTATTAAATAAGTTTCACAGCCTGTAACAGTAATTAAACATGGGAGGGTGGAAATGAAACTTACTTTGGAAGCAAACTAGTCCCAATTATTTGTCCTGGTTATTGTATTATTTTTCTTTGTCCTTCTTGTTTTGAGTGAGTGACAGTCTTTCTTCACACATTTATAACATCAGGATAATGCTTATTTCTGTACTTGTAATGATGATCAGGATGTAACTGAGTTTTGTTAAGCACTGGTAAATAGTGGAGTTCAGTGACACGTATTAACAGACCAGATTAGGAGCGGTTCTAGAGACACTATAAGCTCCTTAATGCAATGCTGATGATGCACGTTAAACACCCTGGCATGGAAAATATTCCTGTATAATAATTAAACAGATGCTTCAAGTTGCAGGAGAAGTCTGTTGCCATAATATATGACACAAATGACCAGTCTGAATTTCAGTCAGGCTGTGAAACTGATTTAAACCAGTGATTACCCAAGCCAGTCTTTGAAACTATGTAAAGCAAACTGACAGAATTTGTGTTCTCTGTTACATAACTTTCAATATCCAGTTTGTGTTGTGAAGATTTGTTATGCTGCATCTAGACTTCTCTCTTTCAAAATCAAAATTTGATGAACGAGCTTGTTATGTTACGTGGCAATTGCATATTTTTTTCTCTTTTTCTTAATGTGAATGTTTCCCACAGACTTCAAATTCAGTAATTTTGGAAGCTGTTTATACAAGCACTGAATAACGTATCTTTGAACAGTTTTCCTTGGAACTCATAGGCTCCTGGTAGATCAAGATAGATCACGTTCAAGAGCTTAGTTGTCAAAAATGGAATCACAAGTATTTACAACATGTCACCTCAGTTTTTGCTGTAGGCAGAGCAGTCTTCACCATTGCAATAACAATAAATATGTATATATATATATAACAAAACCATATTTTGCAAAGCAATTCACTATTATATTCCAACAATGAATTTTACTGGACTAAATTTTAGTTTGGACAAGGAAAATCAAGCAAACCAATTGCACTGGTTTTAAAATCTCACATTCAAGTACATCATTTTAAACTCTATATTATTTTTAAGTAAAAGTGTGAGAAAAACCCTGTACTGATTTCATTGACACTGAAGCCTCATAAACAGCAGTACATAAAGAATATTTTTCTAAAACCAAATTTTCTTCCCTTGCTATTGTTGTAACCCAGAAACACAGTCAACTGGATGCTTAAGGATGGTAAGGGGTGGGGGGAGGTGTAGGGGAGTGGTGGTTTCCAGTTCCTTGTATTTCACCCTTTCATTTCTCTGCCTGATCATTTAAGGCAGAGGCTTGTTCGAGACAGCTTTAATTAAACTGTGCTGTGAAACTGTATATAGATCAATGGAAATGATCCATAACAAGAGGCTAATCATGGATTTAACAGTGTTCAGTCCAGTTCAATCACCTTCTTCCATTTTTGTGTCTTTACATGCATGTGGCAAAGCCTTGGATGTGTACATGTATTTTTTAATCCGTCTCATTAGTGACCATATGCTTTGACTTCAAGGGAGACAAGAACTGTCTGCAATCTGCCAGGGATTTAGGGACATCAATAATTTGTGAATAGTCATGTTGGTACTGGTCGAAGGGTTAAGTGTTCTGCACACCAGGGGCACATCTTTTGGGACTGGAACTCTTAGTCAACTGTTAGGAACCTGATCTCCTGTGACGCATCTTTTCAAAGTACATGCTTCATGTCAGATCTGTGCAGCTGAAGCAACTGAGCTTTATTAGCTCAGGGATTTAAAAGCCTGCTCTAAGCAGTGTAACAATATCTTTTGGTTAAAATGTGAAGGAAAGATAGTAGTTCTAATATGAAAGCGATTTTTTTATGTACTGGACTAAATGTGATCTTTATTTTTGTTACCATTTTCCTTTTCAATATGAGTTATCAGATTGTTCCTCACCTGCAAATATCTTTTGAAACAAGTATATGTCAGCAACAATAGATACCTGGTTCTGGAAACACCTAAGTGGAGTCTGTGGTCTAACCTCATACTGGCTCAAATTCTACTGAAGCCAATGACAGCACAGATGTGAAAACAGTCTTCCTGGCCATTTGGGATTAACCTTACAGGGGCTTATATAAACAATAATAAAACAATTATTAAATTAAATTTAATAATTTAATTATTAAATTAAAATTATATAAAACAATATTGTTTTATCCACTTGGTGTGAAAAGCACCTTCCAAAACAATAGCTTATGATGTTATATGCCACATTACATGGAAGGGATGCTAATCCAGCGTGAAATCATCATTATAATGATCACTATTTATCTCAATATGCTGTCCCTACAGAGGAATGGCTGAAATAGATAATGCCAGAATTTCTATTGAGAGAGAGAAGAAATTTTAATTATTTTCATTCATTTTAGCTTTTGTTTATGTCCATATCCTTCAGATGTGCCTAGGTCAATAGAAAAGTGCATAGTGGATCAGAAAGAAACTTGGTATGGAAGCTGTGCCATTGACTTTTGCTGCTTAGTTGGAAAAAGGGGGCATTCACCTTACAGGAGGAAGCTCACCTGCTTTAGGAAAATGTCATGTAGTAATAATATTGAATTCTGTAACAGGAAATGAAAACATGCAGTATATGTACCATGTGTTTGCTGCTTCCTAGCAAAGTGCTTTTGTTTTTATATTAACAAACATTCTGCATAAGGGCAGACTAAGTAAATTTAAGATGATTATGTCACAGAACTCCTGTTAGAGCTCCAGTAAACATGCTGACTATAATCCTCTGCCCTTTACACATCTTCACTTTTAAGATCAACTTTTACAAGTTCGGTGTACAATTAAGGAAACATTTCTTTGTACACAAAACAACAAAACTTTTGAACTCCACAGTGCATTTGAACAAAGAGTTTGAATGCATCAGAAGCATCAGAAAGTGCTCACGCTGTTGACTGAGATTCTTATTCATCAAAAAGCATAATTTGCAAGTTTTAATAAATAATTGTGTCACATCATTAATATATATGATTAGTATTGAAAGATTTTTTTGTGTATACTATTTATAGGAGGTTAAATGCACATCTCTCCATTTTGTACTGTGTCAGCCATCATTACCCAGACTTACTGACACAGATTTACTAACTGTGGATTGTCTTTTTCTGGTACCTTGCCATACAATTGTACTTCTTTGGAGACCTCATATCCTTTTTCCAGGGGAAATTTGCATAAGCGAACTTTTACTTACAGTTTTCAATCATAAAATGATCAATGTCTAAGGCAGAATATTTTCGCATCATACTGTTTGATTTAGAAGTATAATAAAACAGGTGTCCCAGATTTTCAGCTACATTTCAATTATATGTGTAGGCTTTGCTGTTGTAGCTTGCACCTGCAATAGAAAAGCAAGAAGGGTGTCTCTTTCTGATTGCTAAGCAAGTTCATTAGGTTGTGTTCAAATGTAAATATTTACAAATGTTTTGGCTGCCTCAAGGAGCAGAAGGATGCATCACTTCTTCATTTGAAAGTAATACCTGGTTTCGCTATAGTAGCTCTTAGCACTCTTACACAACTTTTAAGGCTGTAAAACATGGAAGAATTAAATTGCATTTCCACAACATTAATTGAAGAAAGAGAGGAAATTCTATTTTAGTAGGGCAGAATTGGTGATTTTTGAAGTTAATTTCTCTTACCCATTTCCATTTAATGCCTTCTGAGCTAGCATAGCTATAGTGTTTACTGAAATTGAATTTTAGAATGAGAATGTTAGCTGATGCCTAATTAGCAAGTCACAGAATATCTGAGATACATAGACAGCTAGTTTTTACACACAACGTGAAGTCCTTTGGCCTTTGAGGTGACTGTTGATCTTTGGCTCACCCCATCTGTTTTCATCTCTAGTGTCAATGTTGTTAATACAAGAAAGCCAGCAGAATTCAGAAGGCTTGTACCGCCTTTGCGATATTTCACAGGCAGTGTTGCATTTATTACACTGATTTATTATACTGCTGCCAGGTAGCAAGAGAGAACAGTTTTGGCACCAATGAATACAATGGCAAAATTCCTGTTTTATCCTATATGAGGTAACACTTTGACTGAACTGCCTATTCACAGTTTCACAGGAAGTCATTCCAAAAAAAAAAAAAACAAAAAACAAAAAAACAAACAAACAAACAAAAAAAAAAAACAAAAAAAAAAAACACATTTTGTCAGTCTTCAAGTTCTGCCCTCTTTACACTCTCTAGCCAAGAATGCTTAGTGTTGTAAAGAACTGCAGTAATCACAGAAGCTACAGACAGAAATAACTTAACAAAACCCAGATCTATGCAGGCCATACCATACCATTCCTTTTGCAGGGCTGTTTCAAAGGGTTTCTGTAGTCTGCTTCAAAGACTCTGTGTGGCTGGATTCCTACCAGTTCCATTGAGGTTGCAGCATGACCAGAAATGTCTTAGTGCTGCCTTTTAATTTTCCATTCTTTAGTTTTCTTCATTTGTTCTCATGATTAGTTTGTCTCTATTATCATTCCCCTAGTGGACATGAAATTTACAGATTTCTGTCACAGAATATTCTTGACCAAGCTCTGTAGATGGATTCTGTATTTTTAGTAGTTGCAGACATGTATGCTGTCATCCCTGCACTTCCTTTTATCTTCAACACAAAATGCTTCCATTGATTTCAAATAGAAATCATGTTCGCAACATTACTTAAAATGGCCCATTCTACATTGGTAAATTGACACAACAGGGTGAGACTTGAGAGCAGAAATTCACTTATAGACAACAATGCATTCATCATCCAAATATCAGAAATTACAAAGAACTATATTTCAGCCGGCCTTTAGTTATTTTTACTGCCTGCACTTCATTTGAGCTTGCTGCATATGTCGCTGACAGACCACTCACTCAACACTGGTCCTGTTTCTAGCTGTTTTGCTGAATCCTAGCCTTAAAAAGAATCGTGTATGGTTCATCTCAAATTAGTTGACTTGGATTCTTCCTTCTGTATAAATTGAAAACTCAGTGTTGCATTTCACTTTTGTTAATTGTTACTCCATGATAGTTTTCAAAAATACATTCAGGAATCATTTTTAAGAAATGGCAAATAATAGTAAATGAGACAAAGAGGATTTATGAATTGTTTTGTTTCTGTTTTAGGGCTACAAGAAAACCTTGAAAAGTGTTTGGGCAAGAAGACCCCAGCTCTGATTTTAGTACCTGTGGTGGATTTACCTGGCAAGGAAGTTATTCATACAACATGCTGGCTAAGCTAGCAGCTTAAAAGAGATGAGTTGATATCAAAACACACATTCATCCAGGAAAGAACAAAGAATTGATCGTGACTGCGTTGGATACTTTCATTAAGCAACACTGTTTGATTTAAGCAAAGTCATATTTAGCTTGTTAATGATGCCTCATGATATGTGACAGTCAGCTTTGTATGAACAATAAAGGTTTCTTTTCAAAATATTGTGCTTCTTTTTCTGACTTATTTTTAGATACATTCTGGCAATAACAGGTGGATCTTGGGAAATGACAGTTGCTCTGATCACATCAGTTCTTTAGTTTGATATATTTAGGCCTGGTTACAATGAACTGATTATAACTTCAGAACCTTAGATCCAATATTGTTTTAAAGACTTTGTTCCCTTTCAATTTTATGTTGAATTTGCAGACTTCAAGTGAACTCAAAAAAGTTATTTGTGGCCAGATATTAACCCTTTTCTGGACTGGAGAGATATTATTCACAGGGATATACGGGACAAATGTTTTACCAAAATGTGTGATGGAGGTGATAGGTAGACTGTAGGATTTGTCATCCCACTATCTGAGGTGATAGTGAGTGCCTCAATGCTGTATATCTGGTAGACAGCTCTTAACAAAGAGCTACCAACATTCCCCAGGGCTTCACTCTTCCCTGGAAAATCAACAGGAGTTTTACCTCTGCTTTCATTAAAACAGGCTCAGACTCATAGGTGAAGTTCCTATTGATTTCCTTGCATTGATACTTTACTTATGACGTAGGATTGGTGTAGGAGAGGAAGCCTTCTGGATATGGCTTGAGGCAGTACAGCTGTAGAGAAATCTTATTTTAAGGCAAAAGCTATACAATTAAGCCTTCAAGAAAGAAACTTTTGCCAGTGTTCTACATCTACTTTCATTCTTATCTCATGTGTGAGTACTGGAGTTACATGACCAGTATGACATTTACCCTTCTTCTGCGCCAGCATGTATCTGAGATAACTCCAACAAAGTCAGATGAATGGCAGGATGTTTATACTGGGTAGCACTGCAGCCCGCACTTTCTTCCCCGTTACCAGATAGGCACTTGGCAGCTTATACAAAACCAGTGTATAAAGATAAAAGAATTTTACACTGTCAGATGCTTTGCATGTCCAGCATATTGTGCTGATTATTATCTGAAAATAGACTGTTAAATGCCATTTTCCTTTACTATTACATCAAGAAATATAGTAGAACTGCCATCCTCTTTTGTAAGAATTATTTTTATCAAACTTACTTACTTATTCAAATGTTTTTAGAAGAGAGAAGGCAGAAAGCTTTTTATACACCAGTGTATGAATACATGGATGCATTAAATCAAATTTCATAACAGGAAAGGGAAGAATCTGTTAACAATGTATTAGTTTACTAGCATTCAGCATCATTTTTAGGCTACACTAAAACACATTTGATCTTTGCTCTTCACCACAGTCAAAAAAGATTTTGCTAATACCTGGATGTGCCTGTTTTATTTGAATTCTACTCTTTCAGAAGGCTAAATCGTTTTCTTACTTCTCCCTGGAAACATCAGTATTCTATTTCTTTCACTGCAGTATGTCCACAGCCCAGAGTCACAGAAACTCACTTTTCCTGCAAGTTTTCCTTAAAGATTTGTGATTAAAACTACCCTTCTTTTTTCCTAATACTGAGAAATGATAACACAATGCACTGGTTTTAAAACAGTAAGATATTTTCTTCATCAACAGAAAGGTTATTGGTTTTGATTTGTTTGTTTTTGAGAGTAGAAAATCTTCATTGGGTTTAATGGGTTTATTCTGTGAACAGATAAAAAAGAACAGTCTAAAGACTTTTTCTTATTGAAATGCTTCATACATCTTCTAAGTGTCAGAGTAACTAAGACTATGAGTCTGCTTAGCTGTAAGTGTGAACAAGGTGAACAAGGCAATTACTTCAACACTGATATGCAGGTAGGAGGGTAAAATGCTGTTCCATATATCTACGGCTTTTATAATAGAAATAAATGTCTTAACACCATTTTATCTGCCTTATGCTGCAGATGCATTGTAATTACTGGATCCTACCGTGAATTAGTTGTTTCAAAGATCTTCTTCAGCTTCTTTGTAACAAACATGATAGCTGAAGATAGGCAGATAGGAGACAGGCACATGGGCACATAAATACACAAATGTCAGTTTTCATGAAAAGAGGGAAAGACAACAAGTACTTAAAATTTATAGATGCTTTTTTTTTGTTTGTTTACTTTGTTTGTTGCTCTTTGTTATACTTTAATTTTGACTACATATCCTGTTCTATGACACTGGTTTTGAGGATTATATATAAGCACACAGATTCTAATATTTGGGCTTAACTTGGAAGAAAATATGTTGTGTGTATTATGACACAAAAATTTTGCTGATCATTGAAGAACTCAAAACTCAAAAATGCAACATAATTGCTGGGAAGATGTCTTTGAAAAGTAACCCATGAATTTAATTTGTTCTTTCTCTGATGTAACAAGTGTTAAGAGTATGGCAATCACTTTTTTTTCTTTTTTTCTTTTTTCCCCCCAAAGTTATTCATGTCTTCTTACAGATCTCTACACCAGTGAAGTTCTGTCTCACCTCTTTTAGAAATCTGTGTATCAATTTCTTTAATTGCTTGTAAACATACTAAAATGAAGTGGTCAATGAGACTGCAAGACCAGAACAGATTTAATAACTTTGTGTTTTAGTCATTTCTAAACCCAGTGATGGCTACAGTACCAGTGAGCCTTTACAGTGCACATGGCTAAGCTGCTATAAAGTCACCAGGGCTGATCTTCTTAAAGACATTTAAAAATGACATTGAGATATTTTAAGCAGAGATCATTTAATTTTTTTATTATTTTTTTTTTCAAGTTTTATAGTTAGGTGATTCAGGAGCTGATTTGTTACACCAGGCAGCACTGATGCATCTTTCCCCTTGGCTCTCAAAAGTCCAATGGGCAATGGAATCAGGATATCTCCTGAGTATTAAAGAGGTGAGCTGAAGCAGCTACTCACCTTCAAGGACGTTATGCACAATCCATTATCTCCTGTCTACATGCACTAGTCTAGTCTATCAAAATACAGTGATTGAATAAAACTTTTATTTCAAATAAATGAATGCAGTGATTTAATAAAAGCTTTGTACTGCATGGTATAATAGTTCTCTAAGTGAATATTGAAATCCTAAAATATAGGCACTTTTCATGTTTCCGAGTTAAAGCATTATTACTTCTTTCCAAATGGCTTTGCTGAAGCAAAGTTTATCCTGTGCATTAAAGTAAAACTATCCTGAGCTCTCTGAGTAGTAGCTGACACTTATTATTTAAGTAACCTTCTTTTACTATTATAAATGTCTGGCATTAGGAACGTGTATTAAGAATACTTGACAATTTACTAATTTATGATCTCCTTAGTTGTATTTTAATATTTTTGGCAAGCCAGCCTGTGTTGATGTATTAGCCAAACATTCAAAATACAGACTTGAAATCTTGAAAGTCTTTTTTTCAACTTTCATCTGAACACTGAATATTTTTGACATATTTTAAATTTTAATTTTAAAAAACAGATTGGGTACCTGTGAACTGAACCCGTATGTTACACGCAAGTGCCCTTTTACTGATGACTCACTGCTCACAATTTCTTGGCTTTGACTTTTGTTGGATTAATTCATGGCTAGATTTTGCCTTTCTCATTTTTTTTAAAGCACTCTCTGCTGTTTCCTTTTACTTGCAAACAGTTATTTAGGTTGTCCTGAGGATCTTCAAAAAGGTTATGTCCTGGCAGCTCTGCCTCCTTGTCATTCCTTTCACTCTCTGTTTCATGCAAAATGTTTGAAAACCATCTATTGGATATGTCTGCTCATTCTGAATTTCCTATTACATTGCTGTTTTGTGATTGTATTTTTAATCCTAAGTCATTTTGAAATAGTTTTACAGTTAAATCAATCTGAAAAGACCTACTGTCCAGTGAAAACAGGATATGCTCAATAATGTGGTCATATTTCACTTCTACTTTTCCATCTTACAGCAATTCCAGTTCTTCTTTAAATTACGTAGATCTCCCATTCAGAAGAAAATATTTTCTGAGAACAAAAAACGAAGCTGAACCAAATGCCCTGAACAAACTGACAGACACTCTGATTTTGTAAGCTGTTAGGGGACTCTAGAGTCAGGAGATGCAGGTTAGGGCCATGCCACCCCTTTTCTGCTTAACTTTAAGCACTCCCATTACTTTTCATGTGCCTCTGTTACCATATTTGTATCTTTGAAATAATGTTTTCTCACTCTTGTAAAGGTGTTGGCAAAGAGATGCTAAGTTGTAGTCATACAACCTGCAGTAACAAAAAAGTTTAGACTGAGTGAACAGCACACTAGAGTGTGAAAATAATGTTGTAGTGGGAGCCATAATGAATGTGATCACAGATACCGATTTGCATGAGCGCAATCTGGAAAGCTTTTCTCCTAGCACACCGCCTGCAGCACTCTCAGATCACAGGAGCAGTCTATAATCCACCCTGTAACACTAATGATACATTTCACAGCAAGATTCCTCTGGTGGTCTTAACGTGCCGTACAAGCCCATGACCCAATGTCTGTGTGGGCCACCAGGGGGGCAGCCATGCACTGCATGCCTCTCCTCACTGCATCGACATGTTGGGCTATAAGAGGGAGAGCCACACACTGCAGGCCTCCCCTCAGGGTGGGTATGCTGGGTTTTGCTGCTAGAAGGGAAACTCTGCTGCTCCCTGTCGCCCACTTGGCAGGGATGTTTGCTTTGGCAGGAGCACAATTATAACAGGAATTTAGGCTTCAAAATCACCAGGTCATAAGCCTTGTTGCTTTCTGTTGCTTGAGAGATTGGTTCCGCTTCAGATTTTGCCAAGACAAACGGGAAAAAAAAACCTTCTCAGGTTCCTGCTATGGACAATTGTTGCCAGTTCTAAATAGCCATAACTTCTTCCGTACATCCTTTTACTAACACATCCCCACTTTAAATGGAAGACATTGTTCCTCTGACACAGAAGATGGATGCGAAATGTTGCATTAGGGGTTCAAGCTCATGCAATCACGACTTCAGCTTCTCTGAGTCTCATGTTTTAATTGTAGCTGCCTTTTGTTGCCTGTAGAAGCATATGGGTTCAGAAGGAAGAAATAAATTTCTCAGCTGTAAGAGTTTTCTCTCTCTCTCTTTGCAAAGTTCAGCCCTTCTCCCACGCTGATCCATGCACTGCAGCGAGACCTAGATACATGCAAATGCAGAGAAGCCTTTTGTAACTGAACTAAATTCACATAGCACCGGAGCTGGGTCTGTTCAGGTTCAAAGCAGGAGGTGTTAAGCGATACGAAATAATAGAAAGGGAATGCAGACAAGAGTCAGTGTCAAAGGAGTGGTGCTATTCGGAACCAGTAGGGAAGAGAAGCTAAAAGGCAAGCAAAAGGTCTAGAGACCTAACAGGATTATTCTTTATTTAAAGAATGTCTTTGAAGAAAAGGACCCTGGGCTGCCTAACCACTGCTACTAGGTGTAAGTAGTGTTTCACAAATGAAGAGGAATAAACAGAGTTTCTCGGAAAGAGACCCAGAAGTGTACTTTTAAATGTAGCTCTAATTCTTTCAATCAGATATACGCATGGTAAACATCCGACACCTCTCAGAGAGTGCCTTGGTCAGGCTTCTGAATGCCAAGACGCACCAGTCGGAGGATCATGCAAGAGGAACCACACCCACTGTGCCATGGTGTTGTTAGGGGACACTTCTCCAGGTACTGCCCCCACTCCCTCAAGGAGCATGGCTTGGTCTGAGACCCATAGACCATGGGTGCACTGCTCATTTGTATGCCTCCTCCACAAAGGCAATACAGGGCACCGAGATTCTGACTGAGGATTTGCTTTCCACTGCTACGGATGTTGTTTAAAACTAACCATTTAAATACCAAAATTCAGAATATTGCTACTCAGATTAGGCAAGGGAAATGTGATTCTCTTTATGTTACAATCCTCAGTGCAGACAAAGCTTTCTCAGGTTGAGATCCTGCCACTCATGTAATTATTTGGAGAGAGACAGCTCTACTACTTCAGCTCCGGTACTTCACAAGGGGAATGGAAACATTAGGAAAGTTTTTTCTTTGATGTAGAATACGCTGCCACTTTTTTGTTATTAAAATAGGAGCTAACTTTAAATAAATAAAATTTTGCCTGGAGGCTTCTGAAAACTAATGTTGTGTTTTGACAGTGTCATTTTTCTGATTCCTGAAAGCATTATGTGAGTTAGCTTAGGACTTCATCGTGATTTTTTCTTCTATACAACATACAGTGAGTTCTTTTTGCAGCTCTGTATTTTTATTTTTATTTTTTATTTTTTGTCTCTTCACACACTCATGCACAGCAAACATCACTCCTCAATTTCTTATCCGACAAGTGCTCCCCAAAGCTGGCTTTTCCCCTTTTAGAGGACAGGTGGATTAACCCCCTGCAGTGGAAGTGAGAGGGAGTGCAGTGGAGGGGAAGAAGCTACCGTTGTTTTTTTATTGAGAAAAGAAATGGATGAAAAGCAGTCAGCTTTGAGACTTCAAAAGGAAAAATAAACTATGGAAATGAAAGAAGGTCACACAAAAAATACGTGAGGGAACAGAATTTTGTTTTTAAAAAGCCACTATCACTGTCCAACTTGTATGTAAAGTCTCTTATTTGGATTAACAGGTTTTATATCCTCTAAATTCACGCTTTGCTGTTAAGAATATTGATGTGAGGATGATATAGGACTTACAGAAGAAACAGAGTCTGTTCAAATAACAGCTGATTTCATACCCTAGTCTTTGATAGTAATTTATGGTCCTCTCTTCAAAAACTAAAGATTCTTTTAGGTGTACGCTCATCTAGAAAACTCAAATAATGTGTGCTTAGTGAAAGAAAAAAGATTGCGAACAGCACAATGTGTCTTACAGCATAAAGTGCGACCCTAAAACTGCGTGTTGCTGAGCATTCTTAATGTGCTGTGAGCAATTTCATTCACTGTATTTCAAACCCTGAGTGCACACTCTAATATGCACATATATCAGGGGTGGCCAAACTTTTTCATGTGTGTCACAAAGCAATTCCAAGACACAAAAAGTGCTGGCCGCAGGCTTCCCACTCCATCCTACAACTATGTGAATGAAAACAAAAGTATTTCAGGTTTGCTTTTGTTGTTGTTTGGGGCATGTGTATGTTATTTTGAGGGGTTCATGGCATAGGAGGTTTTTGCATAATGAAATTATGTCAAAATGTTTCTTTATTCAATGAGAAGCTCAGATTTTCTGTTCAGATTCTCTTATTTTCAGAAATTACAGATAGCCTTGGATCTTGGAAACTTTTCTGTTGTGCATTCTGTTGTAATTTATGTCTCTTAAAAGAACCCAAATTCTATTTAAAAGTTATATATCTGTATTTTCTGATTCTTTGAGATATCTTGTTTACAGTAAAGAAAAAAGGCCTTATCTCTGTATTGTAAGTAGAATTAATAGGTGTAAGCTAAGGTGTGACTTGCTAAAATGCAGTGCTGACGCTGAACATTGCAATGGTTGTAAGTTATTTATTTATGATTTTTTTCCCTTCTGTAAAATAAGAAATAGGTTGGATTGTTGTGAAGGTACTCTGGCAAGCAGTGCTAGGTGTACAACAAGGTATGCTGCAGGCATTATATGTTACCAGAAAGGAGAACATGTTGACTGCTCATTAGGCCCTCAATTGATAAAGCAGATAAATTTGAGTCCTGACTCAGCTGTGAGGGACACAGACTTCTTAAAATAAACTGTGAGAGTTTTTATTTGCTTTCTGGTCTATGTAGAAGACCTCAGCATGGAAGGGAGATGTCTTGCCAGCACTGAGTGATAGAGAAGCATGAAGCACAGCACAGGCAGGTGTTGCCTGCACAGAAGCAGAAGAGCTACCCAGACTGGAGTGTCCCTTCACTATGCAGAAGTAGGTAGCATATGCATACTCTGACTTTGGGGTTATATTTTCTTGTTTTCATTTAGATCTTTCAAAAAACAGAAAATTGTGTTTTGGATTTTACTAGGATTTTCAAATAATTGCTTTACAGAAAGGGGGAGGTTAGGGGTAGAAGATACTACAAACAGGGCAGGAAAAGTGAGAAAATTACTTATTCTCTACTGACACTGGGTATTCCCCTTTGGTCTTTAGACAATTCTTCTACCACCAGGTCTCTTTTCTGTCCTTGTTTCTTCCTCTCTGTATTCCCACGTCTTCCTTTTGGTGTTCTTTTCTCCTCTTTTTCCCCAGTATTGTTGTACTGTTTAGTGTATATCCAGAAAAAGGAGAGCCCCATATGGTAACTTTGTGGCCACTTCAAAGGACTGTAACATCCACGCCAGGATGAAAAGCACAAGGATAGGACAGCCGACAAACAGTGTCCATAAACACACACTGCAACCATCAGGGAGCTTTCTGGATCACACTTTTACGTAGGTTCTGCACATCTCTCAGCAAGGAGACCCATCAGTGAAAGATCATCCACCTCCTTTAAGGAGCCTGAGCACTCTGCTTGCTTGTTTTGAACACACCCACATGGCTGGGAACACCATTCTCATTTTGACCTAAAGCTGAGTATACACTCCCCAGTCATGTAAGCACCTTTGAGACAGTGCTTCTTGGGAGGGAAACCTTTCATGATTCAGTATCTTGAACAGAGATTACCAACATTAAACAAAACAGACTTTGTAAATAAACAGTAAGATGAACATACAAGAAAAGATTAAAAGCAAACAAAAAACAAACAAAAAAAAAGGAAAAAAGTGAAAGGGAAGATGACAAAAAAGAAAAGGGGAGAAAAGAGAAAAGGAGCAGGAAAAAAAAAAAAAAAAAAAAAAAAAAAACAGGAAAGGGAAGGGAGAAAAGACTTACACAACTCCTCACCACTCGTTGGCTGCATACTTGTCAAGCTGCAGCACAAAGCACCTGGCTGCTCAGGGAGCACACTGGAGCCCAGCACAGCCTGTCAGGTAGCTCCCAGGTTGAGTAAAACGCGCTTCTCTAGGAGCGCTGCGCGGCCGGCAGCCTACTCCGAGCTTCAGACCGACCCAAGACGGCTGCCTGCAGGCGGCCGTGCTGCGCGCTGCACAACGCGGCGAGCCACCCGCGTCCTTCCCTCCTGGCGGCCGCGTAGGATGTGTCGGGCAATGCTGCCCCCTGCCGGCCACGAGGCGCAGGGCTTCTTCCCTGCCTCCAGGGCGGAGGTGGAAGTGTGGCCACAAAGCGGGACGCGGCTACTGGCCTCATTCACTGCGTGAACGCTCTTCGTGCACGGCGGGGAAACGAGCCCTGTGAGCGCAGGAGTCTTCCCCGAAGTTTCTGAAGTTTCTGTATTTTGCTGTCCCTCTGCCACTCTGAGCATCGTGATCCCTGCAAAGTGGAATGTGCATCGAACAAGTGAATACCAGTCTTTATCCTGAACTTTTTCCCAACTGCATTTTTTAAGGTGTGTGTGTCTGATTGTGTGGTTTTGCATCTTCATTTGTTTGCTTGTTTGTTTTTGTTTTTGTAACCTTTTGTGTCCTGAAGGCATAAATACAAGAATTATATCTGTAGCATATATAGAGATCCATGTGCAATGTAAACAACCATTAGGGCAGTTTATAGTAAGGGAAAGGATTGTAGCATTGCCTGAAGTACTAAAATGTACTGAGAGAGAATTCTGCTTTCTTTTATATATTCTTAAATGTTCTGCTGGTTGCCTTCCCATTCTGCACTCTCTTCCATATGCTCCCTACCCCCACCAACACACCCACCTACACATACTCACAATTTACCAACATACTTTATGGCTTATGCTGAATTAAGATCCACACCACCATTCAAATAAGATAAAATAAACAGCTGTTTTCTTTCTGCAGAATGAGTGTATTCTGACTTGGCACTTGTGAAGCATCTGAAAGAAGCAGACTGCCAGAAGTGTCTTACATCGACATAGTGTAACACTGTGTGGAAGGCCCAGGTCTGGATGAGGAGCATTGGGATTTGCAGTGGGGCAGTTTCCAGAGGAATTTGGCAGGTATGCAAACCATGGTAGTGCATTGTATGTCACTGGGATGCCAGAGGAGGCACCCATGGAATCTCCAGGCCTGAATGCATAGTTAAAGTAGCAACAACAAGGTAGGACAGAAGCTCATTGTGGACATTTGTTTCAAGAGCTCCTTTTCTGCTGGAGAATTACAGTCCCAAGTAGCACAGGCACCAGAGGCTGACTGGATTTGCCCTGCCTGTCATCTCCTGCATTAAGATCCTTGATTCAGGAGCTGGGCATTTGGCAGCACCCAGCATACAAACAAATGATCTAAAAAGAGTCTGCAGCAGATCATACTACTGTGAATCCTGTTTTGCCATTCATTTCTGCTGTTTTTCAGGTGTGGGTCATTACACCTCATTCTGAAAATCAAAAGGGCTGAAAACAAAACAAGCATGTCAGGTTGTCACCTCAGTATTGCTCCTTGCTGTATGTATGGTACTGTTGAGTCACAGCCTGAACCATTGATTGAGCACCTGCAGAAAGAACCCGGTCAGCCTTGGGAGCACAGGTGAAGGCAATTCACCTGTGCATCTGGAAAGGGTGGAGCCTGACTGCAGATCTCTTAGATCCCATATAAGGACTGACTGTAACTGGAGAAAGGTCTCTGGTTGAAGATCTTTCCTTTGTGGGGTTTTTCTTGTGAGCCTGGATCTTTGGAGGTGGGTGAGCATTTTTCCTTTGTAACACCATTCTGTCTGTGCTAGTCCATTTGCTGTTACACTTCTATATCACCTTTTCACTGCACTGACCTTCTTGATTTTACCACTGTACCACTCCATTTAGATCAAGCCTTGTGATGCATAGCCACCGCATCTACAGCAGGAAACATTCTCCCAAAATGTGCTATTCACAGGCAAGGGAGCTTGGGTGGAAAGCAGATAAAAGAATAGTAATGAGATCCCAGGTGCCTTGTCAGCTAGTAGAATTCAATACCTAAATGACACACATAGCTTTTTTTATAAAGAATGCTGTGAGACACAAATCCCATGAATGTGTTCCTTAAATCTAGCTCTGCTCCCCAGGATACTGAGAAGATCCATACTATGTCTGCTGGCAGGAGCTACTGGCAAGTGTTGACGTCTCTCTTTTGGCTCTAATTCAGGTCCCAGGTTGCTGCAGTGTGAGTACTCCAAATAAATACATCTGTTTACTACTTTAATCAAGAAACACATATACATTGTTGCATTGTTACTTTTAAGTTTATGAGAGTAATCACATGCCTCAGGACATGTGCGCCTCCAGTTGTTTTTTAGCATTTATTTGCAGAACTGCCATCCTGTTTCCTCGTGTTGCTAATGTCAGGCTTTATGTTACTTTGAGAAGGACAACAGAAAGGTACTTGCAGCAACTAGATTAAATAGGGGTTATGAACTATATTTAATTCTTTGTTGACTCCAAGAATTAAGACAAAGAGGTATGGCCTGCTACAGCTGTAAAATGGTAAAACCTCAGGTGGGAAGCAGAGCATTCCAACACAGCTATCAGTTGCTTTGATGGTAGTGTGGATGAAGTGTCAGTACTCAGAAGCTTAACTTAGCTTTATGGATCGTTCATATGAAAACAAACAAACCTGATGCTTCAGACTCACACTAAAATTATTGCTCAAATTTACTTATTTTAAATGTATTTAAACCCTCTTTTCCTTTCAAGAGTGAGCCAGTCACTAATAAAACAGTGAAAAACAAAATAAATTTCCCTCTCTTTCTATCTGTCCTCTTACTTTTCATTATTTCAGATACAAACTGTTCAGTACAAAGAACCAGTTGTGCAGGTTTCTGAGATGTTTTGCATCAAACTGTCAATGATATTCAGATTTATTTAAGAAATCCTCCCTTCCCCTTCATTGAGAGTTACTGCACTGATGCTGGGTTAGCCTGTTTTAATACTGACTTAACAGTACAAATTTATTCCCTAACACATGTTAAAACTGCTAATCAAAACCAATTCAGCAGGATGCTTAAAGTATGCTCTTGTGGTATTATTGAGGCTGTGCATTGCTACTTTTATCAGTGTGTCCAGTCATCTAGAAAATTTAACAAGCCTCAGTATCTCCAGATCTCTAAGCTGTCTTCCCAGTTTCAGTCCTATTATTTCTCTTATGTAAATCATGCTGCCATGGAGTTGGGGGGGACCTTTGCAATGCTATGCCTGCATGAGAACCCAAAGAAAAGAAACTTTTTGCAACAGATCCATTTTCAGTAATGGATGTTAACGTGTAATATCTGCTGAAGAAGCCTTGGGACATGGTGCCCTGAGCACCTTTACTTCAGACATAGGAGAAGTAGCTAGTAAAAACTAGCTATAGGAAGCAGCCTGTTCCAAGACTGGTGGCAATAAGGGGTAAAGTAGAAAAAGGCAAAGAGCTCTCAGCAGTCTTTTCATGGATATTAGGAAGATGATTTTGGCAGCTTTGCAGGCTCAGAGCTCTGCTAAAATGTGTTTCCTCTTAATATTTTAATGAGCTGAACAATTGACAGTCCCAGCTGAGTACTTCTTTTTGTTGCTGTTGCTAAGCAAAACAAGGGTAAAAAAAGCTCCCTTTTCATCCTGTAAATCATAAATACATCCAAACCATTTGTTTGATATATGCAGAAATTCATTCCACTTTAATGCCAGATCTTCCTACATAGCTTAGTTCATTTTCTCATGTTTTTTATATGTATTCAGTCTCTACAACGTGTCCTGGGATGCATCCAGATTTTATGTCCATGTTCCATGTCCTGTATAACCTTCAGGCCCACCCAGGGTCTGTTCAGCTTCTTCATTTGGTCTCCAGCACAACCCATGTTAATACATACTGATTCAGGTTCTCTGTTCTTCTCTATACATTTTTCTGTATTGTGCCTTGTCAGCTGATATAATTTTAGATTTCAGCAATGTTTTTAGAGGATCTGGGAGATTTTTCCATTCTTTCTCTCATCCTCCAATGACTTCCTGCTTCCCTACAAAAACTTCCTGTCTTCAAATTAAAGAAATCCTTCTAACTCCATATTCTTTATCTATTTGTCAAATTAAAATCTTTTTCTCCCCTTAGCTTTTTCCTTCTCTTCTGCACTTTCTTTAGCCATTCACCTGCATTTTCCTTAGCCAACTTCAGTTTCTTTCACTGATGAATATTTAAAAGAAAATCTAGTCCTCATATAGTTTGAGGAAATCTGATATTGTCCTCCCAATCCTGTTTTCAGAGTCTACCATGTGTTAGTGAGAATGCCTTACCTAGTATGATGAATCATTTTGTCCTTAACATGTAAGGAAATTTCAACTTTGAATGTTTAAATATTTAGAGTATGTTCCTGGTTCCACTCTTCAATCTGTTTTTGTTTAGTGGAAGCTTCACTTAGAAGCTGTTTGTAGTAAGTTCCATCCCAAACAATGTTGGTCTCTGACTTCCTCTGACGTTTAAGGCACAGTCACCATGCATTTTGGAGGGCTTATAGGTTTATGGGTTATATAGTTTCAGTTAGAGTGGAGAGGCAGAGCAAAGTAAGCAAGAGCTCCTATGATCTTTTTACAGGGCATTGCTAAAGGGACAGCAAGAGAGGATCTCTCTGCCTTTGGTGAAGCCATCTAACATTAGACAAAAGAAAAGACAGAGGGAATATTTTTAGTCAGATTGCATCTTTAGCCTTCATGAATCTTCCTTTGACTATGGAGTTCAGCATTGTGATTTTGCTACTTCAAGTTTTTAATATACTGACATTACTCTAAAACCAACTACTACTACTTTAAAAACAAACAACCAAAGACCCCTAGCATATCATCATTTTTTACATTCCAATGTATCTGTATTTCTTGTTCCAGTATAAGAGTACTCCAAACACATGTGAACTCACCCTCAATGAGCATTTCAAAGGTAGTCTATTGGACCTCAGAAATCTTTTGTGTATTTACCACAGTTGCCTTTTTGTTTGCCTGCTAAGCACAAATCTAGAGCAAGCTACAATGCTCTACCTCATTTATTTTTTCCTTTTTTGTTTTATCTCTGGATTCAACAGCTTTCAAGTGCTGTTATCCACTTACACAGGAAAAAGGAATTTAATAAATCACATAGGCACACTGTAAAGGATTTTCTTGCATTCCTTTCCTCTGTAAATGGTCTGTAGCTTTTTCATGAATCAGGCCCATAGACTCTTTATTTCATGCTTCCATCTTCCTTTCTCTGTAGAACTGCAATTTAAATGATTCTGAATGTTAAATGATTCTGCATATTGATGATCTCTGATTTCAGAAACAGAACAAAATATCTGTAGTTTGTAGGGATTCACAAAGATCATCAAGTCCAACTCCTATCAACTAGTTCAAGTCCTAGAAAGACAGAGCTGTACTCTGAACTCTAGGTAGGGTTGGAAATTAGTCCCAGAAGACACAATGAAATAGCTACTTCCTACTATTTCCTCAGAGCTTCATACAGTTCTAGAGCACTCGTGGGTTGCCAGGGCTTTTTACTTCCTTTATGTTGTGAGCAACACATAAATCATTAAGAGGACTTGGAATGTCTTATTAACAAGACTGAAGGGAGCTTCACAAATCACATTTTGGCAGGGTATATGTTATTGCTTAACAGCATATATATATATATATATATATATTTTTTTTTTTTTAAAGAAATTGTATAGCCCGTATTCCCAGTGGCTGAAATAGAGACATAAATGAAGCTGTCTTACAAAGAGCAAAGTTGTGACAGGTGAGAGATTTAAATTAGTATACCATACTGTGCAAATAAATAAATAAATAAATTCTGCATTGCAGTCGACCCACCAGGCCTGATCTGCATGGGTTCTTAGAGAAAATGAAGGCTGCCTGACAGCTTAGAGTTAATGCTTGAGATTTGATCAAAGGTGGAATAAGAGTTACCAACCAGTAGGGACTTCTGCAGGGTTTGTAGCAGCGCACGTTTTTGAAATCAGGGCTTGAAACATAGCCATGAAAACTGTCAGGGACTCAGCATTTAACTGGATTTTGAGTCAATTGTAAAATATTTGGACAAGATTCTTTTCCTTCCCCTTTAGCTCCTTCCAACATCCTCCCTCTGGAAAAACACTTTAATATGTGGAATATAAATTAAGAGGTCTCCAAAAGAGTTGATATGCGTTTGAGAAAATATTGTTGCACAGCATGACTGGACAGTTTTATTCCATTTGAGATAGATTGAAACGATGGAAATTACTGTGATATTGGCTGATGGAATAGCTCCAAACTCTTTCAGCTTTGTCTGGAACAGGCACGGCTTAGCTACTGTTGTCTTACATAGTGACTAAACATAAATACTATAAAATATTTATGAATAATGAATGCCAAACTGATCACACTGTAGATTTTTACTGGAGCATGTATGTCTTGTTATTAACCTGACATTTATAGTACCTCACCGCTTATCACTTAATCAAGTCATCTGTCCATACACTTTGTCTTCTGAAAAATGAGAAGTTGGAAACAGCTCTGTGATTTATTCAGAATCTCTGAGACTGTTTCTGCCAGTGTGTGTTCTGATAAATGTTATGTTAACAGGTTCTCTGTTTGTTTAACATTCCCCTAAGGAGGGTTTGATGTGATTTAAGCAATCTCATATATTTAAAGTATAGCATTAATTTAAAGTCTGCGGTGAGAAAGACGGGAAGGGTCACAGGCAGCCCAGCCAGTAGTCTCACAGTTGACAGTTTTGTCTTCCTTAGTAGAAGTTTATTCAGATCTCAAGCTACTACTGGTCTTGAAAATCTTGACTTAAGATAAACATAGTGTAGAAATTTAGTCATGCATTGAAAGACTGCCCAATAACTGTTTAATGTCTGTTGTCCAACACATACACACTCTTGCTAGCTGTTTTCTAGAATGTTATTCCTCAACAGTTCTATAAGGTGATAAATCAAGCCTCAGTTATGCATACCTGTTTTCTAGAGAGCATTTGGAACTGCTAAAACACTTCAAAGTCTTAGTTTATTGCCTTTTTGTCATAAATCTGTTATGCTTTGCCTGCATTTAATGGGCACCTAATTAAAATGAAAAAGCTGAATCCATATGATATCAAGGTTCATTATTATCACAGAATCACAGAATGGCAGCTTCTATCACTGGACAAACAACTTCCCTTAGACATTTTCCTTGGTTTTCTACAAAACATCGACATACTATAAAGGCAAAGATGATTTCTTTCAATAATATCTTGAAGATAGCTGACTACTACTGGTCAGCAACAGCCTCCACTACCTGAGTAACACTTGACTCATCATAATTACTCCTTACAGTCCACAACAGACTATTAAGGAAAGTTCAAAACATTGTCTATTTTCAGAATTACTAGAAAAGCTGGAAGGCTTCTCCTTAAATATTGATTTAGTGACTGTCATAGTCATAGGGAGAAGTCCTGATGCCCTTCAGTTGGGAGCCACATCTCTAGACAAATCATTATCCCTATAACAGAAGGATTTACCAAAAGAAAAACAGATAAAGAAAAAATTCTGTGATGTTACCTCTGAAGTAACATTTTTATTAGATGAAGAAAATGTCCTCCAACTGCATAAATTCTGCTGTCTTTCATTGCAATTTATTTAATTAGAATATTATGCTTTGCTCAACAATACATTGCTTGAAAAGTCCCTTTGTCAAAAGTGTTTTTAGAGGGGAAATACAGAGATGACACAACACAAGTAATTGAGATCCTGGTTATTCTTTTTACTGTAGTTTTCAGTTTCCTCATCTGACTTGGGTGAAATTGAATTTTGATCTGTGGATTTAAGTGCATTGGATGTTTTTGTACAGGGTGTGTTATTGGGGACTGGATACTCCCTAAAACTTGCAGAGCAGGTGTTTAAATATCTCAGAACACAAAATTAGGAAAATTTTCTTCACTAAGCCAGAAAATGAACATTTTTATATCTTGGAATTTAGTAATAATAAATAGAAGTCTGTAGTACAGTGAGGTTATCCATACTACCAGAATGTCCAATTTAGACAAAAGTTAACAACTTGTCAAATCAAGTTTAAAATATAGAATCCTCAGTGTACTTACTCATCGTGTTTTAATGGCATGTAAAAAGCACATAGATGACCAGTTGTCTGAGAAAATCCAGTCCAACGTAAAAGAAAACTTTGAGCTACATATCTCCTTTAAGTACAGTGTAAGATTATGTATAGAGAGCAGTATGTATCTGAATAGTTGAATAAAATTGAGCAGTAGGTCTAGCTTTTCCTGAGGGAAAGTATCTGAGCAAATTGGCTTTGTATAATTACTTTGAAAGTAGATTCAAAATCATACCACTATCATCCTAAGATATCCCTTCTTTTATGTAATTAAATAATCTGTATTCACTCTCCATTTCTCTCTAAAATTCTCTCTTGTCGTAACATCAAAATCCTGGAGATTCTTTCTGTCCTCATTAGAGTCTGTGTGATTCTTGCTATTAACCTCAGCAGGAACGGAACTTGATTGTAATACTACTTCAGGGGCCTCCTCCAGATTCAGTCACAAATCTACTTTTATATGTAAATGACATGAATCATTGATTTATCTGAAAATGAGGGAAGATGTCTGTGATTTTGCTAGATGGAGAATCAAGGACTAAATGATTATCAGTTGAGAACCAACAATCTCAGAGTTAAAAAATGAAACGAATAGCAAAACCCTTCAGAACAGCCAAAGTATCCAGTTCCTCATCAATCTGCATACTAGTACCCTGGATGATGTTTGTTCTTTTTCTTTTCCATTCACGCTGTCCTTAATAATTCAGTACATTTTTTTTCTTTAATCTTATTATTAAAGGCAATGGGCTGATGATTCATTCTGCTTTCTTTGCTCTTTCAGTGATGTCCATTAATGAAGACTTGCTTTTCAGCACCACTGACTTACTTAGCTAAATTATTTATTTAGTTAAGCAGTTCAGTGTATCAAAAGTTATTTTTGCTCAGTGTAACAGCTACTTATAGCTCTGATTAGAGTTGCATGTTAATTTTGTTCTAGAAAATGCGTATGAAATGGATGGAGCTTCAAGGACCAAAAAATGGAAAATGCAGGGCAGAAGAAGGTACAACAGAACATAGATACATAGGTAAGAATTATTCCCCTTTCTGTAGCAATTTCTGTCACTTGACTTCCCAAATGAAAAGGAGAATATTTTCCTGCTAGTGAGTGTACTAGGCTAACATATAGAAGTAAAAATAAACTTTTTCCTATTTAATTCATTGAGTTTTAATCTTTCCAAGTCAGACAAAACAGAAATGAGTGCCTTTCCCATCCAAGGCCTATGCATTAAATCTTGCAGAAGACTTGTAAATCTTCATGGAAAGAATGTGATTAAGAATGTTTACTTAAGATTTTTGAGCTATTTCTTGTGCAAATCGTTGATCATTGCCTTGTTCCTCCTGTCTCCAAGGAAATATCTGCTGCTTGTGACTCAAAATCCTTTTTTCTTTATTGGATGTTTTGCTTGTTATTTAAATTATACAGAAGAAGCTTTGAATGCAGAAGTATTGGAAAATTCTTCACATGAAATTTACTTCTTTTACTCTTAGCTACACCTGTGGAATGTGACTCAAGGAGAAACAGCAGAAGCACATTCTCTGGATAGCAGGAATGTTAATTCATAGACATTATGTGCCACTGGGTGTCAGTGGTGTTTCAACACTTCACAAGTAATAACTAATTTAGTTTTAAAGCTTACTTTGTTCGGGAAAAGATTTGCTTTCTTCATATTTCAAAAAGTAATTAAAGCACAGAGAAAGTCTGAAAGTCATATTTTTCCTTTGTACTACTCTATTTCTGTGTGGAAGATGAATACTTCCTATTGGATTGAAAAGCATTTACTTCACTCTTGGGAGTAAATAATGGATCAAGATCAGTTTTTAAATGATTGATCCACAGTAAAAATATAATTATTTTTTCATCAATATACTGAGTAATGTTATCCAAATCTTTAGAGCCCATAAAAACTCTTAAAACATTGGTAACACGAAGTTTTCAGTGTACCCTATTATTGCTCATGAATTCCAGCATTGCAGAGCAGATCCATTCCTCAGTACTGCTGGACTCAATTGTACAATAGTTATAAAGAATAATTTCCCATTTCACTCCACAGCAAATCATATGCATATTATCCAAAGGCATTGCAGTCTGTGCTTTCAAAACCTGAAATCTCCATTCCATCTCCTCTTGAAAGGTAAGCAAGTATGATGGAAAGAGTTTTGTTGATGGTTGTCATAGGGTTTTAATTGGCTTTTATTAAATATTTGTTCAATTTAAATGTCCACTGAATACTTGGAAAAAGGCTGTCATTGTTAAAATATCAATCTGTAACCTGAATTAGTGAAATCTCTCTGCATAAAATCCTTGACACTACTTAAAGCACAATGCTTCCTAGTCAGCTCTCGTACAGCTCAACAACTTTCCTTTACACAAACCTTAACTTAAAATGAAAGACTAGATGCAACTCTCCTCATCTAGACTCTTAAGAGTTTCACCATAAAAGCTGATTGACATGAAAAAAAGTAACAAAGGTTGAGTTAGGAAAAAATTGTATACATTTATTAGTACTCTGAATGCAGCTCCAAGGGATCTGGCTGTCATGCATTAGTCAGTGCAGAATACAGTGCAGCTGCACAAGCTGGATTCAGGCTGCTGAGAACAGAGTTGTGTGAGAAATAGCTGGAAGAAGGGGGCGGTTTCTCCTACTTGTCAGAAGCTGCTTTCAAACCAGTGTCCTTGCTCTTGGATCAGAAACCCTGTCAAGGATTTCATGTCTGACCATGTACCACTTATTCAAATCTGTTGCAACCCAATGACTTGACTTGGATGAGTCCAGCTAGGACTTGGACCTGTCTCAACACCACAGATTTGTCTGTCAATCCCCGAACTGTTGGCTGACCCTCATAATAATCACCAGACTTGCTCTGCTCACATTTGGGTACTGTAGGACTGCCCCTTTGTCATCTGCCTTGGGTCACCCTTGGCTCTTGCTCCACTACCCTGACAGAGGATCCTGCTTCTACTGCTCCCTGAGAGCATCTTTCTGTGCCAAGAAATCCAGGCTTAATACACATACGCACCTTCAGTTAAAGTAGAGAAAGAAAAAAATACAGAAGACAAACAGCAAAGGATAAAACTATTTTTGCAAGTCACCTTAGGCAGTACTTTTTGACAGAAAACAACTGGAATATTTATTGCTAGGCTGAAACCCATGAAAACACTGCTCAAAATGGAAAAATTGGCCCTTACCTACTGAAGTGCTAGTGACTGTCATCCCAGCCAAAGTATCTGCAAGCTATTTGCAATAAAATAATAGTAGTAATTGGGGAGGGGGAAAACAACACACAAAAAAGGAAAAACATCCTCATAGTTTCAGCCCTCTAAGTGCCAGTCTTTGAACTGGTTAGTATTATCAAGGGAATCCTTGCCTGACAGAAAGTAATTTAGGATCCATTAAATATGATTACTTGGCCTTGAAAATGATGGATATTGAACAGAATTATATGATCACTTTATAAAAGAAAGGTCTCTTTTACATCCCTTCTTCTGGGGCATTAAATAAAGTCTGAGAAAACTCCTAAGGGATTCCTGGCATTTATAGGTTACATTTATGAAAAGGAGGATTGATATTCATATTAAAAACTCTAAAAATTGAATAGGGTGATGTGGCAAGCATGTGGACAGCTGTGACATGTCTAAAAAGTGAGTGACGTTCACCAACTGTTTTCCTTGTTTCAATTATATTAGAGATATGAAAAGTGCCTTTAATTTCAAACTAATCTTTCATGTTCTCTACTGGAATATTAACCCCAAGTGATTTCCTAAGTTCTCTATATTTCTCACTGTATCATCATCAGTAACTGAAGCCAGAGGTTTTCGAAATCTCAGGTCACTGTTTTCATCATACTAGATGTAATTGAAGGTGAACCTGTATAAAGACATGATATGCTTAAACCATTTTGAACTAAGTGAAATCTAAGCACAAGACAACTATATTTTAGGCAGAGGGAAAGTTTAACTTTTTCATTTCTAAAGGATCTAAACTGAAGCTCGAAAACACAGTGCAAATAGGTAGTTTGATCTCCATCACTTTTCTCCCACTTGGAATTCTGATCAAAACCAGTAAACTGAATTCAGACTAACATTTATACTTATTCATTTTCCTACAGTGTTTGTGGGTTGGCTAATTTATCCTATGGAGACACTTACACCTACATACAAATGTACACAAGGGTTTAAACTTATGTTTCACCAGATTAAAAGCACAGATGTGAACTGAGATTTTTCCATGTTTCCTATCAGTGCCTAAGCTATTTATTTTTTCAGGTTATGGTGGGGGTTACTTCACAGTTTGAGTCAGGAAAACATGTGTTTGACAGGAGATAAATAGTTCAAAAAAAATACAATTTTAGTGAATCAGAATTTTCTTCTAAAAAGCTGATTTCCTCAGGCAGCCCATGACTTCTTGTCCTAATGTGACCTTTTCATTAGTTTTGGTGACTTCCTACCATGTAAGAAAAGGAAGAATAAAGGCCTTATATTATGAACTTGAAGTACAATAAAAGGTTTCCTGATAGTTATCATCATAATTTTATAATCCTTAGCATGCAAGCTAATGCAATATGAATTACATAAACTCTTCATTTTTTAAAGGAAGATTCTGTATTTGGGAATAGTAACAGGTGATGTTTCTTTTTACCCAATTATTCTTTTCAGCAAGTAAATGAGTTTTCTTGGATAATATTTGAAAAGTTCTGCCAGGTAAAAGGACATGTAGAAGGAAAAGAGAAGTGGTCATAAAGAAAGGAATACTAAGCAACCCTTGATTTGTCTACAATCAGCATTTATTAACCTTGTTGCAATGTACAGAAATGCACATAAACTATCTTTATAATTATGTATAATTCAACTATTACTTAGACAGAGATCCTGGGTAGCAAAACTATGGCTGAAGCACATTTTTATGGCTGTGAAATAAGCTCTCGCAAACAAGAGCTTATAATGGAAGAGCTGACACAACTCTCATACTTCAAGTGCAAAGGCCATACTGCAGGAAAGTAGTTAACAATGCATGCAAGTAAATTAAACCAGGATTAACTGATGCTCTTTGTCCTATGTGTTTCATAAACATTAAGATTAAAATACAAAATTCTCGGTGTTTATAAATGTTGCCAACTATGATGCTGAAGCAGTCAAGCAGCTTATGTGATAGGACACATTGTTTCACATCTCTCCTCTTGCAATGAACCTGTTGAAAAACTGCAACATCCATAATCATTTCAACTTTCTTAAGCAGCGTCATTTTCAGAATGCTTGTGGATGACATAAAGACCTGTTGTTCTTTACTGTGATTAATATACATGCTGAAAAAGTATCTGAAGTTGTATTGTGATATTAAAGCAAAGATGTTAGAAGCATAAATGAAGACATGGCTCAACACACACTGAACAGAACTGAGAGAAACCCTATGATTCTCTCAGATAGCAACATGGGGACTGCAGGACTGTGATGAACAGCAGTAAATCTGTTCTAAATAGGACACCATGTCTGACCATTGCTGATTAGTAGGCAGTTATGGCAGTATGTTCTCAGTTGATCATTCATTCCTCTTGAAAATTAGGTATTTTCTGCTACTGTGTGAGTGCTTTGTCTCTAATTCATAAACCAGAAAAAAATTTCTTCGTGGTTATTAGGTTCTCAAAATGTACTAAAAGAAGTAATGGGATATAATGAACTATCTTCCTTTCAGTCTTCTCTTGGATTGATGTTTTGGTTTCTAATCTTTCTATACATTGCATTGGTCTCTGCCAGATGACTTACAGGTGTCTGGACTGTCTGCTTTGTCTGTTCATTATCTGTACCTGTATGGTTGTTAAATTCTGAGTAGGTTTCTGAAAATATTTTTTTGTTACTATAGAAAAGAGGATGATTTTATAACAAATGCCACTTGTAGATTTGGACTTCACCAATGGACCACAAAATTATTTTGTGATTTTGCTGGACCAAATCCTGACCCTTTCTGGTGATGTGACTTCAGCTTTTGACTTACAGGGACAAGACTCTGAATGAAGTTACCAAACAGACTGCAGAGCCCAGGCAAGTGTGTATGAATGATATTTTTTTCTGTCTTAGTAAGTAATAAAGCTAAGTCAGAATAAAAATTTTAAATAATATACACAGCATATGCATCTTTACATCTTAATTTTTCACTTCTAGATCATCAAAAGATTCCATTTAAATGGAAACAAACATGCCTAGGGGAAGGAGGTGAAGAAAGGAAACTTATGGAGTATGTCAATCTGTAGATTAATTAATACATTGATTGCATTTGAGAGCCTGCATGTACCTGTCTTCCCACGGAGATACCCACTGTGCAATCAGTGGTAATTTAAAAATTGATTGCTCTTCTGTAGTAATTAAATTTGTCCATTTAAACAGATATAATTGATAGAGCCTACAATTCACCTCAAAGCAGGGATGCTTAAGGAATCCTAGAGATAAGGGATAGAAGCTTGCAAGCTGGGGGGTTTTACCCAACAAATGACCATCCAAATTAACAGTTTTCTATACTGGTTTTAAATACAACATAGTAGATATGAAATTTGAATTGAAATATACTGCTAGATAAAGTAAAATATACTTCTAGATCAGGCAAAAAGAAAGCTGACAGAAGTGATTGTATTCAGACACAATAATATCTTATTATAGAATTATGCTTACATATCACAGAGCTAAACTGTTGCTTTTAAAATTTCGTCACATCCTTTTAAAACTGGTCTTTTGATATGATGCTCTTGCTGTTTACAGGTCTGGATGAATAAAGTTTACTTTTCTTGAAAATGCCATTGAAATTTGTCTTTTTTTAGTGTTCAAAGAATTTTTAGAGCTTTTGCCATACATACTGCTTAATCAAATACAATATGATGCTTGCACGTGCAGAATACATATTTCTGAGATTCATTAAACAACTATTTCCCCTCAAGGCAGTTCATTGTTATGCACTAGATGGCTCTAAGATGGACTATTTGGATGGGGGGGTGGGAGGGGAGGGAAGGAAAAAAAATAAAAGCAGAAAATAAGAAGAGAGAGAGTAAGAAAGCTAAGACTAGCACAAAATGTGTATTCACAGTTTTAAAAGTCTTTGCAATTTATTTCAGCCCTGAGGTGGCATTAATTGACACATTAGCAAGTTACATAGTGTGTTATGTGCCTATTTAATCTAAAATTCAATGAAAATAACACCAGGGAAATAACTGTAACACATTGCATACACAGCACATGTGTTTAAAGTACGGAACACCTCCAAAAAGCAGACAAAATATTAATGGTAATGTGTTGCAGTTAACTCACAGACTGTCCCTGCAACTCACCTAATTGAATTACCAACTGTCAGTTTGCAGAGGAATCTTTACAATACCTTAAGGTAATATCTTACAAAAATTAAAGAGAATTGAAAATTATTTTTGTGTCAATATACTACAGTGTACATCGACAGAGGAAGAAATCAATCATATTTGAATTAACAGTAAATCTAATGCTAATACCTTTTCTAAACACTGTACATTCCATAAAGGCCTGTCTTTACTATACTACATTTCCAGCACCTTGTTGTATTCTTTTACCTACAGTTTGCCTAAAGAAACTAAAAATCACACATGTAAAGTCACTGGTCCAGATGGAAAGACTCATCACAATGCCATGAGACTGAGTGGATTTTTATTTTTTATTTTTATTTTTATTTTTATTTTTTGTCCTGAAACTTGAATCTCATGAAATGTCATTTACAATCTGCCTCATTATTTATTTTCTTACTTATTTTATTTGCTAGATATTGCTGCTTTCTAGATAAACATCCAGTTATTTCTTGAACCGTGCTCAGTATTGTATCACAGCAAGAAAACGCCAAAGACAAATGCTCACCATGTGGAACCCTTTGTCACATCATATCAGGACCATTCTGGATGCCCTTTTATCGTTATTCTATTATTTTAAAATCCTGCTTTAGCCCCGGATCCATTTATGTTGGGTACTGTACAAAAATGTCCATTCTCTCTTTTGCAAAGAGATGTTGTGCAGTCACCACTTGGTGCTACATGTGTGGAAACAACAGAAGTGGAAATGTGGGCCCCGACCCATATTTGCTGTGAAGGTAAATATGTGCCTGTAATTCAGAATGCTCTGTCCCAGAGAGGTTACATTCAGTTTAGGCAGAAGGATGGAGAATGCAGGCAGATAGAGGGAAGTAGAGCAGAACAGTGCCCATCAGCATAATTAGCAGTCTGAGCACACCATCAGCCTCATCCATATTCTTGCATTTTATTAATTATTAACGGACTTTTATGGTGAATCTCTTATTCTCTGCTATACCATCTGCATGTTCCTTTCTGAAGTAAAGAGTCTTTGCCTTTTTCTGCCAGTTTTTTGGCCTTTCCCTGGAAGACCTGAGGACAGCCACAGCCAGGCAGCAGCAACTGATGGCCCTGCCATTGTACCTGGGGTTTCCAGCCACCTTCTGCCCATGAGCTACTCCATTTCCATGGCCTCTCTCTTGCAGAAAAGAGGCTCCAAATATATATATGTATTACTGGTGTGTGCACAAGCTATTGGAGCTATTGTTGCTTCCTAACTTCCCAGGCTACAAGCTTTGGCATGTTTGTCCACTTGGTTGCGGGACAGTGTAATTCCACAAAATCATAGAATGGTTTGAATCAGAAAGGGACCTTGGAGATCTAGTTCCAACCCATCACGAGTGTCACATCTGTGAACGAAGGTTTCAGACGCAGGATGAGAGCTACCCTCACCGAGGTACCCTCGTTTCGATCTGCCCAGCCGCTTCCCGGTGCCCGCGGCAGGCCGCTCCCGTACAAGAGGCGGTGACGCCGCGTCGCGCATGGGAACTTAAAGCTCCGGCTCACGTTTCCGGGCTCCCCGGTGTCTGAGCGCCATCCGGGCGGAAGCGTTTTCGCGACGGTATGCAGGAGTGGGCTGGAGGTGATGTACTTGTGGTGAACGTTTCTGTGAGATTTTTCCCCTCTCTACCCTCGCCCGGTACCAGCAGGGCGGCGCAGCACGGCACGGCACAGCCCCCGGACGCTGCCGGTGCTGGGCTCGGACTGTCCCCGCTCGGGCAGCGAGGGGTAGCGCTGAGCTGGGCCGCCGCGGCCCTGCAGGGACCCCGTTGCTGATGTGAAAAAGCTGCCGGCGGTTGTGTTCCGATTCGCTGTCTGTAGGAGCCGGTTCGTTAATTGCTTTACCTGTATTTAAGAGAGTCCTGTTTAAAGGAAGGGTCGAAACTGTCACAGCGTTTGGGATAGGTCAGTTTCAGGTCGCAATTCCCTTCAGCAAAACTTCGTTCTGTGGTTAAACTAGCATTGCTACTCCTTATCTGTATGTTTTTGTTTCAGACAATGCTTTGAAAAATAGATGGAAAGCAGAGGCAGATGAGATGTACTAGCCTGATGCTGATGTCTGTGTTAAAGATCATGTTTCTGGTAAGCTTTTCCTTCAGTGCAACATGCTAACCATGTCCCCAGAGAAGGACAGTTAAGGAAACTATATGGAATGTAACTATATGGTAATGGGAGTTGTACTTCTGTTGGGTACTGTGCTTAATGGATAAGCAGCTAGTTTTCAATTGTCTGTTTTGCAGTTACTTAATGATACAAGAAGCACTTTATGTTGCCTAATGTGTTCGTTGGAGTTATTCTTTTTGTATCTATCTGGAAAACTATATACGTTTGTGTTTCTTGAGGCCTGAGGATAAACTAGCAATGCATAATAATCTGTTAGAGTGGCAAATTTGGAAACACTGACTTTTCAGCTGTTAAACTTTGAATTAAATTAGTGAGTCATAGGAAAGCAGTTTAGAACATGCATTTTGCGTTTATTCCCATGCATCAAAGCAGAGTGAGGGAATCTGAGGAGTCTTTGTACAGCCTCATTTTGAAGACTTTACTGGTGTGTGGGGAGACTGCTCTACCTCCAACAACTTATTTATCAAGAAAGATTGTATAACTGTAAGGATAATGTACTTGAATCCTCTTCTGTAATTTGAATCCATTTCTACTCATGGCTTTAGATGGCTTGAGGAACAATTTTCTTTGTAGCAGACTTTTTTTTTTTTTTTTTTTAAGCTTATTTGTCTTGCTTTTGTTTTTAATGTAAACATTCCCAATTATTTTAATATTTTCCAATATGTTATGCACTTAAGCTCTGATCTTTATTGATTCTCTTATTCCCTTATCTAGGCTCATTCCATTAAGTTCATATACTTAAATTTGAAAGGCAGTGTTCAAAACAGAATAGAGTATTCCAGTTGTTGAATTCTAAGTAGTAGCATGGGAGATTTATGTGCTGTTCAAACTCTGTTTCTGTTTATCTAGTGTGGTATAACAGTATACTGTTGGCATATGCAGCATCTGTTCTAAGTGCTTCCAGGTGTCTTCTGTGTAGCTGTTACCTAGTCAGGTGTTCATCTTCCAGCTGAATATTCCACATAAATAGATGATCTTGGCTTTCCTCTTACTGAAGCATGGTCCCAGTTTTTTTTGTTGTTGTTGTTTGTCTGTTTGTTTTTTCCCCTGTTTAGACCTTCTCTAATTATCAGCTTGCTGTCATCTGAAAAATAAATAAAAATAAATAAAAATAATATGTATTTAAACAATATTCAGACACAGGAGAGTACTCCGTTTACCTTCGGTGGCTTGCATCTTTATCTTATTTTTCTGCATGACCTTGCATCCAAGACAAAAATTAGTGTCAATTTAATATTAAACCAGACCTAGTCTACAAACTAAATCTTTAAACTAAATTTCTATTGCATAGGGATGTACTTTTTTTAATTAGGACAAGCCTGCTTATTTTCGGGACTTGCAGAAAAGAATATTCCACACTTGTCTTTTGTTCTTTGATCTTTAGCAGCAGTGTGTTTATTCTTTAGATGTGGAAGGCACAGTTCACAATGAAATAGATATGGAGAAATCTGTCCTTAGTAAATGCAATTTGAAAAAGTATTTTGGCCACACAGAGCTGCACTTAACATTTTTCTCCTTCTGTACTGCCTCATTTGAGCCTGAAGTCTTTCAGTGGCAAATAACCAGGTCTACTCTGCTTTAGACACCTTTCACTACAGAACACATTCCTCAATCATCAGATAGAATCTATAATACATTTATAAGCTAAATACAAAACCCTTTGTGTAATATGCCACAGCTGTCTCTTGCTTTGGACTTTTTTCTTTGCATGTCACTGTACTGTTTGAGTCCTTTCCTCATGTGTAAGTAAGATCTGTATGACAGCATGTTAGCTAAAATTTGTCAGTCTTTTACAGTTTTTTCTCAAGAGGCTTTCCTTCAGTTCTAATGGAGGCTGCCTTGAACCACAGCTGTACAGGAAGTTCCAGCACAGCTGAGAAGCATACTGTTCTTAGCCTACCTGTCTCCACATTCACTGAAGCACAAACTAGAAAGCATTTGGTGTCATACACTTGCCCTAAACTCCTTGTCTTCATCTGATTTGACAACTAGGAGGAAAAGGGAGTCTCCTAAGACATTATGTTTTGCATCTTCAAAAGGCTGAAACTGAGTAGCTGTTAAAATTATATAGGAAGCAAATAGGAAAGGAAAAGGTGACTTTTTCATTTGCTCCATAGTATTAAGTCTCATCTTGAATGACTAAGATTAGATAACTCCTTGGTACAATTACACCTGCATCTAAGGCACACATTCAAACATTATTTCATTAAGTATCGTGTCTATGCGAGATGGAAAGATCCCACAAGATCGAATTTATTTCTCTTGAACATGAGAAAAAAACCTTGGTTTCTCAGGTATTTTTATTCTCTTGTGCACGTGTCTTAAATTTTATAATGACTTCCTTTACATTGCAGTAGGCTTTTATTCTTTAGAATTACTTTAGATTAACTTCTTGGGTATTTCTGAATTCTTAAAAATGAGGGACATTGTCTCCTTGGGAGAAGGCAGGCCTTTTAGAAACACTTAATGAATTAGTTCTGGTGGCATGTAGAAAGAATAAACAATTTGTGAGTTATAGTATCAAAATGCCATGAATTATAGTTAGTGAAAATGCATTGTGTACCTCAAAGTTGTTACATGCCTTCTTTAAGCTATTGTTTTGAAGTTTGTTCCCTGCATCCCTTTCCTATTTTATATAAGGGGATATAGACAATTCTGTGGAAGTATTTTCATGCTGTTATTCTTACTGTTGTTGTCTGGAATAATTCATTTGTCTTAAATGCTGCAATTTAGGATGTGACCAATTGAAGAGTTAATCCAGCAATGATTAAAGACACCTATCAGTTTTTCTTTATATATATATTTATTTTTTAAGTGAACCTAAAAGAAACACTTTTTTGTGGGGGGAGGGATGGGGAAGGACTTTTCTATTACAAAAAGAAGTTGTCAAGGAACAACTTCTAATTGTTTTCCATGTTCATTAGGTGAAGGACAAAGGAAGTAACTTTGTGGTAAAGAAAGTTTCAGCTGAGCACAAGGAAAGCTTAGTGAGAAGGGCAGGTATAGGTTAACTCCCTTTAGTGGAAGTGCTTTAAATCTCTCTGGAAATTGTCTCTGACATGAGTGGAGGGCTTGGGCTAAATAGTTGCTTGAGATGTTCCTATGAATATTTTATTGAAGATACTCAAAATTTGAGTGCATAAGAAGTTAATTATTTTTAAGTCATTGTGCTTCAGTAGAGACACAGCATATTGTTGAAGTGTGCTCCAACTTAAATATTTCAGAATAAAACATGCTGGTTCATGATGTTAGTTTATTCTAAATCATTCACTACAATGATTTAAGATACTGTTTATGTTTACAGTGACATAAGAGCATATGCATCGTTAAGTATCACAACTCAGATGTGCTAGCTTGGTTGTGGCATAGTAAACAGTCTGTGTTCCATCATTGTTCTGATGTTAGTTAATGGTTACATTCTGCTGTGCTCAGTGGCTAGCTCGTGTATGTGGCATTCTGAGATAAAGCAAAAACTATTACTGTTCTGTATACAGTTGACAAAACATACAAATGTAAATTTTAACTCTGTGCTTTGTTTCAATTTAATGTTTATTTTCGCTTCCTACGAATACTGCATTTACTTAATTTTGATGTTTTAAGTCCAAGAATCCCTAACTCTTACCTCTTTTTATCATCTTCTTAAATTCCATATGTGGGATTTAGAATTCCTGTTGTAGGGAAGAGATTTATTGTAATAAGTTTTGTTGATTTTCTTTTTTTATCTAAAGTATATCCATTATTTGTAAATAACCTAAATATTATAATGTAGTTGAACTACACATAATTTAAAAGTAAGAGGAGAATTAAATAATACCAGTTTTACAGCATTGGTTATATACACTTACTTCTTCTGAAAAGTAGACCAGATTTCAATACTATGTAAAATAACAAGTGAATACTCTGTTATCAGGAAAGCATTTTAAACTAAATTAAATCAGAAATATTGTTATCTGGATCTTTTTGTTTGCCCCTTTCCTTCCCACCCCTCTTTCCCCTCTTCCCCCATAGGAAACCAATCTTATATTATAGCCTAAAATGCTGTTGTTTTGTCTCTCCTATTTTAGGGACCTGTGGTATCTCTGTTAAGAAAACTTACTGCTTCTATGACCTGCTGCTTTAGTGCACAACTGATGATTTCACTTGAAATACTCACCTGAAGAAATTAACAGTAGGCAAGGTATAACTGCTTTTTAACAATGTTAAGAATTCAGCATTGTGTAACAGCTAGTAGGATACCCAAGAAAAAGCCATATATTTGTGACATTTGCTATAAGCAGTTTGAAACTCCATCAAAATTAGCAAGACATTATCTGATACATACTGGTCAAAAGCCATTTGAATGTCATGTGTGCTATAAAACATTTAGGCAGTTAGTCCATCTGGAGAGGCATCAGTTGACCCATAATCTGCCTTTTAAGTGTCAGTTTTGTCATAGAAACTTCAAAAATGTAATTACTTTATTGAAGCATCAGCAGCTTCATAATGAAAATTATCAGAATTGTATCAAGCAAGAAGAAAAATCTGTGAGTTCTGAGCAGGATGGGGTCACTCGTGGCATATTTCAGTGTTCTGTGTGCTGGAAGTCTTTTCCAACTGAAGAGAGGTGGATGCTGCATCAATGTCAGAAAGCAGATTGTCTACAGGGTACCAGAAGGAGAAAGAAAACTCACCCTTGTGAATTGTGTAACAAGACATTTCCATCGAGATCTAAGCTAGAACGACACTTCCTTATTCACACTGGCCAGAAACCTTTTAAGTGTTCTTCATGTGGCAAATCTTTCAGACAGTCAACACATTTGAAAATCCATCAGCTCATGCATACTGAAGAAAGGCCTTTTCAGTGCTGCTTTTGTCAGAAGGGATTTAAAATACAGAGCAAACTTATGAAGCACAAACAACTCCATACCAGAAATAAGGCTGTCTCCAATATCATGTGCAAAGGAAAAAATAAACATCTCAGACTACAGAAACTGTCAGAAAGAAAGATGGATAGTTTTGAGAATGCTGACGCATTCAAATTGCAGGAGAATGACCCACATGATGTTTATTTGATTTATGTCGTACCGTTCCAGTGTCCAGTGTGTGAGCAATGTTTTGAAACGGAGGAAGTCCTAAATTTGCATAAATGTTCTCTAAGCGATAAGAAAAGCTTAAGTTACACAACAGCATGCAGCCACACAGTCAGCATGAAAAGCAAGATCCTGATGAAGCTGAAGCGCACTGGAGGAAAGCTATCAGATTTTTCTGTGACTGGCAGAGAAAAAAGGAAATCAGGTCACTTTAGGAGTCCTGACCTGGTTGCGTTTAGAAAACAGCAACCTCATCAGAATGTTTCCACTAAATCTTCCAGGGACTACTGCAGCAAGCTGGACCTGTGCAAGGCAGTCAATTGGATGAAAAGGTTTGCTGTGCCATTACACTGGCAAGAGCACCTAGAACCTCTCAAAGCAGGAATTAATTTAGAAGGTGTGCTTACTGGTGAAAGTGTGTTAAGTGTCAGTGATGGAGTGTGTAATAGGGATGATGCTTTTTATGGTTCATCAGGTGATGGCTTCTTTGATAATTCAGAAATACTTCACTATGCTTTTTCAGCTCCTTCTAAAAATATACATAACAAAGTGTGTAAATGTGACAGATGTGAAAAAATATTTCCATCTTCATCCAAACTTCAAAGACATTACCTTATACACACAGGACAAAAGCCCTTTTGCTGTAGTATTTGTGGGAAGACATTTAGACAGTCAGCTCACTTAAAAAGACATCAGCTCACCCATACTGAAAATAACTATAAAAGCCCTGTTTGCCAGGTAGAATTTGGAAATCTGAACAAATTCTTCAATCATCAGGAAGATCACACTGAATTTGAGTCTTCTCAGCCTGTGAGTTATTCAGATTATTCTCAAGCACGTTCACAGGCACCTGGCTTTCAAGAATTTGAGCTGACTCAGTCAAATCAAGCAGCTGAAATCAAAGCTGAAATTGAGTCAGGAGCCTTTGTTCTTGAAACTGGCAGTAGAAACACAGAGCCTTATTTGTGTAGTAAATTGATGGAAACAGAGCAAAGCTGTTACAGTTATTGGCACAATTTTTCTGAAAGTATTGAAAGAAGAAAACTGTATCAGTGCAGTCTCTGCTTTAAGACATTTAAATCATTTTCTAAACTTGAAAGACATTACTTCATGCATGCTGGACAGAAGCCATTTGAGTGTTCAGTTTGTGGTAAAAGTTTCCGACAGTCTCCACATTTGAAAAGACATCACCTTACTCACTTTAAAGAGAGGTTAAAGCTGAGTTCCAGTCAGCAACAATCAGAGAATACATTGTTTTCTTTGAACCTGGATACTGTGCCCTGAAATTATACATTAATATTTTTGATTGCGTGATCATTCAAAGGATTATGTTAAACTAAAGCAACTGACTGAACAGGATTGTCTTTCTATGCTGTGAAGATGACCTGATGAGTTAATTTGCTCTTTTCAGAACTGCCGGCTTGATTACAATATCTAGTAACTATGAAAAGGTGGTAAAAAACAAAGCAGTAAGAAATCTTCCTCACATTTGTTTTCTTCAAATGTATTTTTAAATACAAGTTCTTACCGTATTGATGCTGTCATGGCAATCAGCAGTGCTCTTTACTTTTTCCTGTATAGTATTTTTACGATGCTAAAGCTGTTTAATGATAATTATAAAAAAGTAATGATAAAAAGGCAACTTCTGGAATGCAGGAAAATAAAGGGTTCTGCTGCTTTTTTCAGGCTCCCTGTACGTTGCAAACATTAAAATGTTGCTTGCATTTGCTGTATTTAGTTCATGCTTTTTTCAAAACCAGTTGGTTCTTGATGAACAAGATGCAGAAAAAAAGAGCAAGCTGAAGAAGTGGAAACTAATATTTAATGAGAAAAACTGATGACTAGCATTATAGAGGGGAAAAAAAATAACTCCTCATTTGTAATGTGCTTGGAGATCTATGGGTGAGAAATTACATCCTTTCCTTATTAATGGTAAAATGAATAGGTAGTGCTAAAGTAGCACGGTTTTTAATCAATCCCAGTTACCACTTCATTATTTACACTTCTTGCAGAATCCTTTTTTCATGCAATATTGAATTATTTTTCTGCAAGCAAAGAAAGAAAAAAAAAAATCATGGATAATACACACAAAGTTATTTGTTCCTGCTGTTGTGCACATTGCACCAGTAAAAGAAATGCACTCTTAGGTGTTAAAAACCAGTAGGTAGTTTTGTTGGGAAATCATGTTCTTGTTATATGAAATATAAGAGACTAAGAAGAATTTTTTGCTCATATTAAGTAATTTTGTTTTTGTGAATAAAATCTGTGGTTATACTTCTGGTAAGTAGAGAGCTTTTCCTGTTGTTCATGTGGGTCTGGCAAAAAGTGTAAGTGCAGTGGAGCTTTAATCATCAAGAAAAAAAACGAAGTTTCTTTTTTTTCTTTTTTTCTTTTTTTCTGAAGAATCATCATAGAATCACAGAATGACTTAGGTTGGAAGGGGCTTAAAGATCATCTAGTTCCAACACCCTGCTATGGGCAGGGATGCCATCCACCAGCTCAGGCTGCCCAAGTCCCCATCCAACCTGATCTTGAACACCTCCTGGGATGGGGCATCCACAGCTTCTCTGGGCAACCTGCTCCAGTGCCTATCCACCTTCTGTGTAAAGAATTTCTTCCTAACTTCTAACCTAAATTTTTGGTACGTTTTCGTTTGTTATGCAACTTCTGAATGTTTTAATCCTGAAGTTTTTAATCCTACCTATAAATTAACAGAACTGTAAGTTCTGTAGGTAAATACTTTTTTATTTTTATTTTTTATTTATTTTTATTTTTGTTTTGAAGTGATTTCTCTAGGTCTTGCTGTGGCATAAGCTTTGTAGTAGTTGATGTAAATGAAGTGAAGGATGAAGAGAGTTCTTACCATGTTTTTGTGTGTGTTATTTCCAACTTTCAGAGAGAATGAAATACTATGATTTTTATATGACAGGCTTATTCAGTATCTTAAGAACAACTGTGGTTATATATTGAGATTTTTTTTTTCTTCCCATGTGAATTGTTTTGTATTGTAGAGCTCTTAAAATATTTGTAATAAACTATTTTATTTATACTGCACCTTTATTGTATACTTTATGCACAAACCAATGTGTTGAAACTATATAACATTCAGTATGCAGAGGAGTTAGACTAGATATTCGAACTATTTAACACTTTGCATGTTAGTACAGATAGGTTTTCTTTTGGATTTTTTTACTGTATAAATAAAGTGAAATATTTTTAAAGAGAGAGTGGTTGTTTGTTGCTTTTGTTTTGTTTGTTTGTTTTTAAGAAGTCACAGTCATTTGAAAAATATATTTTTAAGCATAATGTTTGGGAAAAAAGTAAACTGAGTGTATTGAAAAAATACTGATATTAATGTAATGGGAGAAAGATACATACTGAAAGCTAAATTTGAGGCATAAGGAGAAGAAGAAGATTATGTCTGATTAATTAGGAATCTAAGGTAATATGTGGACTACATGGGATTTTTAGAAGGGCAGTTATGGCCATTTTGCTTATCTGGCTCTGTTTTTGTCAATATATATATATATACAGGATATATATATATTGTCATATATATATATATACAGGAAAAAAAAATCATGTAGAAAAAAAGAAACTGTAAGAAAACATAGGAAAAAACTTTTTTTTCATTTTTCTAGCTACTTCTTGTTAAGCAATTAGGTTTTCACTTGTCTGTGGTCCCTCACTATTACTCCTTCAGAGGTATCTGGATAGGCTGGATCGCTGGACTGAGATGAATGGGATGAGTTTCAATAAAGTCAAATGCTGGGTCCTGCACTTTGACCACAATAACCCCATGGTGTAGAAACTGTTACAAGCAATCTAAGTCATATTTTGAAAGGATCATCTGAAATTTGTTGACCTTTTATGATACTATGATACTGTAGTAACTAAGAGTTTTTACATCTCATATTTCACAGCTCTTCAGATCTTCCTAAGATGGCTATTTATTTTTTGTCATTGTTTGTTTCTTTGTTTTTGCTGTTTTTGTTTTGTTTTGTTTTACTAGCAGGGAATTTCTACTAGGTGCAGAGTTTCTGTTACTCGTATCTGGTTTCTGTGATGTGTAGAAAAGAAAAAGTAAATGATAAAAAAACAGAAGACATTTTTGAAAAGCTAGAAACAGTATGTTTAAAAAGGTTAAGCTTCACTATAGATTTAAGAGGGAAATTTCCCTGTAGAAATGTTATCATATACTAGTCTAATTTCTAGAGCATTAAGTACTGGCCACTGGTTTCTTACGTTTATATCACTGTTCTGTTTCAATTGGTAGGAATCAAGGTAAAAGTATCTGAAGAGAATTATGATAGCCCATAGTCTGCTCTAATTTGAGCTGTTAGACAAATGTCTGCCCAGCAACAGAAAGCTAAAAGAGACATAAATTCCCATATTTACCCAACTCCTTCACTAGAGGCACTGCTTACTGTTCTGGAATATAAAAGCAGCTGGGCTGCTGAATTTGCCATATTTTTCTCTAGTCATGAGCTCAGATTTTCCATCGAAGTTACTGTAAGTTTTGCACAAAAATCAAGGGCAGTACATTGGCCAGAACGTGTGATAAATAAATATTTATACACAAATCAGAATGCTACTGACGGCTTTTTTGCACTTTAGAATTCTAAATATTTTAAGAAGCATCTGTTACTAAACTGAGGCATCATTTTTGAAAGTGCCCATATTTACTTAGTGGAAGTACACATACTTGGAAGTACACATATTTACTGAGATGAACATTATGACAAACTATTGGACTGCAGGAATACACTTAAAATTATCAAGACAATATAATATGATTGAATTAAAATTATACTGAACAGACTGAATATTTAGTCTATGCAAGTATTATCTACTGTGAAAGATTAATTAAATGGGTAATTCCTAATATTGTGCCTCAACTTCTTAGTTGAAAAATTCATGTGATCTATTTTGAGAGGCTTTTCTGAATTATTATTATTTTTTTACTATCTGGAAACAAATATAATCTATACATTTTTTTTCTATTACTTCAACAACTAAGAGACACAAGATGTTTTTGGTCTTCAGAGAATCATAGAATATTCTGAGTTGGAAATGACCCATAGTGATCATCAAATCCAGCTTCTTTCTGAAGGGTAGGATAATGACACTGCAAACTGAGGGAAGTGTTGATGTTTATTATAATACGCTTCAGAACAAAGCTTTCCCTCTGATAGATACGTGTTATCCATACAGAATCTGTATTCCTCCTTGCAGGATTGGGTTTTGTTTGTTTGTTGTTTGTATTTTGTTTGTTTGTTTCAAAGAACTGCAAGAAAAGATAGATTGAAGAGTTTAATTCCTGTATCTGTTTAAAAGAATAACAGCAAAAAGTGAAACAACTTTTAGATTAGAATATGTAGCTGCTGAATCTAGTTTAACTGGTGAAGAAATTCTAGTCTGTATATATACTGTATCCCCACAAGCAGGATGGTCATGGATTCTTGCCCCTAGATGTTTCCAGTTAGGAAAATTCCACAGGCATTATTTCTCTCTAGACTAGTATATTAGTATGACTTGGAGTAAAAACAAGCTGTAACTCAAACATGACACAATGTGTGTATATTACTGAGATTCTTTCCCAATAAAAGTGAATTAAAAATGATATTTATTCCTTACATATGAAATTCAAAGCACTTTGCAAATTTATAATGCCCTTGCGTTATAAATTTGCGTTAATCTGTGGTTAAGTAGTATATATATACCAAATTAGCCTCACAGCTAAGATACAAGCCCACAAATTTATTACAGAAGTGTCATCAAACTACTGAATTGTTTCAGAGAATCAAGACATCAGTAGTTTCTTGTGAATTAAGTCATATGCTATGCCTATGTAGCAGCTGAATGCACAACAGGATTCCCCCTTGAGTGGGGATGCCTCTGGAGGTTACACCTGCACAGAGATCCCTTACACATTGATGTCAAAACAATGTTGCTGATAGAGATCCTTGGTAAGTGACCAATAGTTTGGTTTAGCCTTTGTTAGATTCACTAGGATCACAAGTGATCATAAGCTTTGTTAAATTTGCCAAGATTAAATCTTTGATTGATTGTGTACATGAAATCCCTTAGACACAAACTGTTGACTAAGTCTAGGACTAGGAGTGGATCCAGGTGCACCTGGGCTCCTTATGTCCCTGGTTCAAGGGGGTACACTCTGACCCTTGTGACTCAATGGGAAGGCCTTCTGTGCATGTTTGTTTAACGCCACCCTTTAGGCAGTAAGTAACCCAGCTGTCTCAAATCTTGTCACTGTTAAATCACTATATCATATTATGTCAATGAATATATTATTCCTTCTCTTTTATGGGCAAAGTGTATAGTGGAGTTATTTCCTTCTGTGACAACGAATTGTTTGGAGTTTCAGCACTACAGTGTGATAGACATGCCTCCACTCTGGGGGATATGAGTGTAGTGTTCAAAAGACCAGTGTTAACACAGCTGTGAGCAGGAGTGAGAGTCACAGATGGGTACGTACACACAACTGTGGGTATCATGCCTGGTCTCACAACTCCTCTTTAAAGGTTTGGCAGCTCTTGAGGCTTGAAAACAAAACTGATGTACAGTCTTGATGAGCAAAACCCTGCATACCATGCTCATAAAAACATGCATGGCTGTCTGAAATGTGATTTGTCTTTCACATTGCTGTTGCCACTGCCAAAACACACTGTTCATTGCCTCACTGTGCTCACATCTACTGTTTGGTCTTCATAAACATTCAGCAAGTGTCAGTGAATGTCAAGAGGTGCTATTTTTCTCAGATGGAGGAATTCAGTGACATACCTTTGCTTCATACTCATTTCCATGTCAGATGCCAATTTGTCAGAATGCTCCTCTGCTGCCATCTGCCACACAGCAACAAAATGTAATGGAGTACTGGAGGGAAAGTTCAACCTCTACTGCCATACCATTAACATCTGCCTATAGCACTGTGGGCCAACATGATAAAATAGGAGGCATTACTTTTGAAGCAGCTTCTGTATCCTAATTTGCTTACTTTTATCACAATTTAAGTGTCAGATAGGTACAATGGTGTAAGTGTACTTTAATTGCTTTGCGTTTACCTATTTTCATTAATTGCATGTCTCTCTAAAGGCTTCAGTCATTAGACAGGGTGGTGCTCAGTTTTGTTTTTTCTAGTTTCCACATAGAAAACTTAGCTTTTCTGGAACATTCAAAGTGAAGGCACGAAGGAAGAATGTTTATCAGAATACAGCCATCCTCTGATCCTACTCAAGGTACTGTCATTACTTTTTTCCCCATTCCCATTGAACATTCTAATTCAACTTCAAAAAGAATATTAAGTTTAACCTCTGCTTGAAGAAATGAAATGGTGATCACCTTGATATCAAAACAAAGGAGGTCACCTTCAAACAGACTTCAGTTCAGTCTGCCTGGAAGTTTAAAGTGCTCAACTGGCAGGTGCTGGATAATGAGCACAGACACAAAGCGCTGGAACTTCTCTAGGGATTCTGCTAAGTTCCTCCTTAATTAATCTGTTTACCAAATTGAATAAGTTAACTGTTTTACATAACTGCCAAGTTGCTGACTCCTGTAAGCATTAAATTTTTCCCTTTTACCTTTGCTTCCCCTCTGCTCCGTGGGTTAGCTGTACGATGGGCATATCTAACAGAAAGACTCACAGCTGTGCGTGGCTCTGGGTGCTGCCTGTGTGATAACAGCAAGAGCGGGGCTGGACCGCAGCGTGTGCTCTAAATAACAAACCGCCGGCGTTTAGTCGCCCCAGCCTTGCCAGCTCCGGCTGCAGGGAGAGGAGGGTACGGCAGGTGGCGCAACCGCCGCCATGGAGGCCACTCTAGTGCTCGCCCCGCGACCCGGAACCGCTTGGCGGCGCGGCGCCTTTCCTTTCCCTTTAGCGCCGGCACAGCGGGCCCCGTGCTGCAGGGTGAGCCGCTGAGGTTGCGGAACAGCCTGGAGCTGGAGGCGTGATGGCGGCGCCGGCGGCCTCCGCGACCCCGCCGAAAAAGATCGTAGCACCCACCGTGTCGCAGATTAACGCGGAGTTCGTCACCCAGGTGGGCAGGCCGTGCCGAAGCGGGTTTTGGAAAGGCCGCGCCGGTGACTGCCTTCCTGTTCTCGGAAACCTGACTGCGGCGTGGGCCTTAAGGCTGCAGCGTATAGCCATAAGATAGCAGGTCTTGATGAGCTGTTTTTGCGACTTGTCAGCTGTCTCAAGGGGAGCGTAATCTTTTGCATCCACTGAGAGGGGGTATAGCTCCGAGGGATTTGCTAGAGGGAACTTATGTACAGCAACAACAAATAGTGTTTGTTATATAGCAGCCTCTGCATCTGAAACTTATACAGAGTTAGACTTCAGTTGGAAAACGTGTAAAAGTAGAAACTTTAGTGGTGAAAAGCACTATTTTACAAACACTGTAGTTGCTTGGAGTTACTGGAAGCTGTGGTTAAGCAAGAAACTAGTGTAATAAAACTTGGGCTTTGGTTCTGTTATAGAGCTATCATGTCATTACTGAAAAGTGTATATGCTTACCGTGTTTGTTTGTTTCTCCATACAGTTAGCAAATAAATATTGGGCTCCACATGCGAAGAAAAAACTGTCTTTTGATTCAAAGGTAAATATTTCTGTTGGAATTGTATGGGGGTGATGACCAACCCTTTTCTAACACAGTAACCTCTGATGGTGCCTGTTCCATAAAAGGGTGTGGAAGACTGCTTGAAAAGTCATCACTTAGCACGCTATGGTTATAAGTTATCTTTTATTTTTTTGTAATATAAAAATAGAGGCACTGTAATGAAAATGAGATCACAATGCAGTTTTTTTGCATCCTGTTTGGTTGGTTTATTTTAGCCTTGAACTTGTGAGTTAAAGGATGTTGGGGGTAGGGATGCTCTTATAAATCAAAGAAGGGTGAAGGATAATGATGACTAAATGATAATACTTCTTAAAAGATTCATTTGAGGGTTTAGATTGGAAAGTTTTGTTCCTGTTGTGGTTGGTATCTTTGTTTTTAACAGTTAAAACTTATCTGTATATGGTTGGTTTTGTGTTGGCGCTCAGTAGTGTTTGAGCCTTAAATGTTTTTTTCCCTTGTTATTTGGCTTGATCTCCCTTTTTAGAATCTGTTTGCTTGATCTTTGTAGTATGTTGGTGATAGGATTTGTATATAATTGATAGAGTTAGGATGAAGAAAAGTAGTTGAATTACAGGTCTTTGTGATGCGTTGTCAAAAGGTGCGGTTTGTAGCAGGTAGAGCTGTTTCTTTTATTCCTGCTGGAAAAGGTGGGTAAGAATGGCTGGTTTTGGTTTGATGCTATTTAAAAAACACAGCAACAGTTGATGGCCAGGTTGATACAGGCTTTTCAGGACTGTTTTAAATTCAACAGTAAGACAAAGATTAATGGTGAAAAAGCCTTGTGTATCATTTTGATGTTTGTATAAAACTCTGAGTGAGATGTAGGTAATTTCGTCTTTATCTCTGAAGTCTTTGGTCAGAGCATAGCTGTGATGTATTTATTATGATATGTTCTATCAAATAGCACTAAGCACATTAAGTAAGGCACAGTAACTTGGAATGCATAAAATATCTGAATGCATTTTCAATAAGTTTATGAAGTATAATTTTTAAATTGTTCTTACCCATAGGTTATTGAAGATGTATATGCAAAAGAAATTGTCAAATCAAAGTAAGTAGACTTGTCTCTTGAAGACTACTGTTCCAACATTATGTATTGCAGTTATTTCTGATGTTTCACAGAGTACTTTAAAATACATTCATATATTGAAAGCTAATGGGAATGACATAAATGCATTGCAGTATAATTATAATAATAATTATGTTATTTCAAAGTTCAGATGTGGCAAAAAGAAAGTTCATGAGCTCATACTCCTTGTGATGGAGAGCTCTTTGTTTGATCTGGCACTGTGTTGTGATTTATGTTGGTTTTGTGTTGTGATGATTATAGAAGGCTTGTCCCTTTATTGTTATAAGATATGTAAAGAAAAAACATCAGTTAAGAATTGTAGTGCCTCTAGCTTTTTGCTTGTTTTTTGTAACCAGATTTAAAGTAAGAATCTTATTTCACTGAATTTTAATGTTGAATGAGGGAGACAAGGAAAAAGAGTTCTTTTATAGCTGTGTGTATAGAAAAGAGTGGTAACAATAGAAGTTGGGAGCTCTTCAGGATAACTTTGAATTTTGAAGGGTGTCTTGTTTATAATTGCTTTATGAAAGTAATATAAAAATTGCCATGCAGAATCAGAGCAAATGTGCATTTCCGTTAAGTCAGAAGCAACACTGTCTCAGACTGAGTAAGCATATTGTCATAGTTTTCCATAATATACTGTCAGTTTCTACCAATTTATATCTTCAAGACTGTAGGAAAACGGTGTCCCCATACTTGAAGATTTGGATGGACTTGCTACATGTAACAAAACAAGGGAGGGGAAATTACCATTTTCTGTGCAGCTGTGCACAGAGGGCTTTCTTTGCTATGTTAATGGATTACTTTTTTTCATTTTTAGGTTTGCAATTAGAAAGATAATGCTTCTTGAATTCAGGTAAGCTAAGTGGAGTAAAATTTTAAGTTTCTTTTCTGTAGAAATCCATGAAGATTGAAAAACAAACACAGAGCATTGAATCTGCTAGAAGTCAGTATAATTACTTGCTCTGTTTCCGTCTCAAGTCTTATGGTCAGGCAGAATTAGATGGTTTTTGGTTAGGATAGATTCTTCGTTGAAGAGGCTGAAATATGTAAGTAGTTCCACTAGCTAGAAAAACAGGATAAATTTTTATTTGCTTCCTGCTTAATTCTTAGAAAAGGCCCAAGAGAAAATGTAAGCTGTCATTTTGGGTATTGCTCTGTCAAACCATGGAGTTACTGTTTCAGTCATAATATTAAAAGTTTGTAATGTAATTTAGGTACTTTTTGTTGTATAGCTGCATCTGCTACCATTTGTCCTGTAAGTCATGTTTTCATTTGTCTTCTTTCCTTTGTCAGTCCCTCAGGCTCCCTTGCCTTCACACACATGAGATTTTTTTCCAGTCTTGCTCGCATCAATTTATCCTCACTTGGGAGCATAAAAATATTTTTATTAAAAGTTATTTAAGTTCCCGGATGACATGAAATAGAGAACTCCCTCTGGATTTGCAGGAGGGTATTCCCTTCTCCTGGAAGATTCAAGCTCCTGGGAAGCAGTATATGCTCCGTATTGTATATCTGAAGTTCTCATTTTCTTTATCTGATGCAACAAATCATCTGGGGAGTAAGCCACCTAGAACTGTAAATCCTTATCTGGCCCTTTTTGAAACTTCTGCTCCTGGTTATCTATATGTACAAACCCTTGCTGGTTTTTGTTTTTTGTTGTTATTTTTTTTTCCCCCTCATTATTCCTGGTGCTTGTCTTACACAAAGTACTGAAGAAAATAAATAAGTAAAACTGAATGGGCTCATGAAAGGGCAAAAAGAATGTTAGAGCCAGCATTAAGATGAGAATGGGTGAAATAGGAACAAACAATTTCTGGAGGCATATGGTGCAAATAAGCTCTTGAAAATAGTGGATTTGGAGGTTTTCTCCTTGGGAATAGCTATCCTGCTTTTGAGAGATTCTTCTATGAGAACAGTACCATCTTAATGAAGAAGCAATGGTTGTTGCTGGGTAGTTACTATTTCCCAGTGTCCAGTAATTTTTTCAGTTTTCTTGAATGTATTTAATATGTAAAGGTAACGTACTTTTTCAGTTATTGTTACACAGTAGATGTCCTTTACATCTTGTGCTTGGAAGTGCTGTGTGTGATGTTCTTTAGTTAAGTGAATTTCTTTTCCTTCTGGATAATCAGTATGAATTCTTTTTCTGATTATGCATTGAGCTATGGTTTCTTAAAGCGTTTTTAAACCCCTCTTATCAGTTTGTCATCCTGATGAGAAAATCATCTGTCTCTTGTAGCGGTTACGCAAATCTGCCATTACCAAGTTTTACTGAAGTGACCTGGTTGAGAATAAGCTTCAGGAACTACTCAGTAACTTTAAAGATGACAAACCAATCTTGCCTGTGGATAATTGCTTTTTCATATGAGTGACAGATTATGTGGGTGGCAGCAACTAATGACATGTTCTTTGTCTTTTCAAAGCCAGTACCTTGAAAATTACCTATGGATGAATTATTCTCCAGAGGTGTCCAGTAAGGCATATTTAATGTCAATCTGCTGCATGGTGAATGAGAAGTTCAGAGAGAATGTCCCTGCGTGGGAGGTAACCAATTACAATTACAGCTAGAATTGACTTTTATACTGATGTCATAGTTTCTGCAGTGTGTTTTCTTATACTGATGGAAAGTAGCAGAGCTTGCAGTGTTTAAAGTAGCTAGTACTTCAGCTGGAATATCTTGTATTATATGGTGTGAATTCTCTGAGAAACCTGTACGTGGATGAAAGATCACCTGATTTTTTTTTTTTTCTGTGCTTGAATCTTTTGTTCTGCTGCCTTATATCAGTGGCAGTTTACTTTTTTGGCACTTGGAAGAGAAGTTACTTCTCTGATAGAGAAGTAGGAGAAAGAATTTCACATAGGAGAAAGAAATTTTATATCCGTGCACATGAAAAGACACCACTGAAAGTCTGACATTTTATCTAATATTATCTTGCTTAAAACCTGTGAATGTGGTTTTGTGGCTATATTGCATGAAATTTTAAACTGAACCTCTTATGCTACTTCTGTGTATTGTTTTATTTAGTAGTAGCTTTAGAAATATCTTAGTGTTTCTACAAATGGCCCAGTTTTCATGGCCTCATGTCCTATGTATTGTACATGTTTAAGGGCAAATAGAATGCAGTAGTCCCTTTAAGAGTCCTCTTGTGTACTGAGGAATCCCTGATCAGGAGGATATTAAGACTGTGTTTGTGTTTCCTGGTAAGAATAAATGTCAGAAAGAGAAATTCTTCCTTTTATGCATTTGAATGAATCTTCAGATCTCAAGTTAGGCTATGTGAAATGTTAGAAATAATTCGTATCACCTTGACTCAAGATTAACTTCCTTTTCTGTTTCTAGACATTCAAAAAGAAGACAGAACACTTTCCCTTCTTTTTCAAACGCATTCTGGAAGCATCACTGGTTGAGAATGATAATGAATTCTCTCTACACGAACAGACAGTTCTCCTGCTTTTCCTTGATCATTGCTTCAATAGTTTGGTATGTTACTCTTAGAGTACTCCCAGTGTGGTTCTGCCAATCTGTCTTAGCAGCAGTTCAGTTTTAGCAATTCTTTGGAGACAGATAAAGCAAAATTTCCATTTAGAGATGATGGTGATGTTGGATGATGTTTACCCTTCTTTTGGACACAAGATATGTTAGTCAAATCAAAGTCTACCCAAGCAATGAACAGTTCTAAGAGTTACTTGGGAGTGATGCTGCGTAGTTTCCTGTTAGGAAGTTGTGAAATCTAATGCAGCAGCATACATTCAGATTTTAATGTCCATTGTTTATTTTGTAAGGATATACTTGCCAGATAGGTACATGAGAAAGTATAAACGTCCTTAAAAATGCTTTTTATGCCTTGAACTTTCTAACAGGAAGTGGATTTGATAAGAAGTCAAGTGCAGCAGCTCATTTCCTTACCGATGTGGATGGCTCTACAACCTGTAAGCATAATAATGTAACCTTCTAGGCAATATGCATGTTCTGTAATGTGAATTATGTGGTGACTGTCCAGTATTTGAAGCTGTCTGCATTACAGTGGATCTGTATTTTTGTGTGCTTGGTAAAACTCCTTCCTATGTCTAGCAAATTTCCATGTTCATTGGCAGTTGTATTTTTTTATTTCCTTCCACAAATCTAAGCTTTATTGCTTTTTTGAAGTATTATTTGTAGGCTAGAGCATGAGAATGATAGGACTGGGAAACTGATCTGCTGTGTGGAAATGGGGAGCAGTGGAATAGGAAAGAGAAGAATACAAAAAAGCCAAATGAGAAGGGTGTATGTGGTACTTCTGAGGGAATAAGGTTTAACTAGATGGATGGTGCAGATGTGTCAGTGACTTCTCTAAACATTTTTCTGAATTGCTACTTGGTATTACTGAGTCTCAGTATTTGCTTCCCTTGTCATTAGAATGATTCTTTTACCTTCTCAGAAACGACTGGAACAAGAGCTGAAAAAGACACCGAAACTAAGAAAATTCTGGAATCTCATTAAGAAAAATGATGAGAAAATGGATGAGGAGACAAGAATGCAGTATGTTACTACAGGTTTTTTTCCAGTTAAATCCAGTGCTGGATGTGTTAATCATTGTAATTCAAATAAGTGAATTTGTTATAATAATAACATGTGTAATTAAAAAAACAATACCAAAGACAGACAACCAATCAACAACATGTAAAGATTGCACATAAGGATCAATCATATTTTCTCTATTGGAAGCTATTTTGTTTTCCAGTAATCTTTATGCAAAATAATGTTACAGAAGGTAACATTTTATTTGATCAGTGAGTTTATGATTACAAATTTTAGAGCCAGAGGATAAGAGCTATATGAGAATATCATATAGTTACTCATGTATTTTATTTTTAAATGACTTTAAGCAAGGACTTTACTCTTATGTGAATTAAAGTGCTTAAGTAAACTTGTGTGTATCTTACAGAAGTTAAATGTTCCGATAATTTTTGTATTATAATATGCTAATGTGTAGGTGGTGTCATACTTCTCTTTTACTCAGTAGGAAGCATGGGATGTTAATCTATTTTTTCTAGAAGTTAAAAACAGATTCTGCTATTCTGTCTACCTGAGTGTAAGAAAGTTTATCATCTTAAAGACTTAGGTATGGGTTAAAACAAATCGTTACCATTATGTATGTCTGAAAGCAGCTAATTTTGTACTTGTGAAAGATATTTTGAGTCTTCATTTCAGGAATATTAATTCTCTTGTCCTATATTTGATTTCAGAGCATATCAAGAGAGAAGATTTCTTTCACAGCTCATTCAGAAATTCATTTCTGTACTAAAATCAATACCTGTCTCAGGTAACTCAGTTTCTTGTGCTATTTTGTTATCTGGCAACATGTCTTAAATTCTTTTCCTGTACTGAAAAATAACTACTTAAGATACCAGCCTGAGGTTGGAGTCCTTATCTATATGGGGTTTTAGTAATAAGCCTGTCTGTATGGATTTAGTGTCAGTTAGTGTTTGTATTTGCATATGCTTTAGAAATGAGAAAGTGGAAAGTTACTTTGAACATCTTCTACTTTGGTTTAGTGTGGACTTAAAAATATATTTTTGGATAGTGATACTCTTAATTGTGTACTTACATCCTCCTTACAATATTAAAACATTTTGAAGTGTACTTATATGAGTTGTAATAAATGCATATCATAAGGCTGTGTTCTGTCAGTAATGTTGATTTATGGTGAGAACAGAAGTATAAGTGAAGTTAAATGCTGTGAAATTGGACTACTCTTGCTTTATAAGAAGTCACATTGACAAGAAAAATTATATGCGTGCCTGATTGAGAAGGGAAAAGTGTTTCTACAGAAGGGTATTAGCATTTTGACAAATAAATAAACTGCTTACAATCCAAGCAAAATTTAGGTAACATTACTTCCCAGAATTCTGCTTTTGTTCTTAAAAGCTAAAGCTTGCTAAGACTTTGTGAGCTGTAAGAATTTCTGTATATCACAGCTTTTTTAAAAAAGACACCTAACCCATTCATCTTAATGACTGTGCAAAGATTGATTTTATAAAGACTTGCCTTATAAGTGTGCTGAAGGCTTTAGGAAATAGACATTCGTTAAAGCAGATTTGTGTTCTGTTCTGACTTGATCCTTTTAGCTTCTCAGCAGTCCACTTAAAAACTGTACACTCTGCTTTTGACATTGTACAGTGTAGCCTTTGATGCTTCATTTTGTAAAGTTTCAGTGGATGAGGTACTGGTGAAAGTAACATTTCTTAGATAGCTTTTTTTTCCCCATGCTTTTTAGATTTAAGTTGGTTCATCTGTTTGCTTCATGTGAAGAAAACCTGCACACCAATCTCATTTCTCTTTCACACTATGTAATTTATTTTTTTTTTCTTAAGACTGCTTCATTTAAGTATTTTCACAGGTTTGCAGGGTAGAGATTGAAAAGGACACTTCAATGTTTGACACGTCCAGCAGTGTCCAACCCTTTGATCAAAGCGTGGTTAGTTATCTGTGGGAGGTTGCTCAGGATCTTGTCCAGTTAGACTTAAGTATTTCCAAGAACTGGACAGTCAGTAAGGACTTTGAGCCAGTTGATCACACTTTCCACGTACATACCAGAAGTATTTTAGCTGAAAAGACATTTATGGGAATGGGGTGAGATGTGGAAGGATATCTTTGTGTGCCTAACATGGTTAAAATATACTACACTTCACCAGGCTATACACACTGTTAGATCATTTGACCATTTAGGATGCAAAATAAATAGGTTGATCTAATGCAGCACTCAGTACCTTTGCATTTTGTGACAGTTTTTTGCATATTTACCTCCCGTTTTAAAAGGTAATCTTTTTTTATTTTTAGTTTTAGTTTTTTGGACTTGAAAAGTTTTTAAGAAATATAGCAGGCCGGGTGTCTTGTGAAAGCAAACATTTTTGTGTGGCACATTGTTTGTGTCTTTAGTGGATAAATTCACTTCTAGAAGTCTGGTTTCTTTTATTTCTTATATCCAACTGTTTTCTGGTTCACAGTGAAGAAAAGAATTGTTTGAGGAAAAAGAGAAGAATGTGCTGGTTAGTTCTAATCTTGTTAGAATCTGATGCTGGTGTATTAGCAACATTTTTGTACGTTTAAAAATGTATTGTGGATCAATTATAAATATTTTATTTGTATCTAGGTCCTATTTCTATGGACAAAGTTCATTATTGTGAAAGATTCATTGAACTCATGATAGATCTTGAGGTAAGTGGATTTGTTTCAGCCTGTTTCTAGCTGTGCTTTCAAGATTTTTGTATCATAAAGTTGTCATTTTAAACTTATTCCAGTTAAAAGGTAGTTATATCACAGCTGTGCATAAGGTTACTTAATAGTGGTTTTCCAGCTGTAAATAGGATGTTGTAGCAGTAATTTCCGTTTGAGAAGACATTCTGGAATAGGACAATTTGCTGAAATGTTAAGCACAGGGGATTTTAAATGACTTCATCTTGAACTCATGTAGGTTAACTGTCCTCTACTAAGTTCTTGAAGTACCCTGTGCTTATAGCTGCAATAGGAGAAAAAAAACTTTAAATTAGAGTTTGTTGTCCTATGGACGTAATGTATTTTCATGAGGGATCGATATACTTGATGTTAAGCTTAAATCTTGTTTCTGGCCAAACCATTTCAAGGCAATACATTTAGTGTTGTCATTAGGTGTTACAGGAGTGTTGGAATTCAGAAAGTTTATGAAGCCTGTTTAAATGACAAAAACAAGAATATGAGAAATTAGCTGTAAATCCAAGTCTGTTTGCCTCTGTAGCATGTATTGTTTTGAAAGTCTTTTCTAGCTATACTGTAGTACATGTTTCTATTAAAGTTTGTACTCTTAAAAATAAAATTGTCAGAAGGAACGATTTCTAAGAAAGTTCTTTTATTGGATGAGTTTGGTTTTTGGTTTTTTTGGTGGTGACTGTACATGACAACATTTTCTACTGTAAAATATTTTATTAACTTTCTTAATTCTAAATGTCGTGTTGATGTCTCTTGACTTTCTAAATTCATCTGTACATTCCATTGAGAACAACTCATTTTTAAACAGCTTATATTCATTTGTAAAGCAGCTTGAACAATTTTCTCAGCTTTTGTAAGCTTGAAATTATTAATAAAGCTGAAAAAGTATTGGAACTACTGTGCGTACTTTATGAATAATAGGAACAACAATACTGTGGTTGGAAAAAAGGCAATTCTCAGTCCTGAGAAGCTTGAGCTTAAAGTGAAAACAAACCAAGATGACTGAAATGAGTGTAAAACATGCACATTTAAAATAGTATTGCAGCAGTTTGATGTTATCATGTGTAGCATACAAGGATTATCATAGAATCATAGGATCACCCAGTCCAACCATCCACCCATTACCGATAGTTCTCACTAAACCATATCCGTCAACACAATGTCCAAACATTCCTTATGTAGACACCTCTGGTGTAAGAGTTGCTTTATTTAATTTACTTTTATTGCTAATAGGGTATAATTTTACTCATGATGAGTTCATGCCTCACTGCCAGACTAATAGAAGTTCATAGCAGCCTACCTGCATAAAACTATTGTCTTGGCAGACATAAATGCTGCCTTAGTATGAGGATCTCTGTTAGGGTATTAGATAAGTAAATAACTGCAGCAATCTATCATCGCTTACCTTCTTGTAATGGAGAGAAATTAAGAAACCAAGATTTACTTAATTTTGAAGAATTGTTTGGATTAATGTGATAATATTTACCACAGGCTTTGCTTCCCACAAGACGCTGGTTTAATACAGTGCTGGATGACTCCCATCTTGTTGTTCACTGTTACCTGTCTAGTCTTGCCAAAAGAGAGAAGGAGGGTCACCTCTTCTGCCAGGTGAAATAATAAGTTGTTTCTTTTTATTTTGTGTTGACTCTAAATATTGCAGTTGTTTTATTTTACATTTGATTGTTAAGACAGATGTTTATGAATATTTCTGGTGGATGCAAACTGCATGTTTATTGAAGTCTTTCAGACATTAGTCCTTTCTTGTCTACCTATATGTGTCTGCTACTGTCTTTCTGACTTTTTTTGTGAGTTTTTGAAAAGTAGAACCTAGAAAGTGGTGCAGTTTATGGATTGCTTTATCCTAGGTGTAACAGAAGTTGTTACCACTGCATTCTCTCCTTCCTTTTAACCTAAGGCCATTCTACAGTGGTGCTGTTTATCACTATTCTTCTTCAATTTACTTAGCCATAGACAGTCTTGAAAGGTGATTCCACAAGTCAGCCAATTATTTACAGCAGGATCAAATCTTTTCATCTGCATTTTTTTACAGTTTACTGTCTCCCATCTCTGGCATTTCTTCTATCTCTCCTAGTGTCTTTGTTGATTGAACAGAAAGCCAGAAGCTCGTTGGTTTAATTTCCTTCTTTTAAGTTGCATACTGTCACTGAAAAGTATGAAGAATTATAGGGTGCGTGTCAAAGAAGGATGGAGTGAGCAAGACTATTCCCTTCTGATAGCAGCAAGCCATAAATTGGATTTGATGTGTCTCTGAACCTCTGGCTAGGTCAATGCAATACGCTTCATTTCTAGTATTGCTGCATAAAAGAAATGATGTTGGTTGTTGGCTGTGCTTTAATTTCTGTGGCTGTATTTCAACACTATTGGATATTACTCCCTGATCCATTTCTTAAAGTACTCTGATGAACTACTGTTTGTGCATGGATTTGTTGTGTTAAATAGTGTTTATGTTTGCAGTAGAGATATTGTTAATCCACTTAATTATGTGCATGATGTTTCAGCTTTTAGATATGCTTAAATTCTACACTGGCTTTGAAATCAATGATCAAACTGGAAATGCTTTGACAGAGAATGAGATGACAACGATTCACTATGACAGAATTACTTCATTACAGGTAAAGTATCTGCAGAATGGAAGGGATGCAGTTTTGCTGTTGTAACTGTTGTGTATGGAAATTAGAGTATTTTCCCAAAGCACACTTTTTATTATTCATTTTCATTATTGGGGATAGTTTGGCCCTATTATAGAATTGGCCCTTTATGCCATTTGGAAGGTTTTGATTTATGGCTGTGGCTGCAACAAAATAATAGGAAAACAACACCATTTTTGAGGTTAAGATGAACTGCTCGTATAAAATTTATTTAAAAGGGAACATTCAGAGGAGTTCAAACTGAATTCTGTTATGCAGTAGGTGGCACCATTTCATCAAGACCAGCATACAGAGTTCTCTGTACGTAAGAGACAGAAAATGAGGATTCTCATTATCTCTTGTGCATAAAGGTGGTAATACATGTCAGGATTTTTCATGTCAGATTTAACAACAAAATCCAAGGAAGTATGGTGAAAATAAGCCTTCTCTGTGTTTTAATTAGCTGACTAAAAGGCTACACGTTTGTCCCTTATTTTATGTATATCCCTACTTGTTTTGTCGAACAAGTACTGATGGAGCTGTATCAGAAAGACAATACATCAGAAACACAGGAATACTAAATAGGTGGTGCTAAGGTAAATGAAGATTGTGCCTGTTTTTTATTTCTATCCTGGAGTTGTCTGCAGGGTACTAGAAAAAAAAGATTATAGTTTATTTAAGCACTTAGATTGTGATTAAATTGTTTAATGAATGTGCTTATATTCCATTTCTTTTGGGTGGGTCTTTTTATAGAGAGCCGCATTTGCACACTTCCCGGAATTATATGACTTCGCTCTCTCAAATGTAGCTGCAGTAGATACTCGTGATGCTCTGGTAAAGTTGTTTGGACCACTCAGGTAAGTAATCAGATTTATGTTTAACATAAAATTGATATTCTTTTTTCTTAGTGTGTTTTAATTTAACAAAATCTATCAGTTTTTCTTGATTTCTCATGTCAGTGAAATTAGTTAATTTGTATTCTTTTTTTGTGTGTGCCTTTTCTATTGAAAATACTGAGAAATTGAGAGTTTGGGTCCATTAGTATGGAGTTGTAGAATGGTACAAACTAGTAGTGAATTACTGGAGTTCCAGCACTAGTAAAATAAAACAATATTTTTCTAATGAGCATGAAAAGCAGTGAACTTCTGGAAAATAGCTAACTGCTTTTAAGAATTAGAAGTTGATTACTATAAGTTAATTACTACTAGAGTGATTTTCAATTTTATTACTTTAATGAAACTTCACAGTTGAACTTCTTTAATAAAAAAGAAAAAAAAAGCTAACCATAACCTCTCTCACAGACTTCTATGTAATTATTAATTAAAAATGGTATTTTTTTTATTTTGTACTGTTGCAGCTCAAACATGCTCCACCAGGTGGCATCGTACCTCTGCTTGCTGCCTTCCCTTCCAGAAGGGAGTGATACCAGCTACGAGAAGGAGTTTCTGCTAGAGCTGCTGGTAAAACCATCATTCATGTAATTTAGCAACTACGCTGTCCTAAAGTAGTAGTTTAGGACCTGGGTAAACCACCTGGGAACCACAACAGCATTATAACACTAAGATGGATAATAAGATGGAGCTCAAAAAGATACAAAATAAGTATGTGAAGATCCTGAAATGTTGAAAATGTTTCCTAAGAAAATAGTATATGTATTTCTATCAAGTTAATAAGCAGAGCCTCAGCAACAGTTTTGAGCTCTCTGGGGAAACTGCTGTTCTTTTAATTAATCATTTTTGTTGTTTTGTTTTTCTTAAAGTCAGATAAACCTGTTCAATATCTATTTGGTTCCTTGAGCCTATTTGTAGTTCCAGTTATTACACAATATGGTCTCTTTTTAAAATATTCAAAGTATAACATTTACTGTAGTCATCTAATCTTTTTATATCTTTCATAGTTTTTTTGTGATTACTTCTTCAAAAATTGTTAGCGTGATTTTGTAAGATTTAGGTGGTAGTAATATGATGCTTATTGATACCATAAACAGATATTTGTCCAGTTTACTCTCTAGTAGTATTGGATGGAATTTTTTCACCCAAAGGGGTAATTAAGATTAGCTATTACTGGATGACTGGTGTTTCAGTTAGCTACTGAAAATATGAGCAATGAAAAACAAAACAAATCACACAAAAACAAACAAGCGAACATTTGTCATCAGTTGAGAAACAAGATGATTCTTTGAATGACTGACAGTTGGAATATATGCTTACTCATCTTTCAGTATCATTATACAGATTTAGTTGTGTTTGATTGGAAAAGAAAAGAGGTTATTAAAACAGAGTGACCACCAGCATTCTTCTGGATTAATGCAAATGTTTTAAAGATAGCTTTATTTTCCTGTTTTGATTTACAGAAATTTCAAATGCATCCTTTAGGTTTCCCGTCATGAGCGACGAATATCTCAAATTCAGCAACTCAATCAGATGCCTCTGTATCCCACAGAGAAGATTATTTGGGATGAAAATATTGTTCCAACTGAATATTATTCTGGAGAAGGTATGATTAGCGGTTTAGTAAAGGCTGAAATGAATAGTAAGTGCTGCAAAAGGGAGCCTGTGCTTATCCTGTCTTCAGAGTTCATGCAATCATGTGGCATCTTTTAGCAAATAGAGTACTTAAAAATCTAAAAGTATGTGTTTACGTAAAGCTGCTTCTTTGCTCGTAGTCTGTAACAGATATGCCATTTCCAGCAGTTGATATACCAATACAGGAGTCTCCTGGATATACATGCTGTGCCTGAATATACTAATCACTCATCTTTTTATATATATATAAAAATTTATATGTATATGTATATATAGATTATATATACATATATATTTAAATATATATATATATAAAGATCTGTGATCTATATATATATTAAAAAAAATATATAAAATTTTTGAAAAAGTATATAAACATACACTAATGACTATATATCATCTTGTTGCACCTGTTTCTGTGGTGCTCTGTAAATTTTTAATAATCCTTTAAAGAATTTTTATTAATGTAAAATGTAACGTGAAATGTAATTTTGGCAAGAAACAGATTGTCACATTTGCTATCTGTATGTTGGTAGCACTCTTGAGAAGCATTTCTGTTACTGTGAGATGATTACAAATATTGCTTTTCTTCTCTCGATTTCAGTTTGTGTTTTCCACTTTTAAGCTCAGTGTATTTTCCAGCATCATATTTCTTTTGTGTTCTTTAAGACAGCTCAATTCTTATGTCAGAAAGATGAAAATTATTTTAATCTTGTGCAGCTTCATCTAGAGAGAACTTGGAAATTTAGGGGAAGAAAGGATGAAAATGTGTATTTGTTAGTAGGGTATATCTACAAAAAGAGAAATTCTTAGGATCTCCTATAAGAACTCCAGCAGTTATAGAATAATGCATTTATGTATTTGTAGATATGTAGAACTAAAATATTCATTTTCTTTTTTTTTTTTTTTTTTTTATTCATCAAATAACTCTTCTCTTCTGATCCTATCCTTCCTTAGGCTGTCTTGCACTTCCCAAACTGAATCTACAGTTTCTGACTCTGCACGATTACTTGCTAAGGAACTTCAATCTCTTTCGCTTAGAGTCAACTTATGAAATCAGACAGGACATTGAAGATAGCGTCAGTAGGATGAAACCATGGTAATATTTATTAAATGACCTGAACCACTCAACTCAGCTTCAACTGTAAACAAAGTGCATTCGAGAATGAATAACTGATATTGTCTATGTAGTAAATTCCCAGTAATGTATTTTAAAGTATTATAAAATGCTGTGCTTCTTCCCCATTCTGTGGGATAATGTTGCAAGAATGAGTTTGTATGTATACCTGTAGTCTTAACTTGAAAGACTTAACGCTAGATGTTGGACATTAACAAGCAATGTGGTACTGAACATTGTCTGACTTTATGAAATGCATTTCCTCCAGTTCTTCAGTTATATAAAGTGTTTTATGACCTGTTCTTGAATTTGCCATCTGCCATGTTTTGATCCTGTTTAGATTTTAAGGGGATGATTTGGTGTGGTATCACTTATACTCAGTATTTGCTTTTTCTTATCTTACCTTTTTTCTCTATCTGTCTTCAGTTTTATTAATAACACTGGCATGTGGTGCCCTCATGTCTTAAATATATTTAAAAAAAAATAAAATCAGTTCATGTTATAAGTTTTTTTAAAAAAAAAAAGTGTCCAATTCAGTAGAATGTAAAATGAAGACCCTTTTCTTTGAACTGACTTTGAGGTGAATTGTTTCACACTTTAAAAACCAAATCTGTTATTGGATAGCAACTATCAAAACTGATTTCTTGTATTTTGTTTGTTCGGTTTGTTTTTTAGGCTGTCAGAATATGGAGGAGTGGTCTTTGGTGGATGGGCTAGGATGGCACAGCCCATCGTGTCTTTCACAGTGGTGGAGGTTGCAAAGCCCAATATTGGTGAAAACTGGCCCATGCGAGTACGAGCAGATGTCACAATTAATTTGAATGTTAGAGACAGCATCAAAGATGAATGGGAAGGTACTTGTCATATTCTGTAAAATAAGATGGTCAAAATAGCTGCTCATCAAAATGTCCTTTGCCTTGATTTTATTTATAAGAAGGGTTTTGTGACTGAGGTAGACTTGCCTATCTTAGTATGCTTCAAAAGTATGTTATTCAAGTTCTAATTCTAAGAAATTTAGACTTTTGTTTTTTAGATTTTGAAAGTGGCAGGGAATGTGATAGCTCTCTAATAAAAACCCTGTAAGCACTTATTTACTGTACGGATTGCAGAGCACTGTCATGGTTTGCCTAGATTGCTTGTGAAGTCTCCTCTATGGAGATCTTCAAAAGCCATTTGAACATGGTCCTGGGCAACCTGCTCTGGGTGGCCCTGCTTGAGCAGGGTAGTTGGACCAGGTAACTTACAGAGGCCCCTTCCAACCTCAACCATTCTGTAAAAAATGAAGGGTACAGATCTTGAATTAAATCAAGTGCATGCATGTTAGCAGTGTTCAGTATATTTGAATGTATTTAAGGAGTGCTGAGTATACCAAATAATGCTTTTCCAAAGTATCTGCAAGCGAAACTTTTTTGCTTGAGGAGCTGAACTTTACTTGACTGTGTTGGCAAGTGGCATAGTAGCACGTACTTGTATTTGGATTATCAGTAAATGTCACTTTTTTTTTTTTTTTTTAAATAGAAAAATGTTAGCGAAATGTGCTGGAGCTGCATGAAGTGATTACAGGTCACGTAGCACAAATGCTGAAGCTGGAGCATGTAATAAACAGATACAGAATATTTCCTTACTAGTAATGTTAGGATTATTATTGTCATGTGGAGGATGGAAGCAGACTTCACTATCTTGAAGGCAGTTAATGGCAGGTTTTAAAAATTTCTAGAAGTTTTGATTGAAGTAATCAGTTTTAATGACACTGAAGTGATCTTCAGCCTTAACTTAATTGAGCATCCAACTTGTTACGCATGCTTGCAGAGCATTTAAAGAATTTGTATTGAACCTGGGGAAACACTTGAAGTGTTTTAAAATATCCTTCAGTGTGAACAGGTTTCTCTGATAATAACCTACCATTTTTATACTTGATGTCTTTGTATTTTCTGTTGTAAGAATGATAGAAACTATAGTTACTGATGTATAAGTATTTTGAGTAGTCTTCTCATATGCTTTGATTAGGTTTATAGTAAGTAGCTAGCACTCCTCTACCGTTGATCTCTTGCTCTGTTAGGTCCATATTTGTCAGTAAAATTGTAATGTAATTTCTTAGGCTGCTTTTGCTTCAGAATAATTTTATATACCTTTAAACACTTCTAAGATTAGGTTGTATAGTTAAATGACTCAGATACATTTTTCTATTCCATTATTAATCTAGTTAATAAGATCAGCACCAAGGAATTTTTTCTGCATATTCCAAAAAGCTAGTGTTTGCATCTAGTGTAGTTTCATTTTTCCAGTGTTTTCCAGTTATACATGAAAAAGAAAGATAAATATAGTAAAAATAAGTATTTAATTGATGATAGTAAAAGTCTGCTATTCGGTATATTCTGTTCTAAATATTGTTAGAAATATTCCAGTAGCTAATATCTTTTCTGTGGCTCTTTTTTTACCAGTGTAAGTAAATAGGTATAGCAGTTTTTAATGTTAGTGTAGCCTCTGGAAGTTCAAAAACAGTAATGCTTTAAGTTAAGTACATTTTTAAAGCTATTGCTGAATCAGGACTGAGGTGAAGAGCTGGTAAATGTTTTGTCTGGCATAACAAGATCTTGATAACTTTGTTCAAATTCCTTCATGTACCCTCTTCAAATACCTAAAAGGTGCTAAAAGGTGATTGCAGCGAGAGCAAGGCTGGTCTCTTCTGCTTGGTGACAGGACAAGGGGAAATGGCCTCAAGTTGCGCCAGGGGAGATTTAGGTTATGGGTATCAGGAAGAACTCATATACAGAGGGTTGCTAAGCACTGGAATAGACTCCCCATAGTGGTGGTTGAGTTACCATCCTTGAATGTGTTTAAAAACTGTCTGGATGTGGTGCTTGGGGACATGATTTAGTGGTGAGTTGTTAGAGTTAGGGTAGTATAGTTAGGTTGAGGTTGGACTTGATGGTCTTGAAGGCCTTTTCCAACCTGAGCAATTCTATCATTCTATTAAACTTAAGAGGGATAACAGTATTCACTGAACAATGAGAAAAATATCTGCCTCTGAAGAAGAAAATCCATTAAGATCCGGAAGGATTTTTTTCTAAACTCTGTTTGAAGTTTCTGCTAATTATATAGGAGAGTACTGTGTATGTTTATTAAATTTTGGAAGCCTCTCAGAAATGTGTGAATTAGGTAGATACACTGGAAGAAAGGACTGATGTTAAAAATGACAATGAATTGGAACATTGGCCTTTTAAAAGTAGATTGTAATTTGAGAGATAGAGGATACTAAACTTAAGCAAGAAAATTCACTGCCCAATACGTGTTTTGAAAATAACTTATAGTATTAGTTAGTAGCTGTGCGTGAGAAAAAAAGTTTGAGTTCAGTATGCTACTACTGAGGGAAAAACACTTTACAAGGTCATACTGGGATTAATAAACTGGAATATAACATGGAAAACAAATAACATGATTAAGTGGCCTTCCACCCTGCTAAATAACTGACTTTGTTTGGAATTTTGTGACTAGTTCAGGGCACTACACATAAATTTTTGGAAAACATTTGGGAAGTAGTCCAGAAGAAAGCAACAAGAATAGGAGATTATTGTGCCTTTCAAATACAATTAAATATAGCTAGATTGCATAACTTAAGTAAGATTATTGGAAGTGCAATAGTCTATGTATTCAGAACCTTGTTGTCATGAAAAAGAATTGTTTTTTCATACATGAGATTGTAGCAGATTTTAGTGTGTAAGAGAAGTGGAAAAAAAACATTTCCAATGGTTTTGTATCTTCAGAGTTAAAGACATATTTTGAAACTGAATACATTATGATCTAGGTATGTTTTGTAAACTAAAAAGTCAGATATTGTGTATATTTTTAAAGAATGGGAGAGGAAAATGTCAATTAATCAATTCACTGAATGTTCCTTTTTGGAATCAGGTCTGCGGAAACATGACGTTTGTTTTTTGGTTACGGTACGTCCCACACAACCTTATGGCACTAAGTTTGACCGAAGACGACCTTTTGTTGAACAGACTGGCTTGGTGTATGTTAGAGGCTGTGAAATCCAGGGCATGTTGGATGAGAAAGGACGTGTTATTGAAGAGGGTATGATACACCAAAACTTATTTGAAATATTGTTTTTGGGTTTTTTAGTGGTTGGTTGGTTTGTTTTCATTGGCTGGCTTTTGTTAAAAGCTTAATCGTTCACTTCCTTCTCTTTTGAGCGGTACTTAATGAGTTATTATTAAATTGAAACACAGACAAATTAAATTGATGAGCACTTCTTGAGAGGTTATTTGTTTACCTCTTATACAAGCTGATATAATGAAAGGGCATTTAGCTCACTTTAGTTTTAGGATTAAACTATCTTTTATTCTAAAACCTCCTAGAAATGCAATGAAAAACGTGAAACAATACCATCCATGGAGTAATTTCATTATATGAATGTGTCTAAAATCTATTTCAAGAAAGATGATGGATGATTTATTTGAGTACTAATCTGCTTTTGTGCTATATTAAGTTCTAATTTTACTATTTCATTATGGGCAGGACCTGAACCCAAGCCTAGACTTAAAGGCGACTGCAGAACATACAGAGTGTTTCTGGACCCAAACCAGTATCAACAAGACATGACCAATACAATTCAAAATGGAGCAGAAGATGTGTATGAGACTTTTAATATAATAATGAGAAGAAAACCAAAAGAAAACAATTTCAAGGTTAGGTACCACTTATCAGTACTTAAGCTGTGCAGGTGGACTGTTATCCTAAGTATTAGTGAAACTTATTCATTTTAGTTGCATGTGGGTGGGCTTTTTGAACTTCAGGAACTGATAATTTCCTCCTTACAGCTAAATGTTAGAATAACTGAAAATCAGAACCTAACTCAAATCGAGTAATAATTTAAAAAATGAAGTATTAGTTTATAATAGTCTTTCACTAGGTGGCCTACAGTATAGTTATATTTGGCCTTTAGAGGCAGGGGAATATGTGGAATATAAGCCCTGCTTATGTTCCTTTCCTGTAGACATGCAGAACTTCTAATGCATTTCTAATACAAACAGGAGGGTTTGAGAGTCCTGGAGAAGAATACAGAGCAGAAATATTTGTAGCTATTGACATGAACAGGTAACTTACTGTAAAATCAGGACCGCAGGCTCATATCAGACTTAATTTTCTTTAAATATATTTTGACTATGCTTTTATTGTTATTCTTCTTATCTTAGTGTTCTAGAGTGAAAACTTTATTGGTAATTATGGTACTCTTTGCTAGCTCTCTACTAAGAGGACAGTTTGGATTTACATAGTTTGACACCAGTGTTTGTATTTTATGTTTCTTTTGTTGTTTTGTGTGTGTGTGTGTGTGTGTGTGTAGGTGTGCATGTGATATATGCAGTGTATGGATATAGACTGTAACTAACCAAAAACCTGTAAGCTGATGACTGATAGATACTAGTATCTTAGAATAACTTGTTTAGTCTTCAGTGTGTCATATTTACTTAGTTTAAAAGTCACTGTCCAATTTTATTTTTCCTTGTTTTTTCCAATTTTCAGGCTGTTTTGGAGACTATTAGAAATTTGATGAATACAGATTGTGTGGTTCCTGACTGGCTACATGACATCATTCTTGGATATGGAGACCCAAGTAGTGCACACTATTCAAAAATGCCGAATCAGATTGCAACTCTGGATTTTAACGACACCTTCCTGTCCATTGATCACTTAAAAGCTAGCTTTCCTGGGTACAATATTAAAGTGACTGTTGACAATCCCGAACTACAAGTACCTCCTTTCAGGTGATCTCAGAATTTCAAGTACTCATGGTCTGTTATTCTTGCTGCAGTGCATTGTCAGATGGAGTTGAGTTGAGTTCATTGGTTGAAGACAGATGCTCTTTCTTTTAGGAAGGGAGATTCATATGTTAATATCAAGACTAGTGTACATATACACTGTTATACAGCTATGTGTATAGACAGTATATAAATATAGTACGGCATTGCTTGTAAATCACCCTATTGAATTTATGGGGAAAGGAACAGTGTAAAATAGAATAAAGGCATGGAGTATTCATTCCTCCATTGGTATCTGGCCTCTTCAAGGTCAGCCTAGTAATTTTTAAGTTAAATAGTTTTTAGGTCACATTAAAGCAAAGTAAGTACCACAATTTCATCATCCATAAAAGTTTGAGCTTTTGGAAATACTGTTCAGTAAAAACAAATAACCAGGTTTGATATGCTATTATGCTTGCTTTATTTTAGTTATTAGTTCTGAAAGAAGATGCCTTTGTGACACTAAATGAGATTTACATATTTTTTTCAGTGGTGCCATTGTCCATCTTAGACCATTAGTTTAATCTTTAGTTTCGAAATTCATGTTCCTCATCATTGGCTTCTTTATACTTGTGCAACTGAATTTCCCAGTGTTCCCAGCAGTTTTATCTGCTTTTTTCAAACATTGCATGTAGAGTATGTGTGGAGAACACAATAACAATGTCATTTATATGACAGTAGTTTGAAGGTCTCACTTATATAACACATGCAATTTCCTGTAGTTAACTATTATTAACTTTCACCTTTTTTATTTTCTATATGAAGAGGTATTGCTGCATATGTCTTATAAAGAGACTAAAACATTATTGATGCCATAAATGTCTCAATTGTTGTACCATGATGATTGAATTGCCATTGGAATTCCTCCACCATAATTAGTTTCTGAATTGAAGTTTAGATGCTTGATAACATTTTCCATAGGGAACTATAAAAAATAAAGCCAAAGTGAGAGGATGAGATGTTGAAACAGTTTAGATCATTTACGTGTTTTGTAAAGAAGGTGTCCAAAATTTCTAGAACAGAATCAGGTTATTACAGCTGGCCAGACAGTGACAGTGGTGTTCTATTCTGTCTTGACTCCTGTCCCTTCCAGTTTCACTTTTGAACTCTTTGCCATCAGTGTTCTTCCATGTATCTTAAAGCACTGCTTCTGTCTTTTCATGCTATGTAAAGTACACTTTTGATGTACTTCTTGTCAAATATACTTCCTTAGTCTGCTGAAACTATTTTTTCTTCCTTTCTCTTGTCTTCATCTATACTTTGTCTGAATTTGTATTATAATAGTTTATCTGAACAGTGACAAAAAAATCCTGTATGAGCTTGTAAGACTGTCTGGAGCATGTGTTGAAGCTTAGATTTGAATTGTATGTTGCAGGATAACTTTTCCAATAACAGGAGGTAAAGGAAAGAAAAGAAAAGAGGATGGGAATGAGGAAAAACCTGAAGAAGCTAAAACACTGATTGTGGAGCCTCACATCATTCCAAACAGGGGACCATATCCGTATAATCAACCAAAACGGTAATAGATGTATGTGAATTTGGTTATAAGCGCTAACAGTTCATTTTCATAACTAAACGCACTTTTATTTATTTGTATTTTAATGTAATGGTGATTTCATTACCAAAAGTCTTCAATATAGGAGTATTTTCCTTGGTAGTGTTACCAAATATTCTACTACAGTTTCTTTATTAAAAAGAAAAATCCATTGAAAAGTATCATGCGAAATATTGGCTTTGAGTATTATCAAAACTTTGAATGTTAGTATTGAAAATGTAGCAATTCACGTAACTGCCCTTGTTTTCTCCACTTTCATAATGACTTTTATAACAGTTGAGAGCATAGGAAAGAACATTACTGTCTGAATATTTTTCTTCTAGAGGTATGCAAAATACTTAATTTTATCATAACACTAAAATCTGAATCCTGCATAAATGAAGTCTGAAAGTTTCCACTTGTTTTCAATAATTTATGGTAAAAGCATTGGGGAGATACAATCGTTCTGTTGCTGTACAATATTTTATAAGTTGTATGCACAGGCACAAATAAACTTATACCTTTATTAAACATAAGACTTATGAGTCTTTTGAAGGTTTTCACCATTCCCACTTTGAAGATGGGTTAGGGGAGGACTGGAGTGGAGTGTAACATTCACCCCTAGTTACAATATCTGCAGGACTGTAAATATGATAGGGAAAGAGGAATCTTGGGATTTAGCTGTTCTTTGGAAAGCTTCCTATTTTCCTTGTATGCTGGGTTTGCTGAACAATGCAGTGTAGCGCTGATCACATTTGAACTGTTTTAATAATTGCAGTAACAGGTTGCTAATCCTGCCAAGACTTTTGTGGTGTCCTTCATCAAGGAATTTTATTGCAAAATGATAGTATCAGCAATAACTTGCTGCGATCAAATAAAAATAGATCTCTATGTATTTACTTACATAACTCTTGATATTGCTTAAGCGTTTAAACTTGGGTCTAGTTCAAGTAAGTGCCTTAGGTATGCGCTTAAAGCATGCAGAGTGAAAATGGCTTTAGTAGAATTCTTCTTGCTTGTGGTAGAGGAGTCCTGGAAGTGAATTTTTGATGGGCCTGTGTTAGGTTGCCTTACCAAAGGAAGGAAAAAAGGTAGTTTGGTTTTCTCTATATCCAGGTAATCTAGTAATGTCATTTAACTTGTTATTTCAACATGTCCCTGTATTACTCAAGAATTAAAAAGGAGAATTATAGCTAAATGATTTTACAGCACTCTTGGCAAATAATAACTGAAAACTTTTCTCTAGGTGGATGATTTTGTAGTCATTTGGCCATTTGGCCAGTATAATTTACTGTTTTGTTTAGAGGTATGCAGTTCTGGAGAAACGTGTAGCCAATTAAATTAAAGCAAAATTTTTTTATTTTCTATTATTATTTTTTTTAATACTGAAGCTGCTGGCAAAATCTGTGATTTTTCTGATCTTTTATCTTGCTTTGTTGCAGCAATACTATCCAGTTTACCCACACTCAGATTGAAGCTATACGTGCAGGAATGCAACCTGGACTAACGATGGTAAGAATATTCTAAACTGCTCTTGTCTGTTTGATTCTGGCTTCTAGGTACATTCAATGAAACACCTGTAATGCCTCCTTTTGTACTTATTAATAACTTAGAACATGAGAAAATAACATAAATATTTCATGTTTGATCTCTGTATTTGGCTGAATCTTGTCTTAATGACTGAAGACTTTACTCAACAACTGAATTTATTTTTTTTAGTGGTCAGATTGATAATTTTAGACTTACAGCTTTTTCATGTCTGCCATTATTTTTTAACCATTTTAAATTACTTGCATCAGTTTTATTTTGATGCAGGTCCATTAAAAGAAATGAAAGCTATTGAATTGTCCCTATGGAATTTTTTCGTACTGTCCTTTGAAATTTTACTTACTATTCCTTATATCCTGCTGACTTATATCTACAAGAAGCTTTAAAAAGAAAATAATCAGAGTTGTAAGTTTGTTGGGAAAGTGAATTTCTGCAGCGATCTCCAAGGCTTTCATGACTACAAGTGCCTGTATTCCTATGAAGTACAGACTATCCTGGTAGTGACTCCTCAGTGGAGTACTGAAGAGACTTCTCTGCTTGATACTGTTTATCTCTTCTTGGACTGCATGGACATTAGTGCTAGTTCTGAAGTTTAGTTTTGGTGGGTTTTTTTGTTTGTTTGTTTTTGTAGTAGTAGTATTCATTTGTATGTATTCTTCTTCCTCCATTTTCTTATGTTTTTACCACTGTCTAGACAGTGTCTAGATAGATAGCACAAACAATGCAGTTTTTCAAAGGAAAAACTAAATTTCAGTAGAATTGTTATATGCCTTTTGTCATTGCCTAACTAGGTGTGATGAAAGTAGCGTTGTCTTGAACTGTACATAACAGTTCCTGAGTTCAGAGTGTTTTTGAGTGTGGTGTTCTATCTATTACAGCACAGCAGAACTTTCTGGTTCCTGGTAGGGTTCTGATTTTAAGGTTTGTTCATAAATGAAAAGTCTCTTTTTGAATACTGTAAAAATGCCACGGTGATAAATTTGTTTTAACAATGCTACAGGGTGGGGGTTATTTTGGAGTGTACCTGATGATCAGAACTGGTGGCTTTTACATAATTACATTATTTGTTTAAGAATACAGACAAGAATGAATAGGAGTATTGTTTTATTTCAGTATAATTGTCAACAGAATGACAGAAATTGCAGTCTTTATTACCCATTATTGACTACATAATTAACGCAAAATACCAGGACCAAAGGGAAGATTGTATTTCTATCATCTAGTCTCTTATTTGATATTATTTTAAATACCATTGCATTCTGTTTGTTATTATCACTTAATATTAGTTGAATATATATGACTTTCTAATGCAAAAATATAATGTATCATAATCTACCATGCATCATGCTTGAGGGGGCATATACCTGTTATTACATTATTATTATTATAATACCTTGTTTTATGTATAAAATTTCTTAAAGTTGATGGTCTAATTGAGCATATAAAACATTAATTATTGGTTGTCAGTTGTGGATATCATCAGTTGTTTTTTTGAGTAGGTGAAAAGAATGAAGTCTGTTTTCTATTCTTTACCTTACCTTATTATTCTTTAATCATTTTTTAATTGTTTCCTGTATATGTAGCCTGTCTTTAGGCCGATTTATGTTATTTTTTTTCCTCTTAGGAGGTCTTTTGAGATTGCTCTGCTCTTCTTAGCAGTCTAAGTTTCTGTCCTTTGGAGTACTGCGTTAAATTGAGTGCATTTTTCATTTTTTACTTCTTTATTTTTTGTTTCATTTTTAGGTAGTGGGTCCACCTGGTACAGGGAAAACTGATGTTGCAGTCCAGATAATATCCAATCTTTATCATAATTTCCCAGAACAGCGAACTCTTATAGTTACACACTCTAATCAGGTAAGGTATTGGTAATATATGAAATTTTCCTGTGGTTAAAATCAAGAATAGCAGCAGATACTGAGATCAGTAGCTTTGAGGCTTCAGTTGTTTCTTAGAGTAATCATATGATAACTTGAGCAGTCTTTCCAATGCTAAAATGTGAGATGAAATTTTTGAATTTCAGGTAATTCTAAGATACTTAGCAGAGATTTTCATGTATTTAACTGTTTAGGATTTGAAACTGTTTAACTGTTAGGATTTGAAATTAGGAAGTGTTTTTGGAGGGGTAAAAAGCATATGCACGGTTTTACAGTCACAAACATGCATGCCAGAATTGACTTTAGTTAAGGTGTTCACTCATGTGCCTTTTACTCTGTCTTTCATTTTGAAAAGGAAAGGCCTGAAATTTAGCATGGTATATTCAGTTGAGTGTTTGCTTTCCATTCATAAGAGATGGAATCTGGCTACATACATAAATTTGTTATTAATATTATAACCTTAAAGATTATTACTCTGAAGCTGTCTGTGGTTTGGGAGGATTTGTTTTAAAACTAGAGTTGCCCATGTCTTTTCCCCTGTTCTTGTCAATCTTTAGGCCTTGAACCAGCTGTTTGAAAAAATCATGGCTCTAGACATTGATGAGCGCCACCTCCTGCGCCTGGGTCATGGAGAAGAGGAATTAGAGACAGAGAAAGATTTCAGCAGGTAAGAAAGAAGGTGCTAATGATAGCTTATGTGTAAGTATTATAGCCAAGATATGTGTTGTCCATTCTTCTTCCTTGTAAATGAGCAAGGAGCTGCGCTTGGCAAGCTTTTCAATACAGTTGAATCCCAATAATGCAGTTTTACTTCCAGAATAGGATCAAGTAGTTTTTATTCTTATTCAGTAGAAAAACTGTTCTCTTGAGAATCCAAAGGTAAATCTGGCAGTTACTTGTTCACAAAATCAGCTGGTTGAATAAGAGTAGTTCATGGTGTTCTAGGTGCATATGTATCTTATAAAGTTGGTCTGTTTTATGGGAAAAGTGTAATAAAGTTAAGTTTTGGCAGTTAGAAATTTTTGTGCAAATATATCACCTCTACTTGTTGCTGAATATTGTTTGTACATAAAGTAGAAATAAAACATTGTGTTTTCAGTTTTCAGAATATTAAATAATATTAAAATTACTTATTTTGTTGGTAATATAGTTTGAAGACTGCATTTGTAAGGTGAGCTATCAAGTGTGCATCAGTACAAATAATTAAGAACCTCTTCTTGTAAATGCTTGTATGCCTTACGTTACATGCTAGTCCAACTGATATCAGTAGGGTTACAAGCATTCATAAATGCAAGCAGGAGATATAAGACTCATGCAATGGAAGTAACTGGATTGTCCAGAACTTGATTTTTATAGCAATATCTTCACTTCCAGAATGTGTAGTAAAAATTTTATGCAGTCGTAAGAAGTTAATCATGTACACATTATTGAGATTCATTTAACAAAAGAAATCCTCAGGATTTTTTTCAGATTTGAAAGATTGAACATAATGTTGTGTTGTGGTTTTTTTTTTCCCCAGGAATTTGATAATCTAAATCTTGGTGAAATGTCATGGTAGATACGCATTTTAGTAAAATGTATGGTTTCCACTTTTTTGGAAGTGTAATTTTCACAATTAAATGACATTTTCCATTATTATCTATTCTCATTAGTTTTCACAGTAATTCTAGACCTACAGGTCAGTACTGCAAATTCCTGTGGGTTCTGGAAGTTTGAGAGGGAGAGGTGTGGTGAGGAATGTACTACAAGGAGAAGTTTATTTGTTTTTTTTTTTTCTTCTTAGGTTGCTTCAGGGTTCTTTTTTTTTCTGTGTCAGGCTGCTTTAGAGGGCATGGTACTGCTTGAAAAATTTCAGCTACTTGCTAGTTTCTTTTTCACTTTTTGATCCGTTTGCAGGCACAACTGCAAATTTGCAAGCATGAAAAGAAAAGCTGATTACAATCACTTGTAATAACGATGGATTGGTTTTGCTGAAGGAAAAAATAAATTAACAGTACAAGGCTTTTAAATGTCACAGTTCCTGAGAAACTTAGGTTTTTTGGGATGTGTACAATACCCTATTCAGTTGTCTTTGTAAATTGAAATCACTGTTGTAAATAAGACAGTAGAATCCATAGAGATCCAAGGGATTTTCTTTTATTTTTCTTATTACAACAGCTTTTGCCATTTGGTATCTTACCAAAAAAAAGAAAAAAGAATGTGATACTTTTTTTTTTTGTTTTTGTTGTTTGTTTTTTTGCTGCTTGTCTTAGGGAAGAAGTACATAAATTAGGGAAGATGATCTGTAAATGGGGAAAACTTAATTCATGCCCATAAGATAAAGAGTGTACAGAGTAAGTCACCACATAGTCACCATATAATAAAAGGTTTTCAATGAGTAGTGTTGAATAGAGCAGTATCCTCCTATATATGGATACCTGTCTGTTATGGTAGGCTGAGCATTATTGCAAGGCATGCTGTATATTGCCAAAAGAAGTTAGATTTATACAGACGCTTGGGTTATCACTTATTTCACTTATGATGATCTGTAGACCTGTAAAACTTGCATATGCATATGTAATATACAACATACCACACCACCAGCATCCTCTGTTAATGTTGTAGTCTATCAAAATAGGAAGCATTACTTTTGGAGCAGCCCTTAAAGTTGTGGTTTTGGGGGAAGTGTTTGTGATCTCCCATTTTGATACTTACGTAAAGCAGCTGTAACTAAATAAATCTGTATGCAAAACAAATAAACCTTAATTTGTTCTATAGGTATGGAAGAGTGAATTACGTTTTGGCTCGAAGACTTGAACTCCTGCGAGAAGTTGGGCGATTGCAAGAGAGTCTTGGTGTCCCAGGAGATGTTTCTTACACTTGTGAAACAGCTGGCCACTTTTTCTTATACCAAGTAAGGACTGAAATACCTATCTGTGGGGTGCTTTATATTTTGGGCAAACATTACAGCTGCTACATAATGCTCCAAAAGAAAGCTTTTGTATTTGGAATCAGATGCATGGTCTACAAAGCAGTGATTTTCTGTATGTTGTATATCCCTCATTTCTGTTCGGTGTAGACACTGTGTCTTCTTAAGCAAGTAATGAATCTTAGGCAGACTTGTATAGTGGTACTTAAGAACACATCTCCACATCATATATATTTTGAGAGAAATTACCATGGGTTGGCAGTAGCATGATTCCAAACATTAAATGAATCATTAGGATTTGGGGACTGCTAAGGTAGAAGCACAGATCAAGTTTATCTTCTCTTTTAATTTTTGCTGAAGGAATCTAATTTAGTATTTAAATGGAAGTATGTTAAGTAGAGATGATTAGGAAAATATCAGGATGGGAGATAATGGGAGTGAAACAGCTTCATGGACACCAAGGTCAGTGAATAAGGATGGGAAGGAGGAGGGGTTCCAGGTGTCAAAGCTGAAGTTCCTCTGCAGCCCTGGAGTAGAGGACCATGGTGAAGCAGTTTGTTCCTTTACAGCCTGTGGAGGATCACATGCTGCAGTAAGTGGATATGTCCTCAGGGAAGCTGGAGCCCATGGAGAGTCTATGCTGGAGCAGGCTTCTGGCAAGAAGTTTTTTCTGAAGGACTGTACTCTGTGGGAAGGACGTATGCTGGAGCAGTTCTTCATGAGGAATATGGAGGAGGTAGAAGAGCTGGGAATGGATGTAAAGCCACAAACATCCTGATTTGTGATAAGATTAAATGCTAGTTTAGACATGTAGGTTTTGTGGTTAAAAGTTGTTGTTTTTTTTTTTTTATTTAATAAAATTATTTAATAAAATAACCATTTTAACTGTGTATACGAGATGACACGTATCCAGTGACTGTGTTATGTAAAAACACATCTGTATGACACTTTTGTTTGCCATAGGTAATGTCTCGTTGGGAAGAATATGTCAGCAAAGTGAAAGTTAAAGGTGGAAAATCACCAGATGTTACAGATGTATCCAGTTTCTTTCCCTTTCATCAGTATTTTGCAAATGCTCCTCAACCAATTTTCAGAGGCAGGTCCTATGAAGAAGATATGGAGATTGCTGAAGGGTGTTTTAGACATCTAAAGAAAATCTTCACTCAGCTTGAGGTAAGACTTGTATCTTTTAAAGGTAAATAATTCTGGTAAATCCTAAAAAAAGCTTCACAAAGTTCCAAAATTCTTACTTATCCTAAATTCTAGAAGTACCTGTAGGTAACTTCTTTAGCTTGCAAGGCATCTCGGTGTGCATTTCTCCCTTCAGTTAATTTAGATATATTTTGCAACAGGGACAAGAATCTAGTGCATTTTATTTTGAGCTTAGGAAGCACCCATTTTATGTGAGTTTTATAAGTTTATATATACATTTTCTCTCAATTCACTTCTTTTTTCTACCACAGGAATTCAGAGCATTTGAACTTCTCCGCAGTGGCCTGGATAGATCCAAATACCTGTTGGTGAAAGAAGCAAAAATCATTGCTATGACTTGTACCCATGCCGCTCTGAAACGACATGACCTGGTTGAATTAGGCTTCAAAGTAATTATGTTTGTAGTAGTAACTAACACTAATAATATCTTTTTTTTATGTAAATTTTTTGTTTGTCATGTTCTCGTTCCCCCTCTCCCCTGTTGTTTTTCTGCTATAATGCACTGAATCACAGAAGTGCAACTTTTGCATTGAACAGAAGAATATCAAGTTTGCCCCACTGCAGAAGGCTTTTCCCTTGAGGATGAGTTACGGCATATGGAAAGAACATAATGTAGTTCAGTTGCAGGTTGTTTCTAGATCTAAGGACTGATTGGTAAGGATAGGTTTGCTGTTGATGTAATGGGATTTCACCTTCTGGGACTGATTTCAGTCTACTGGTGTTCTGCCTGTAAAGGAAAATCCTGCTCTGTAACTTTTGTTTTTATAAAAAAACAAAACAGTAAAAAAGCCAAACCAACAGAACCTTTAATTCCCCAAATAAGCAACCAATGCTTCCTTTTGGTAGGTTGAATAACAATCTTAACTTGTATTATCTGACTGATGGACATCTCTGTATTTTTTCTTTCTCAGTATGACAACATCTTAATGGAAGAGTCTGCACAGATTCTGGAGATAGAAACCTTTATACCTCTCCTTTTACAGGTTAGACTTTTACTATAAAACATGCTGAAAAAAAAAAAAAAAAAAGAAAATTGAAAGCCTATATTCCTGAATAATATAGAATACTAAAAAGGAAATTATCTTGTGTGGAAGGTAACATAGAACTGGTATTTCGTTTTGCACATGAACAATAATGTGAACGTTCTTAGCATTAGTTGTTTATCCTGTGTTTTACCCTGACTGTGACAGTCAGGGTTTCATTTTCAAACCTGACGAAATGTGAGTGAACTAGTACCTTGCTTTTGTCATTCTTTCACTTCTGTTCTTAGCCATTTTGTAGCTGTTATTAAATCTTTAACAATTTTAAACAGTTTCCTTTCTGGAAGTTTTGTTTGGAGCTAATGCTTTCATTGAAAAGGAGCGATTTAAGTTCCTCTAGAAAGCCATATCCAATCTCTCATTAAGATAAGAATTTGTTAACAGAATCTCCATGAAATATTTGTATATTTTAATTACAGCTCATACTTTTTCACTTAGCTCATTAACAATAGAATATCAAATGCAGTTACGAGGAGGTAATTCATTATAAAAGAAATTAAATGTTTCTATTAGCAATTGAAAATAATTTTCATCCTCTTACTTTGTAACTAAGATAATTTCTCCCTTGATGAGTTTGACAGAGTTCGGTTTTCCTTCCTTGCACCATGATTAGAGAGGGCTTCATTACTCTTCAAGTAATTTTCCCAAGAAAAGGAAGATGGAGAAACATTCAAACTCAAAAACACTTGAAAAGCAAGAAATAGAGAGACTGGAAAGAATGTAGTAGCTGTCTTTAAATGATTTCGACTCAGTGTAGTTTAAGAACAAATGCTGAAATAGCCTTTGCCCTATAAGGCAATCAGCTGGACTATTCATGTGTTTTAATGGAGTGCCTTGATTATATTTTAGTACTTACAGTTGTTTTAATTGATTTTAGAACCCTCAGGATGGATTCAGTCGTTTGAAGCGGTGGATTATGATTGGTGACCATCACCAGTTGCCACCAGTCATTAAGAACATGGCTTTTCAAAAATACTCCAACATGGAGCAGTCCCTCTTCACGCGCTTTGTTCGAGTAGGAGTGCCAACTGTTGATTTGGATGCACAAGGAAGAGCAAGAGCAAGGTGAGTGAAATAAAACTGCATGTCTGTTTACTTCCAGGTTAAGAACTGGAAAAGCGCACTTAAAGTAGTGGAAACTTTGGGTTGTTAAGACAGGAGTCTGTGCAAAATGATGATTTAGTTGTTTTGTTCCATTGGTTTCAGCTTAGACTAGGAGGCAGGTTAGCCCAGAGGAACTTTCTGGTAGCTGCAGCATTTGAAGAAAACTGCCAAAATCCTTTCTGAAAGCTTTATTACTAGAACGTTCATGTCTTTGTTCTCAATTTGAAAAATGGAATATACTGTGGTTCTTTTGATTTGGCAGTTTTTTGAGTTTTCTGTGAACTGGACAAAGATCAAAAATTGAAATAGTGGTAGCAATAATAATAAAATGTTGAGTTCAGAAGCCCATGTTAACTGCTTGTGTGTTTTTTGGACAGTTTATGTAACCTCTACAACTGGCGTTATAAAAATCTGGGTAATCTGCCTCACGTGCAGCTTATGCCAGAATTCAGAACAGCCAACGCTGGGTTTTTATATGACTTCCAACTTATAAATGTAGAAGACTTCAATGGTGTGGGAGAATCTGAACCCAATCCTTATTTCTATCAGGTAAGAGAAATACTGAATGTATGCTTTAATTAATCTAGATATGGTTTATTGAATTTGCAGTGAATCAAAATACTGTGAGCCAGTAGTTATGTTCTCAGATTTTGGGTTGTGTAGATTTTTTTTTCCTCCTTGTAGTCAGTTTGAATGTTGAAAAGGATGATAATTTGTTATGCCTTTTTGCTCAAAGTGAATGACTCCATTTGCTTAAAGTCATTGGGGGAGGGAGATCTGGTATGTAATTCATTATGAAACATTTTTGCCTGTGGCAAATTAAAGATGTTTAATTCTGATGTACTGTCACAACTGTGAAATAAATGGTGGAATCCCACTGTGTAAAATATCGAAGTTTGCACTGTGACACATACTTGAGTTTGAAGAGTCAGTGTTTTAATTTAATCTGTATATAGGAATGTACAAAACTGCATTCATAAAATAATGAAACCTTCCAACAGCCAGAAGAATGATCTGGGACTGACAATTATTATAAGTGGGAGGGGGGAGGAGGGTGAAAAAAAGAGTTGGAAGGAGTTTAATTATTCCAGTTCAATAAGCTCTTTTTTCATTTCTTTTTTTATAAACCCTTTTAATTTTAAATACTAATATCTCTATCCTATCAACCTTCAATACTTAACAGATCATAGTTCCACAGTTTTACATAAAAGTTTTTTGTATGGTTGTATTGACACTTGTTGAGTTATATAATACTATATTAGGATGACATTCCTTTGGGCAGACAGCTGTAGGTACAAAAATACATTTAGGTGTGAATATTTAAGATGCTGAAAATCGTTTAAATGTTTCAAACAAGTAGATAGTAATATCATTTATGGCTAATAAATATTTGGATTTTAACAAGTTAAACAATGCTTCTTGTAGATACTAGAAAGCATCAATCATTGCCTAACAAACTTACAAACAAATAACTTTCTCTGTCCTTTTGAACTTCAGAATCTTGGTGAAGCAGAATATGTTGTGGCAGTTTTTATGTATATGTGCCTGCTTGGTTATCCTGCAGACAGGATAAGTATCCTGACAACATACAATGGACAAAAACATCTGATCCGAGATGTCATTAACCAACGCTGTGGAAATAATCCATTGATTGGACGGCCAAATAAGGTGACTTACAAAATATACTGGGCATTGAAGTGGTTCTGTTTTTTCATGATTATCACATTATGGAACTGATTAAATGCATTTCCTCCTTTTTATGCAGGAAATTTTTTTATTCATTGACCAATAGCACGTACTTATCAACATATATTGTGTGGAATTTCACTGAGTGGTGTCATCTTTTTTGCCTGTTTGAAACTAGTTGTACAAATAACCTGCGAAATCAGTCAAGTCTGGTGTCTACAGGTTAAAATATGGTGTTATAAAATTCGATCATTTTCCACAAACTTTTGGTATTATCTCGCTTGAGTTTTGTCTGAAATAACTAAAAATGGGAAGGAAATGGTCCATAGAGTTCCATCATCTCCCAGAAATAGTAGGTTGATGGTTTTTAGTTAGAGGTGAACAAAATCAAATGTTTTCATCTCTCTTCTCATTTACTGCAATCTGAATCAGAAGTTGGTGCTAAAATTTTGATGTTACAGTATAGTTAAAATGGCAAAGATTTAACCTATGGTGTTTTTTGTGTTTTTTTTTTTTTTTGTTCTCTAGGTAACAACAGTGGACAGATTTCAAGGTCAACAAAATGATTATATTCTCCTTTCACTAGTGCGTACCAAAGCTGTAGGCCACCTTAGGTATGTAGAAAAGTACTTTCACACAGTAACTGAAGTATACGTTTTCCACATCAGAAAGATGTTTATCACGTGTTGCACAAAGTTTCAACCATCTCGGTACATAGCAGAACTGAAGTTTAATGCTGTGTACTGAAGGAAGTTTAGACCTGGTTTATTTTTACAGCTCTCTGCTTCCCTCTTCATAACCACTTTACCCTTTACTATTGGCTATTACACTGCAAGAAGTTTATATTATTCCAGGTAGTCTGAGCTTGACTTTTACCTTAGTAGAATAATAGGAATGTAATTAATGCTTGTTGAATAAATGCAGGATTAAACTTTCCATAATTGAGCTTTTTTTTTACGTGATCTTTCTTTGTTTCATATCAGAAGTGTTTGAACGCTTTGCGAGTTGTGTTATTCATAGTCTAAAATGTTTGCACTTCAGTTTTGGAGTGAGGTGGAGGAAGACTTGTCCGTTCAGCAGTAGTGAGATGAGTTTCAGAATCTACATTTTTTTATTCTTATTCAGGGATATAGAAAGACTTTTGTGATTTGTTTCCAATGTAAAACGTAACATGGGCTTTAGACCTAAACAGTAATTTTAATATCATTAACAATATAGTAAGTCTTATTATATGAAGGTTCTAGGATTTTAGTAGTCACTGAAACAGTATGTAAGAAGAAAAATGTGAGACGAGATTGTTGTTGTAGATTACTCTGTATTTTCTTAAAGGAAGCATGCTGAAGTCTTAATTCATGTTCTATTGAAACAATGGAATCAGTGAAAAAGTATGTGATTAATTTGGCTGTTTTGTTTTATCTTCCTTTTTATATTTTATTTCATTTTTTTGAAGAGATGTTCGCCGATTAGTCGTTGCCATGTCAAGAGCCCGGCTTGGGCTTTATATCTTTGCAAGAGTATCACTCTTTCAGAACTGTTTTGAGCTAACTCCAGCTTTCAGCCAGCTCACAGCTAGACCACTTCACCTCCATATAATTCCCACAGAATGTTTTCCAGCAGCAAGACAGGTAGGAACAAATGCTATGTATTTCAGTGGTGTGCTTGTTGCCTGCCTCCTTTGAGTGGGCTATAGGACCTGAAACTGCAGCGTCTTCACTTAAACTACTGCTTCTTGGATAATTACATCCCTGGAGTTGACTTAGATCATAATACTCTAGCTGCTTTTAACTGATTTTTTTCAACAAAACTGATTTGTAATTATTTGACTGTAACCAGTCAGTTTTGTCTGCTTTTTTTTGTAAGTTCTGCTTTGGCAGTCATTTACACTAATCAGAGCTGAAACTAGTTAAATAATCATTGAGTCCAAAATATACTTTACAGATCAAGTATTGGAACCCATCCCACCCTTTTGAAATTGAATTTCTTTCTTGGACTGCAGGATCATGATAAATACAGTTGCCAAAAAGTGCAAGACCCGTATTTCCTACCTTTCAGAAGATTTTTTGCTACTTCTTCCTTAGAAAGCATTTTTTTTTTTTTTTTTAAATTTCTTCCGTGTATGTTTCTTAATACAATTAAATAATCTTTTGAATGATGGTTGTGTTTCTTTGCTTGCTGAATTTCTACTTTTTGTGCTTCTTTAGAATGGGGAACCACCCACTCACCAAATACATATTATCAAGAATATGCCTCAAATGGCTAACTTTGTTTACAACATGTATATGCACATGATACAGAGTACACGCCACTACCAACAGGTAAGGACCTTCTGACTATTGACAGGTATGCATACAAAATAATACTTGTTTGGTAAGTGACCAGAAGTGCTGTTGTCATTTGAGACTGTTGCGTTTAAAATTCAAGAAGGTTTTAAGGTTGAGAGTGAGAACATTGAAATCTCTAAAATCTTGGAGTAGCAAGTAACTGATGATGCAATTTAAGACCCCTACATAGATGTTAAAAAAGTGCTGAGTGCTAGACATGTTTCTGTCTGGGCCCAAGAGTTCTTTGTTAATGCCAAGGAACTAGTTTGTCCAATTTTTAATTGAGGTAAACTTGTATGTTATATTTCATTAAGTGCTGCATGGTGGAATAGTGTTTTGTAATAGATACTATCTGGACGTGGTTACAGCCTCCAGTGAGACTAGGTCATGCCTTCAAACCATTTTAATTGAATTAGCTTCCTGCATTATCCAGTCTGCTTAGTAGCTGTAGCACTTAAAATCTGGAGTAATTTTTTTTTTCAGCACTGGTTCAGCACCACACTTAATAGTACAGTGTAAGAAATAGTGATAGATGACTTTCTCACTTTTTATAGTTAGTTTTTTCAACGCTTAATCCCTGGAGCAGACTTCAAAACCCATTAGGAATCTTAGTCCTTATAGTGTATGTACGCAGAGCTTTAAAACAGTTTAAATAGTATACAGAGATCTGCTTTTAGTCAGGTGTACTTGGATCTGTAGATGCCTAGAGATTGTTGACAGTCAGCATAACCGGAGAGGTCTTTAATGCTTTCCCTGAACTGGAACACCTTCCATTTAATGTCTGGGTATATCATGTTACCTATAATATAATCTTGCTTGGTACTCCCTTGTTGGTTTTTGCTCTTCTGAAGAATTCCTGAAGGTGGAAAATACTGATGTAAAAGAAATGCTATCCGATTGTGCAAAGAGCATCAGCATGTCTGAGAGATCTAGTTTCTGCTCTCTATCTCAAGGAGGTTTGTTTGACTCCTTAACTGAATGTGCATCTGAAGCTTCTGCTTATACCAGCTATTCCTTTTATTATCCTAGTCTTATGTTGCTAGCTAAAATTAGTTAAAAAAAATTAAAAAACCCTGGTTCCCTGCTGTGGTGATGAATCACACTACTGCAGCAGAAGCCAGAAAGTGAAGTTAAAAAAGAAAAATGCAGACAAAGTTTTCCTTATCCTTTCTGATATTTTTACAACATTATATATATATATATTTCCCATTGGTCATAACAGTAGAGTCACAAAGCACAGCATGAATCTAGCTGCATTACAGAACGTCTGAGTTTGCCTCATACTTTGAGGAAATGTGTGTTGATATATATACTTGTTGTTTCAAAGTCAGAGCTCTTTTAATTCTTCTTTTTTCCATGAATAAATGGATTATGGAGATCAGCGTGATAACTTCAAAGACTGTTAAAAAAAAAAAAAAAAGGCTTTTCTTATCTCTTCTCTTCTGGTAGTTACATTATTGCGTAGATTGGTCCAATGCTTGTCAGAAACTTGTAATATTAATGTCATCTAATTGAAGATAAGCCTTTACTGTAATTAAACACTTAATTTGTCAAGTGAAACCAAGTTGCCTTTAAGCAAGATGAAACTAAACAACCATCCTTGGGAGATTTATCAAGCTTCTGTTTCATTAAAATATTTCACAGTATTTTGAGGAAGTATCCATCATGTCATTAGATAATGTCAGGCTGCAGAAGAATAAGCATTTCTACACAGCCTGAGGTTGAATAGCTTCATCATAATCTTCTGCTTACTGTATACTTAGTGTTCTTTTGTGGGTTTTTTTTTTTTCAGATCTAAAGTAGTTGCCTCTATTTGTAATGTTTTCTTCTTGGTTGTGCACAAAGCACTTTGAATGCACTAAAATACTTTTACAGAAATATTATATGGAAAGTATTTAAGCATTGCCTAGTCTGTTACTGAACTTTACATTTTCCTATACTTAAAACTGTGGGTAAAACTTGTATACATACAGATAATGTACATATAACACTTTATAAGATGTTTCAAGAGGAAATTACTGGAATAAGTGATTAAAGATGCTCGTGAAAGAGGAAGTCCAACTTATCTAGGCGTTTGTAATGATAATAGATGAGGTTGTGCTAGAAATGGGCTTGTTGCTCCAGCAGCACTGTAGTCCCATTTCTTGAGTGACTGTTGGGATAATGAAAAGTATTTGATAGCCTTCAATTGGAAGTATTGAGCTTTAACACTTGCATTTTATGCAGGAAGAATAAGTCCCATGTACGAGCCAAGATGGTTCATTTTATTCGTATAGGAGTAAAATGCTTATAAATGATTAAGTCTATTAAATTTCAAGTTTTTAAATATTATCTGAGGTGAACAAACAGCTTGAGCTAAAATAGGAATAGATGCCAGAATAATATGTTTGTTGTAAAAACTGAAAACTATTTTTTTTTTTTTAAATCATCCAGCGTTTATTGCCTCCACCTGCAATGATCGAAGAGCCTGAAACTACTCAAACTCAAGAGTCTGAAGCAGAAGTTGAAGCGCAGGGTACTCAGGAAGACACAGAAGAAAATAAGATAGAAGAAGAAATAGTAAAGGCGGAAGAATTGAAAGTGCCAGAAGTGGATGAACATCGAACGATGCCAGAACACCCTGGAAGAGACAGTGATAGTGAAGACAGTGAACCTGAGGATGAGAATGAAAAGTGATCCAAGTGCAAACGGGAAAATGCAGTTAGAAATATGATCACTATTTTTACATTGATTTTTCTAAGGTGATTCCATGTGTGATGTGACCTTGTCTTCCTTGTTTTCCCTGAATGCTTTCTGAGCAAAAAAGATGATTTGCAGTCATTCTACTGAGTTCTTGTCAGTGTCAGTAATGTAATTTGTTAATTTACGTAAGTTTCTTAGTAAAGATGCTTTTACATAATTTTGTAATTTTTTTTTTCTTGAAGTCGTTGGTCTTTAATTCAGTTACTGAGTTAGCTGTTAAACTTCACTGATTACCTATATTTAGTATTGATCAGACACTATAGTTTCCATTATATTTTGCAGCGGAGAATTTCTCACACAGAACAGTGTTCATGCACACTGAGATGATATTTTAGGCTTTGGCTTGAGTTTAGTAAACTATTTAATTGCAAGTCTGAGAAATGGGGGATTACCATGGGACTTTGAAATTTTGAGAGTTTAATTGAATTGGGAATTTAGCAGGCTCTCAGAATGTCATAAGGTTCGGGTACTGGGAGCAACTCTTTCATTGTTGACTGCTGTTGCTGTTACTACATGATTGTTCCTGACACAATAAGGGTGCAACTTCTAAGCAGCATTTTTATTTTTATTTTTTTTAAGTTAGTGTCTTGAAATAAAGATCCGTTTCATTTTTAAGAGCATGACAGGATAAAGCCCCACCAGGAAAGCAAATTAAAGGAGTTCCTTGAATGCAGAATTCATAAACATGTAATGTAAGTGTTAGAGATGTAATGGGTGAGTGTGTTTCCTGGAGTAACTTCTAAATGATCATCTTTCATAAACTGATCAGTGAAAGCTTTTTCCCTAGATTATTAAGATTATGTGCCAGCTGCAAATTATGCAGTGATTTTGGAAGGTTTATTAACTCCCACATTTATTTTTCAAATGAAACAGTAGCTGTAGGAACATCTTTACTGACAAAGGAAAAATATTTGGTTTTCAAATATTGCAGTTCTGAAGTTGCCAGAAGAATTTCTTCACCAAATTGACCAGAAATTCATTAACTTACAAGCTTTTATTACCACGTTTGAAGATCTTTATCATAGAATTGCAAGGGTTGGAAGGCATCTCAAGATTGAGTACAACTAAGCAATTACCCTACAGTAGGTTGCACAGACCCCAGAATGATCTTGAATATATATATATTTTTTAATTTTTATTCACACAAAAAAGGAAAACTCTTTTGAGTGAAAGTATGTTATTTCATTACTTGTTCTGTGTGGAAGATAATGTAAATTCTCTGCCATTGGTGGACAAACAGCAGTATGTTTAATATTAGGACGGTAAGCTTTATGTGGTAACATTTATGTGTGCAAGCAGGGCAGAATAATACTGGACCTTCAGGCAACGTGCAACAAGGTCAGCTGACATCTGTCTTCTCTGCTTCCCAATCAGTTTTTATAGATATTTGAGTCAGACAATCATTTACTGTGCTTCAGAATTCTGGGGAAAAAAATAGTAAAGAATTCTGGAGGAGTTTTTTGATCTAAAATGGATGGTTTAATTAACAGGGATTCCATCAATAAGTACTACAGGGAAAGAGCAACGAAGTTTCTTAAAAGAGACTGTAACAATATCTATTCATACATGGTTTGCAGCATAATCTTTCTGTTGGTGTATGAACACACCTAGCCTGTGTAATGCTGTGTTCCATGTGCAAGCCTATATATATGGTCTCTTCTGACTCACAGGGTCCTCTTAGAACAGCCAAGTTAGAGTCTTCAAATGTGTTGCCCTAAACTGGTGAGTGGTGTTGTAATGGTGCTCGTTGCTGGCTAGCATGAAAGCAGAGGCATCTGAATCAAAAACAATTGCAAAAGCACTGAGAGACTTGATATCTTCTCTTCTGAAGGACCAAGCATTGCCTATGATAAAGGTGGAAAGTTTTGCAGAGTTGACTTGAGCTGAACTTTACAATTTTCAGCGATGGGAACGTTTTTTTGAATGTGGGAAGTCATGTTTATCATGTAGCAGTGGTTAGAAAGTTCTTTGTATTTGTGGAATACAAGATTAGGTTTGGAGGCTTTTTTTTTTTTTTTTTTTTTTTTTTTAATCTGCATTTCGTTTTTGGTAAAGGATGAACTTTGTCTTTCACATTGAAATATGCTTAGTTTTGGTGTTTTATTGACACTTCTTTACAAGAAAGAATTGGTGGGAGAAGTGAAACAGGCCAGAAAGGTAATTTTGATCTACAAAGTTTGTCAATTCTACAGGGTGGGAAGACAATGCAAGCTGGAGGTCTTAATGAGCAGTTTACACTTAGATGGTATCCACAAACTCCATTTAAAAAAAAAATAATAAGAAGAAGAAAGCATTTTTTTTTTCTTTTCCTAGGCTGCTCTGAATTTGCATTAATTCTACTGTATGTGTCAGGTAAGGTTCTAACTATTTCCAAAAGGTAAAAAAAGCATCCTACCACTTCACCTCCTTCCAAGAATGGGTCTTTGCTGTTTCATCAGGCATAAAAGGGTGTTAGTCCTCAAGGAAAGTATCCTGATGAGGAATAGAAGTTAAGCATTGCTGACAGGAAAAAAAAAGCAGTTGATGTTGTTCACATTACTGGATAAACAAGACATACAATTCTATTGGAACAAGAATTAGATAACACTTGGAATCCCATACAGCAAGCTGACAAAAGTAAATGTCTTAGCCAACAAATGAATCACAACCCACAGCAGTCAAGAATCTGAATGCCATTAAGACATATGGCAGTGTAATTCCCTTTGCCAAACATGGTAGTCCTCCCTGCAGAATCAATCAATACAAAATTAATGTTTTCAAGGGAGTTTTGGAGGCTGTTTATGCATTTCCTGTTACGTGGTTTTTAAGTGTAGTTTACTTAGAGCCCTATTTCTCAGAGCATTGATTGGTTAAGTACCTGACAAAAGAAATCCTCTCTGCTATCATACTAATAAACACATTTTAAAATAAAGCTATTAAAACTGTGAATTTAAAATTAACTTCCTTAAATGATTTCAGCTCAGCATCCTCTGTTAAGACTGTGTGCTTGCCTAATTTTATGTGGATTCTGGAAAGGTACAATTCCCAGCCCTCAGAAATTGAATTATTCTTTACCCATAGACCTGTATCTACACAGTTGGTACCTAAATAGGATGCAAGAGGAAGAATCAATACCTGTAATGCTGCTTGCTCTCTGTAAATGGTTGTTTCAGAAAACTAAATACCACTATTGGAATGAGAAAATGATCTTTTCCTCTCTCCTATAGTAGGTACCAAGGGCAGATTATTTCTCCAGGCATTGCTCTGGAAGGGCTTTAATCAGCTTAATCCGGCCCATATCAGAGGTAGTGTAATATGGTGCTATTGAGAAATACAGTTGCATTTAATTTAGCTTCTGTCATGATTTTCATTCACCATGGAAAAAGAAAAATGACATCAATGTAATGCAGAGATTCCCATTCCTTTACTTTTAATGTCTGGTGGGGGGGGGGGGGGGGGGGAGGATAAAAATAAAAGCAGAAGAGTTATTTCAGCTACGATAAACTTTGCAGAGTTCAGGGTTCAGGCATTATCTCTTAGCTTGAAAAACAGTATCAGAATAAACAGAGTGTGTTTCTGTATGCATGTATAGGAAAATGTAGATACAAGCAAAAAGTTGAGCCAGCTGTTGTCAGTTAGATAGATTATCTATAATGTCAGTGAAAAAGTATTATACATAGCTATATATACATAGGCTGTAGATATAGCTACAGTGTATGCTTGCCTAATAAAACATTAGAATTTTGCAATTCCAGAGGATACCATAAAAGAATAAGCTAGTGACCCAAATAAGGGTCAGGAATATATCAGTCTTGGCACTGTTTGTAAGAGATAAAAAGAAGCCGCCTTCATTGCATTTATCAAGTGTGAATTCCTAAATTGCCACAGTCCGGTGTGAGAGAAGCCCTGCTACGCATCCAGAGACGCTTCAGCATCCTGCTGTGCTGGTCTGACATCTCTTGTATGTCAAGAGCACTTATTTTTAGATGGGACAGTCATTAGGGACATAATGTATTGTAACTACTGTAAAGGAAGTTGTCTAGGGGCAGCAGAAGCTGATAGAAGCTCAGAACAAAGACACCAAGATTCTGTTTCTGACCTTAATCCACAGCAGTACAGACTTGCCTTATTTTGGGGAGTGATTTTTGGCAGCAGCAATCATGTTCTATCGGGAAATACCGTGTTTTCTAAAATGAGAAATTCCATGTTTTGCATGCTGAGTCAGAGGGGAGAAAGCGCCTTACCAGTAATCCTCTTTAGCTTGAGGACACATGTGAGAGCACTGAAACAAGACAGTGAAAAAGAAAAGCCCACGTGAAGAGTTGTCTTACTGTTTTCGTGGCCTGGGATGGGATAGAGTTAATTTTCTCTCCAGATGCTCATATGAAGCTGTGTTAAGGATCTGTGATGAAAAGAGTGGTGATAACACACCAGTGATTTTAGTTGTTGGAAAGCAGTGCTTAAACAGTCAAGGATTTTTCTACTTCTGTTTTCATAGACTCCGTTCTTCAACTCTTTTGATCTTTAACATACTACGAACTAATCTTGCTTCTGCATACATAGATGCTTAAGTGATGGGGCTGTTGTCCTAAATTGATCCTTGCTCCTGTGGTGTTCACCCACGAGCTCTGTCATTTTGAGCTGTGTAATGAAATAAGACACAGAGGACAGCTGCTGATTCTGACTCATTTTGCTTGGTTCTCGGTCCTGTGCACAGCCACTTCCTACAACACCAAGCTGTAACACATATCCTTATTAACTGGACAGAAGATCTTAGCAAATGTGGGTTTAAATGCTCCAGATGAATTCAGTGGAACACTCATGGGATCTTGTGTCAGTAAGCTTTTGTATAGATAAATGATTCTTAAGAGAATTTCTTACTATAATAACAGATCACACATACTTGATTTTGTCTGTGCAAAACCTGGTATTTTACTTAATTTAAGGTAAAGCCTACTCAGTAGGCTAATAGTTTAAATCATAACTTAAAATGGTTTTGGCATAATCACGATGTGCAGAGCTATGAATGAAGACATGTCCATGCTCTATTCCTATCGGAATGTATGAAAAGCCTTTTCAATTTAAAAAATATATATATAATATATAAATATATTAATTAATATTTTAAATGTATATATAATGTTTTTGGTTTTGTTTTTTAAATTTGTGTTGGTGTGTTGCATTTTTCCAAAAGGGTTGGTTCTGCAAATTCAGAATTACTCTATTTGGATATATTTTACTGTATTTAGTAATGATGCCTTACAGTGTTCCAGGATGAATGATAAGCGAATGTAAGTTATTGCTGATGATCCTGTACAATGTAGGAGAAGGTTTGAAGAGAAAAACCTGTCTGAATTCCACCAACAAAGGTGAGCACTAGAGGAGAGCATGTTCCATCCAAACTCATGAGGAACTGAGTCAAGAATTTTCATACTACTTTTCCTAGGCCATAGCTAAAAATGCTCAGGTTACCTATATACAAATATAACTTTATTGGGGCATGGGATGTTTCAAATGTTGATTTCAGAGTCCAGTCTGTAGCTATTTCATCTTTCAAAAGAGTTAGAAGACAACAGTGATTCCACGAGAGTACTGGAGGGAATCAATGCTAAAAACACAGCAAGAATCCTGGGATGAAAGAGGTCTCAGTTAGTGCATCCATTTGCTATTGATACTCTGTGCTGATGGAGAGTCAGCTGAATATGAGCCAGCAGTGTGCCCAGGTGGCCAAGAAGGCCAATGGCATCCTGGCTTGTATCAGGAATGGTGTGGTAAGCAGGACTAGGGAAGTCATCCTGCCCCTGTACTTGGCATTGGTGAGGCCTCACTTTGAATGCTGTGTTCAGTTTTGGGCATCTCAGTACAAAAAGGACATGGAGGTACTAGAGTAGGTCCAGAGAAAGGCAACAAGGCTTGTGAAGGGCTTGTGACAAAATCAGCCCTATGCGGAGAGGCTGAGGGAGCTGGGGCTGTTTAGTCTGGGGAAAAGGAGGCTAAGGAGAGACCTTATTGCTCTTTTCCAGTAGCTGAAACGTGCTTACAGTGAGAGCAGGGCAAGTCTCTTCTCAGTTGTGACATGTGACAGGATGAAGGGAAATGGCCTCAAGTTGCTCCAAGGTAAGTTTATGCTGGAAGTTAGGAAAAACTTCTTTACAGAAAGGATAGTTAAACACTGGAGTAGGCTCCCCAGGAAGGTGGTTGAGTCACCGTCCCTGGATGTGTTTAAGAGCTGTTTGGATGTGGTGCTCAGAGATATGATTTAGCAGAGAGTTGTTAGAGTTAGGGTACTATGGTTAGACTGTGGTTGGACTTGATAATCTTTGAGGTCTTTTCTAACCTGGGTAATTCTATGATTCTCTTAGCACTTCCTTCAGCTGCTTTAATCAAATAACTTCCCATGTGGCACCTGTCTCCCCCTTACGCTGCCTTTCTCCTATAAGAAAGTAGAGAACAAACTACTGCTTGTATCTTCTCATACTCATTTAAGAAAAAAGCTGTCTTTCTCAAGTCAGCTATTGAAGTATTAAGCAGAAATCTCACCCCTGCTCTTCATCATCTTGCATGAGTTCATGATCACAGTCTACTGGTCACAGAGTCTTCTTCCTACTCAGTAACTAATAGCTGGCTGAGTGTCTCTGCTTTTTGCTTCTGCTTTTTACAGTCTGGCTACACTACATGGAGAGGAAAGACACAGGCTGTGTTTACATCCTGAACTGGATACTGTGTGCCTGTGAAAGATGTAATGTGAAAATCACTGTCCATGTAAGTAGAAATGTGTATTAAGACAATCTGCCTAAACTGCCAAACTGCTGGTAACCTACTTTGTTGCTGCCAATTGAGAATTTAGGCCACAAACATCAGCACCTCCCATGAGCCACAGAACCTGTCAGGATGAGGTGGGAGCAAAGTCTCAAAAGACTTTTTTTCTTTCTTTTTTTTCTTTTTTTTTTTTTTCCTTTCTTTTCCCCCCCCCAGGTCCAGCTCTTCACTTCGTAGATAAGAGCAGATTAAGAAAATGCAGTGAATGATGCAGCACCCTTTTCAAATCAGTTATCTTGCAGACATAAACAATTAGAATGCTTTTGTTTTTTTATTCTGAGGAAAATCTTGAACATATTCATAATGCTTCTATTAAATTTTGTGGGCTATCAAGATACTAAAGTCTGCTCAGAACAGATAAGTCATTCAATAGAATAGCACAGACTATTTTCCTTTCTTTTTCTGGCTTGAAGCCAGACTTAGAACAGCTTGGAGATAGCACCTGAGATGTCTGCAGGCAGTTTAAATTAGCTGTTCACCTGGTTGGTTTATGAAAGATGATAGGAGATTGGGCACTTATGATTATTTCAGTGTCTACGTGCTCACAGTGAAATTTGCCTGTTAGTTTTCTACTGGAAGATAAACAAAGCTTTACAATATTAAGCACTTGTGTAGCAAAGATGAGGCTGAAGATATAGTACTAGTGTCTGGCTATGTCCTAGGCGATTTCTTTTTCTTGAATTCGCTCTTCAGCTTAAGTTCACTGGCTGTTCAATGCTTCATCTGGTTTACCTGCAGTATTAAAACTGGGAACTACAGGGCACTTATACAGTTACATTTTTAACCATTTTCAGTTACATTTCCAACGGCCGCAGCCGTGCTGGCAGCAGGTGGTGCTGAAGGGAGCAGAGTCTGCTTAGACTGAGCAGAAAAAGTGTACCTATTTCCATCCTGGTGAGCAGAGGGTCTACACCAGGTGAGGAGGCAGTCAGATTGGCCTTGGTGAGGCAGAATTCCCTGCTTTGAGGAGACAGCTCATGTGCGGCCCTGAGTACCTGCCCCCCTCCTCTGTGGATTTTGCACAAGTTCACCCAAGTGGAAAGCTTGTGGTGGGGGAAGTGGGAGGGAAGGACATTTGTAGGGATACCTGAATTTGTGGAAGATATTTTGTCATTTTTAGCATTGTTCTGCACTGTATTCCATGTAAGACAGAAGCCACTGGTTGAGACCATGTCAGATACCAGAGGCTGGTTAAGTTCAGGAGGGAAAGAGCTTTTGTCAAATAACGTGCTCATATTGATTTTCTGCTTTAGTAAATGCCTGGAGGAGAAAATCTGATCATTTAATGCACTGTAGTTACGCTTTAAAGGTAAGGCTGTTATCTCTATTTTTCTTGATTTACTGTTAATTAATAGTATGCTTTTCAGTACAGTATCATGAAACAGCATAAATTCAGCAATTTCAGTATGCCATCCTGTCCTGTGCCTTGCTGTTGTCACAGGAAACATGAAATCTTAGTATGAAATTAGTCAATTAGCAGCTCTGTCTACCTACAGTTACCTTACTCAAGAGCACATTATTTTTGGTCCTATTTTATCCTTTCTGATTATATTTTGATGTTTTTTAAACAAAACATTGCTAAGCAAATGGAACTGTTTTGGTTATTTCTCATGACATTGCTTACTTTTTCACAGTTTGAAAGCACTGCTTGTTGCTGTACTGTTCATTTATTTTATCAGCATCTGTATTAGAGCAAACTATCCAACTCAATAATATCCTACCACCTGCAGAGTGATCGCTCACTAGCAGAGTAATAATACTTTTCACTACCCTCGTATAACTTGTAGTTATATGTTCACTTTATCGCCTACATACATATGGGTGGTTAGCAATCCTTTTATAGGCAACGCTTAAGTAATAAATGCTCAATGTAAAATAATTTCCATAGTATCTAAGCAGTTTATATTTTTTAAAATGATTACAAGTAAAACCAGGAGAAATGACCCATTGTTTTATTATCAGTTTATTTTTCTCATTGCCTTTTTTTTTTTTTTTTTTTTTTTTTTTTCTCCTTTTTCTTGGTTTATTCAGCTTCTTCCCATCTCACAAGGCTAGCTGGAAATGCTAAGTTGTGAAGTTGTGTTTTGGACTGCACTGCATTTTCAAATGTATAACAAAATCTGTTTTTCCCAGACTGCTGAAAGAGTGAACAATGCAGAAATAAAGAGCTCTGGCAGCTCCCAGCACTTGTCAGTAACTGGGGTGATAACTGTTAATAGTCTTATTTGGATGATAGGCTTGTTGAATCCGTTAAAAAAATAATAAAAACCAAACAAAAAATCCAAACACATAATCTTAAAAATTAGCAAGTAAAAATGAAAAGGACCAGATGATGTGTAAGAATTAAGCTGGTGTCAATGGCATGCAACCTGTTCCTTATTAAGCCATAGAATTAGCAATGGAAAGTGTACTCACTTGGTTGCCTGTTGACAACCTCTGAAGTTCTACAACTTTATAGGCTAGCCATTTTCAGGACCTCAGGATCATCTAATGTATTATGTTCTCAACTTCAATTGATTTTTTTTAATTAATAGCCATGTTTTCTCATGTTTTAAAGAAACAATGCAGCTTGTAGATCTATTTAAATGTTTGCATCCAAGTCATTCATGTATAGAAAACTACTCACTGAAAGGAATCTGATATTTTTCTTACATTCTTAGGAACTTTCCCAGGAGACATGCATGACCTGGTTTTTGATACATTTCACTTTAGTTAAATGTAAGAAAAAGACTTTTCTTGGCCAGAAGTATCTTTTTTCCTCCCTCAAAATAAGATTTCCCAAACAAAACAGAGTAATTGTTTTCTATCTAGATATTTCTATATACATTTGCAATCAAAGTTAACATTTTTTTATTTTTATTTTTTTTAATGTCATTAGGTGTCAGATGATGAACTGCAATTGCATAGTGTGGGGATTCTTTTGGCTCATTGTGCTGCTCTTTCTTGGCTGGCCCATAAGCATAGCCTTGTGTGCCCTCCATGGATTCCTTACTCCTCTTGCAACTTTAATAGGACTGGATGAATTAGGTGAAGTGCTAATGAAGGGTGCATGTCTGGGGAGGCAGTGTGCTCAGAATGTGCGTAATGGCAAGCCCCTCTGTTAAGCAGTGAAGACAGCCCTGCGTAAAACAAGCATTCGCCTGTATATTACAAGATTTTAAAGTTTACTCTGTAACTCCTACATTTTTTTTTCCAGTTCTAATTTATTTATTTAAAGTTTTTGAGTGTGTATTTCTCTTATGGATGTCTGGAAACTTTATCAATTCAGAAGTCTGATAATTTATAATACAAGTCGCAGCTGTTGTTTTGAAAATGGGTAATGACACTGTACGTGGAGAAGGTAGTGAAGTATGTACTGCAAGATTTGAGCTGAGTGTCAAAATCTGCTTAAATGGTTGAAAATACTGCCTATGGGGTGGAATATCCCTAATGGGTCTGACTATGATGCTTGAAAAGAGTGGATTCTAAACTGGAAATTTACTTTTGTGAACACTTTATTCTACAGTGCACATTATTGTCCAACAGTAAGAGATGTGAAATTCTGATCTGATGTCTGTATAGCATGTATCTTTTCATTTTTATATGTTCTTTCTTTGCTTCAAAAAAAGACATTGATCTCACTTTGTATTAATCTTCTGTGAACTGCAGGTTTTCAGTGGAACAACTTTGCTGATGTGGGTTCACTGCACTGATTTTCAAGTATATTACAATAAAGAACTTCTGTAAACACACTTACTCAAGCTTTTTTTTTAATTATTATTTAATTATTATTATTTTTAATTTTATTTTTGTGGCCCAATGCTGCCAGTGGTTATCCTTTTATTATATGTAGTATACTTTCTCGCTTCAAAAGGTATTACATAGACTACAGTGACCAGCTGACTGTGTGACAGTGACTTTACATTTTGCTGTGTATTTCCAGAAGTGTTATAAGATGATAGAACCTAGAAGAAACAGCATAAAGTGTTTTAATTGACAACATGTATCTCTGTGGCACCTAGAAACTGGCCTCGATTGTAAAGAGAATTTTGCCAAAACTGTAACTATTTGGTCATAGATTTTTTCATGTAAAATGTAATTTGAGATATCTGAGGTTGGATATTTTGGAAAGTTCCAAAATTATATAGCTATTTTTGAAAATGAAATCAGAAAAAAAGAACGTATGCTATAAAGATATGTAAGTAGATCTTATTTGTTGAGAAGTTCCAATCATTCCATTATTTACACATTTGAAATTTGACATAGGGACATATAATCATGATGGACAATTTCTTTTGCTATTTTCAGAACAGAAGATGATTACATATAATGTTTACCAGTAAGCTGCTGCAATTAAAAGAAATAATAATAATAATAATAATTTTTTTTTTAAGTGTAAAATAATTTTTGCAATAACTGAAGTCTTTTTTATTCATTTCTTTCAATCAGAACTGCAAGAGGCTTGAGCCCTTAGAAGATGGTTTCAGGGTATGAATCCTAGCTAGCAAACAAGAAGACCTGAGGTTTGTACAGGAATAGTGTTTCATAAAGACCCTTGTCCTCAATTGGCCTCAAATACCTAGCATCATCTTATGCTAAATTAGGTGACGATGTATAGAATTTTTATGTTGGAGGACAAGATCAGAGTAAAAACAGTGCTGACTAAGGAGATTTCACTTTTTTTTTTTTTTCCCCCTAACTTTGTTCTCTGAAACATTTAACTTCCCCTGTGTATTATTGAACTGAGAAGATGTGAGTTCTCCTGCAGCACAGTAAATAGCTGAAATGCATGAATTAGTTTTAGCATCTAAAATGCGTTTTAAAGTAAAAGCTGGAAATATGTGATTCAGGCTGGACATGATATGTGTTCTGGATATAGAGGGTGAAGGAGAAACAAATGCAAACTCATACCCTAAAATTATATGTTCACACAATGGATTGACAGTAAGGAGCCTTCAAAGTAATAGGACAAAATAATATTTTTTAGTTTGACCTACTCAGCACAAACAGAATTGCTTTAATATCGTTCCACGCAAAGTATTGAAATAAACTTTAGATAAAAATAATTTTTTTTGTTGAAAACGCTGAAATATCTGTCTGCAGACGTATTTTTTTCTTGCCTAGAAAAATGGTTTTTAAAACAATTATAAATGTTACTGTGTGACCTTTGTATACTTGTTTTCTTCTCAGTTCTTTTTTTCTTTCAATAATCTTTTAGAACTTCTGTAGTTAATGCCTACCTTTCCTCTGTTTGGGTACTTAGAACTCTTTACTAAGCTGGGTACAACAGTAAGGTAGGTACTGTAGGGAATTTTTATAGCAATCATCAATACATAAGATGATTTAGGCACTGGAACATGCCAGAAAAAAGCTGAAGTAATGACTAGGCCTTTAGCACTAAGTCCTGAGACATGTCTGAAACCTCATTCTTTTCTGGAGCTAGCTTGCATCAGTTGGTGCAGCTAGCATTTAGTCTGCTCATCTGGGAGTCAGCACCTGAAATTCTTGAAGAGATTATCTGTATCATTTCCTCCTGAGAATCAAAACAGGACTTATTCCTTATTGTTTCTGTTGGATTGTCTTTTTAGGTTGTTGTGGTTTGGTGATTTCTGTTGTCGGTATTCCACATCAGAATATTATGTAGAACAGTGGCAGTTAAAGAAAGAGTTCATGTCCTGGTTCTGTGTTACTGCCATTTGGGGTATTTTGGGTTCCCAGAGGGGAGAGGCAGCATCCCCGGAGGACTTGGCATGAGGAGGAAGTAGAATGGGAGCCCGGACCAGATCCCAGCTGCTCTCTGCCTCTGGCCATCTCAGCTCACCGTGGAGAAAAACTCGTGCTTCCCTCACACTGTCATGGTTTGACTCCTACTTTGGGTACTCTTGTCTCTCTCATTTTGTTTGATTTGGTTACATTTAGTCAATTACCATTACTTCTCAGATTGTTGCCATTGTGTTTTCTCTTTGTTAAAACTGTCTTTTCCTGGGGCCTGTGCCCCCCTGTCACAGACTTACATCTAGGGAAAACCCCATGACATAGGCACACCAGGATAAGGAAGAGGAGGTGCAGGTAGAGAGGAAACAAGTGGTTCCCCTGTTTGTTACAGTGCTGAGGCTTGAATAGTCTCCTGGGATGTGCTATAAAAGTTCAGTGCTCTTTTCAGCTGTTAGGTTAGCATCCTAAGCACTATAATGAACTTTTTCTTCTGAATACCTGCTGTGCTTCAGGAAACAGACTAAAACTTTTTTCAGCAATATATTCCCCAGTTGACTTAAATGATGAAACTTTGCTTATGAGAATTTCACTGATGCCATCTGGTATTTCTCTGATGTTGGATCACTGAGATTTTACTTGGACAACCTGTTATTTAAATATGCATTTAACCTTCCAATTCTAACCTTCTTTCCTAGAAGTTCTTTCAGGTTTTTTTAATCTTTTGGCCCCACACCTACAGTTGATCTTCTTTGTTCCCAAACTCAGAACAGTTTCTGTTGGGGCCATTCTTTGTAGGAAGAATGGTAATAAACACAAATTATAGCTATGCCTGAAAGGTATTTTAAATGCAAGCATATGTTGCTGCTATCTACAACTCCAATTTTATCTTTGGGACACACTGAACATCTTTATATGAAATACTAATTTATCCTTGACTTTTAAACAGTTTAGGATTATTTTCTTTTTGTTGACTGTCATGTCTCACTCAATCTTAACACCTACCTAGTCTATTAATAGCTCAAGAATAATTTACTAGGCAAACAATGTGATTCTAAAATAAAATGCATAATTGGTAGGATGAAGAAACTCAAATACTCTGTGTAATTTAATTGTCTTCAATGTCAAGAAATTAGTATGAAAGAAATTATGAGTTGGCCTGCAGATCCACTGAATGTTTTTCTAGTCAAATTCAGAAAAAAAAGTAAGTTAAAAGTTGGGATAATTCTGTAAATAAACTGAAAAAAAAAATGTTGGCTGAGAAATTTTGTTCAGGTGAAACATACAGGAGTATTACTTGAAAATGTGATGTCAGTGTTTCAGTATCTCTTGTCACATTGGTAATAGCTCACAGTTCTCTTGTTTTATAGCATCTTTCAAATATTGTCTCTCAAAATGTTCAATGAAGGAATATCTCTTACAAGTAACATGAAGAACGTAGTCCACATTTTTGATTGGCATCACTGCATCTCTGACAATGTCAGCTGAATGGCACAACATGTAGTCAAAATATATATGTTTACACTTATGTATGTTTTTATATAGCATAAAGACTGTTTTAGAGCTGCTGTATTGAAGAAAAAAAAAAAAAGGCAGTTTTGTTTCCACTCCTGCAAACTTCTGTCTAGCTCTTTATAGTCAAGGGATTCTAATGGCCAGCATAATTGAAGAGAAACTTCATTTTGATGACCAAAGTTCTAGTTCTGATTAATAAACTGGTATGTATGAGGGAATTTTTTCATTCTTTTAAAAAGGTGAGATAAAAATATTTTTATAATGAATTTGGCTAAAAGGTAAAAATTCTGAAAATACTCAGAATTTGGACAAAAAAAGTATTGTTTCTGTCAATTAAAATGTTTTGCTCATAGTTCAGATACAGTTTTTATGAAAACTAAACCTGTAGCTTTCTTCCCTTTCTCCCTTCCTTCTTTCTTCCCTTCTTCCTTTTTTCTTTCCTTCCTTCCTTGCTTCTTTTCTTCTTTTAGCTTTTCTTTTAGGAAAATGAGATGAGCTGATTTAAAAGCATTCTTCAAAAAAACTGAGTGAAATATTTCTGTTTTAAAAAGAAATATCTGTTGTTTTGCTCTGTTTTTGATGAAGAAAAATAATTCTGCTAAATAGTTCTGAGCCAGGCTCACATATTCCACTCCTGCTTTTTAATTCCCTGACTACTGCAGTGTTTTCTCCATAGCATGGTCCAGCTACTATATCTTTTGTTAATAATTCTCATGTTTTCATATAAATTGTTCTAAAAGTTTGCAACACTGTAGACTGAGATCATTCTTGTAATATTCATCAACTATCTTAGTATTCCTAACAAAAACAGTAGAATCTGCCAGTCTTGTAAAATTATACTTAGGGTACATTCTGACAAAGTGATGATTTTGTGTACACAACAGATTCAGAGAGCCCTATGTATTCATTGATATCTGAGAACAAATTCATTAAAAGTTATTTCCTTAGCTAGAATGCAATTAGAATAGACTACTTAATTGCTGCTTTTCCTATAATTCTGGGACATCTGTCTCTGATTCTGAAAAGTAGGAGTCAGCTGAGAAACAATATGGAAAAGCACACGAGGCTTTGCAGGAGCTGGCAGATTCAGGTTCTTTTTGTTTCAGATTATTGAACTCACTGCAGTGGATTTCAAATGAGAGCTCATGAAGATTGGTGAGACCAAAGCAATGGAGTGGGTTATAAACAAGGAGAGTCCTAGGTGATATACCAGTAAAGACAAGATGGATGTATTTGATTTTATCTTCTTAGAACTACATGTTATCTGGGGAAGGAAATAAGGATGTTTCTTTTTTCTTTTGAATTAGACATACAAATACACACAAAAATGGGAATTGCAAGAGGAGAGTGATGAAATAGAAAATGAGATGTAGGTAAACCATAAGTAAAATAAGGGAACTACATGAAGAGGGAGAATATGGGAAGCAATGAAGAAGGGAAAAGATCTAATTCCTGGTGTACAACATCCTGAGTAGTTCTTAACAACTGACTTGGACACAATCATAGGTGATAGTGACTTGCAAGTAGCTTACAACAGAGAAATAAATTATATTTAAAGGTAATGGCAATCTGCTAGAAATGCCACTAGACGGGCTAGTTGGTATAAGGTGTCATTTGCCTCTGCTCAGGACACTGGTCTGGTATCAGTTGTGATGCTAAATTTGAAAAGTAATACACACATTGGCTATGAAGTCCTGATCACTTTCTTTAGACCAGGACAGGTGCAGAATCTATGGCGAAGAAACAAGAGCACAGTATACTTGTGGAGGAGACTCAGGGTGGAGTGAAGCATAAATCAGAGTGAAGTGCACTTGGCTGCCATTTCTGGAGCCTCTCTCCTTCTGCCTCTCCCTCTTTTTCTGTCTTTAACTGATTTTCTCTGACTTCATTAGGTATGTAGGTATTAATCCACATAACTGATATTACGAGTGAAACATCTGCTCACTGGATGTTCTGCAAATTTAAGTTTTTCCACTCACATATGAAAAAGGAATGTAGTTTAAATGAAGACAACCACATAATTAAACTAGATGAATAGAATATAGCCTTGAACATTGTTTTGTTTTGTTTTGTTTGTTTGTTTTGTTTGTTTTGTTTTGTTTTATAAATTACACCTAATATAAAAGATCTTCAAACCAGCTTTGGTACATCTAGTAGTTACCCATTACCCTTGGAACTGTTATTTGCTGGTGCTGTGCTATCAGCCAGACACTCACTGATGATGATGGGGTGATACTGAACAAACAGACACACAGCTGTTCTTCATGTCCCATCTTTCATGGTGTTTATGTCTGATATTTTTCTAACTAAAAAACCAAGCAGCTGAATTGAGACATGGAGTCTGCTAGAGAAACTGCCTGTCAGCATTCTTGTGGAAGGCAGGTAATCTCTCAGAGACACTGCACAGGACCAGCAACAAAGATAGAGAGATCCTGGAAGCTGTTGAAGTGTGCCAGACATATTTCTGTCCTCCTAAACTGCTCTCTGTCCCTCAGTGCCAATGACAGCTTGAGGAGCCCACAGTGCAGCAGCTTTCCTGAGCTGCATTTAATTTCCAAGCAGCCTGCAGTCTTTGCAGCACAAAAACCTGGCATCCTCCCACTGTCATGCCTGCTATGCTGCAGCTCGTGGGAGAAGAACAGTGCCTCTGGAAGGGAGTAATTACTCCTGTGCTGGCCTTATGTTTGTAGAGTCTCTGGGCTCTCCTTGAGCCCTCTTTCTGCTGCAAAGGGTAAATATGGGAGTAAGAGACACGGCTGTTCTTTGCAAGTGATATGCAGCAAATAATGGCTGCAGAAGGTCAGACTCACAGGCATACATTCCTTTCACCTCCGTTGATGTTGCCTGTGCCTACTTCTCTCAGCTTCCTAACACAATGGTTTAGCTACATCTTCCAGTGCCCACCTCATTACTCTGTCATTTCAGAGCACACTTGAGATGTTTTAGGTTAATTATAGATGTGCAGCAGTACACAAGTGAGTGAGAGAAAGAGACGCGGAAAGATAACAATAGCCTGCAACTATGCAAAGGCTTTAAATGCTGAGACAATAGGGAAGATACTGAGGGAACGTATTAAGTATGAACCATGAGCTATAACTAGGGTGAATGGGACATTACTGAGAAAGGGAAGTATCTGATGAATTCTTCTGAGAAGTCTGCCTGACAGTGTGGTTATTACATTGGGAGACTGTCATCTAGCATGAGAGGAGAAAGATTTCTCACTTGGGAGTTTCAGATTCAGATTGCAGAAGTGTACTATAGGGGGTGGGTTTAATACACAACAGCTTTAGGTGGCTGGCAACTGCGGAACTGTCATTTTTTGCTTCTCTTTGTCTATCTCCATGTGCGGTCACATTCATAGTTACACAGATGTAGATAACCATGCGCGACTCCTTTGTGACAGTGACTCAGTAGTGACTGTGACGTTCATGATATATGTTGTATGTTTAACATTCTCGTCTCATCAGGACCCCTGTCCATCAGTAAGACTCTACTGTGATGCTTCTTATATTTCTAAGGCATGTATTGCTCCAAACAGCTGTCATGGGACAAAATAAAACCTGCCAGAGTGGTATTTGTGTCTTATTTCTAAAAAAGTAAAATTTATTCCAAAGATTACTAATGGCCTGAGGCTTAAGAGAAGTAACATTCATCTCTGTGCTAGGACTGATTTTATATCTCACAATTCATTGTATTTGAAAAAAAAGAAGTAGATTTTAAGTAAGTAAAAAAGTCTTCTGTTCTAAGACAAACACTGTACTTTTAAATAAAAATAATGCCATGGTTGATGTGCTATGAAAAGTTTACTGCTTTTATGGGAACATCTACAGATACCAAAAGAACAGTGTGAAGGACAAAAATGAGTGATTCTACATGTTTCCATTTTCTGAGTTAGTGCAGTGTTACCTACTGTAAATAATCTTCAGTTGGTGGTAGTGTCTGATACTTCAAAGTATTTAAAGAATCAAAGCCTAATCTTTCTGCCAAGTGTCTTTGTTTGTCTGTCTGTCTGTTTGTTTGTTTGTCTTTCACCCCCCAAAAAATAGCCATTGAAAGGATTTCAGGGAATCACAAAGTGCTGTGTAACCTTTTTTATTTGTAGATTTAGTGTGCAGAAGACTCTATTCATGTTCTGCTGCCTTGAGACCTGTCAGTGTCTCATTAGTCGGGGAACACACACAACTTTGCCTTTGTATCACAAACAGTATTTGTGCTACACCAGTAACACTGTGTAGGAAGCTCCCAAGTGTTCAGGCTGTTCCAAGGTATTCACAGCTCAGGTTTGTTGCAGATTTACATGCACACTCCACGCTACTACTTGTTCCTTTGTCACTGCGGTGCTGCTGGTAGCTGTGTCATGAGAAATGCATACAGCACATTCAACCCTTGCCAGTCAGATGCTAGAGTGTTTTTGCCCTAGATGACATGCAATACATTTCAGTAGGTTCTTGCTTCTTTGTTTCTTTGTTTTGTTTATTTGAAGCTCTGATAGCGCTTTGTTGCAGAAAACAAGGTGAATTTGGCCACATGTATAAGTTTATCTGGGGACTTTTCAAAGGGCTGTGAAGAAGCAGATGCGATTTTGGATTTATGTTCATCGTGTGCTGCCCTTTCTGTTTGACCTTGCAGTATGCAGTAAGGAGAGAGAGAGAGAAGGGAGAGAAGAGATTGATGAGCTCTGAAGTGCATCAGAATCCTAGATGTGAGTCCTACAGGATTAGAAATCCAAAACTTGAGGAAGGCATAGAGAAAGCCGATATTTAGTTATAAAGAAAACAAGAAAATACAGACTATTTTGTGCAGATTTTGCAGCAAGAGCTGGCTCTGTCTCAGTCTCAGCAGTCTCTCAAGCCAAAGGGAATGTAGGATGTGACAGGAGGGTCTGATTGGAAAGGAATTCAATGCAGCTATCAGCAGCAAGCTTCTATGTAAATACTGTAACACCTCTGCATGGAGAAACAGCTGAGATAACACTGTAAACTAATCTCTAGTGCTAGTGAAGCTGGCCAATCCCTCACATTGTAAGGTTTCTGTAGAAAAGATGTGCTAGAGAGAAAAAAAAAAAAAAAAAAAAAAAAAAAAAAAAAAAAGAGATGAAGAAGCAGATGTGGCAGCTTACAACAGAGTAAAATGTACTTTTTCTTCTTTCTTTCTTTCTTTCTTTCTTTCTTTCTTTCTTTCTTTCTTTCTTTCTTTCTTTCTTTCTTTCTTTCTTTCTTTCTTTCTTTCTTTCTTTCTTTCTTTCTTTCTTTCTTTCTTTCTCTCTTTCTCTCTTTCTTATTGAAAGCAGTGTGCAATTTTTTTCATTAAAATGGTACTCTCTGCACACATAGCCTGTGCTATACAATACATGAATTCATACACAAATAGGCACTGCTATCACCAGAATATTTTCAACTCTTTATTAAGCTATGTCAATTTAAATAAATACATACTCACTTGGAGTCCTTATCCCATCACCATTAATTCTGGATGATTTTTCACCTATACCTAGAGACTGAGAGATGAAGTTTGTCCAAAGCAGTAGTACTGGCGTATAGTCCTTCCCTGCTACAACTTTTTTAGGCCACTGTATTTTACAGACCTACACCTCACTTTCTCATGTTGCTAAGAAATATATATTTATAGGTATATACATGTAGAAAATACACACTCCTTTACACACAGATAGCATCTCACCTGAAACAGGCTGTGTCTCCCACTTACAGAAAAGCAGGAGCTAGGAATGGCCAAGAAGTTTGTTGCTACACCTCCTTCAGAGTTGTGTTCATAACTGGGCACAACTTCAATACAAACCAGGACTGGAGTGGTGCTAACCACCTCATTACTGATGATGCCACTGTCTCTGATTTCAGAACAAATAAAAGTTTACTGATGCCCCCTTTGGATATGATTCAGCAATGAGTGGCAGTTCCCAGCTCTGTACCCTTTGTCAGAGCCAAGTCACGGCACAGACAGCTCTCACAGCAAAGCACTTCCAGGTTGGGATGCATCACAACCTCTTTGCTCCCACCTCTCTGAAGCTGAGTACAGCCATATGATGGAGGTGACATCAATAATCTAAATCTGCATGAAGCAGTTGATACAGCTGGCTGGGTTCCCTCCTTCACTGTTTCATCCCCTCTTTGCCTTCTGCCCCAAATCTCCATTCTTATTCCTGCCGCGCCTTTTGCAGACCAGTGCTGAGCCATTACACACAGCACTTGTGAGGGATGAAGGACGCTGCTGTTCCAATGCAGTCCCTCTGGGACTCGTGCTGACAGGCTCTGCCTCACATACCATGCCAAGCCCACTTCAGGGATGCCTCTCCCATCTTTCTATTTTTAACTATGGTTTAAAAAAAATAAAAATAGATGAATATTCTGGGTTCCACCGTTGGAACAAATTATCAATGTGGATGTTTCAACAACTGAGCAGGAAAACAACTGCCACATTACATTAATAACATGGCTCTTTCTTTTCTTTTCTTTCTTTCTTTTTTCTTTTTTTTTTTTTTGTCTGAGCTATCCCTGTCTCTCCTCCTCTCCTTATGCATATCACTATGTATTACCATTCCAGCATGTATTAGAAGAGTGAAAATAGGGGGTTTCAATAGATGCATTAATGTGAAGGAACAGCTCCCATTTTGAGCCATAGATATTGTCAGCCAAAACTAGAGAGAAGCCCCATTTTTTGTCTGCATTTGCTAATCAAAGTGTAAAAGAAGTTAGGTATGCAGTGCTCTCTCCTGTGGCAGTACAGATGCTGCTCACCTGCAGCAGGGATGCCACAACTGCTGTTACCGAAAGAGCCTCATGGTTCATTTACTACACAGGTGATAGACTGGACTTTGTTTTTTGATGGAAACGAAAACGAAAAGAGGGGGGAAAGGGCACCCCTGCGACGTGCCCCACCACTTCTGCCATGCCTCAGTGCCTCAGCTCTGATGCCCCGCGGCGAGTGGTCACCCGGGCCCGACACGTCGGTCCACGCATGGTGGCTCACGCTGCCTCGGAGGGACCATGGAGAGCCCCTGGAGAGCTCCGATCCTGCCCTCCCACCACGTCGGCGGGGGCTCCCTATTTGGCCATGCGGCGGCAGGACCGCGTTGCTCCGCACCTGCCTTAGATGGCCGGGCAGCCGCGCCGCGCCTTGCGCCATTCATGGCCGCGCTGCGCCGCCATGGCGCCGAGCCGGCCAAATAAGGAGAAGGTGGCTGCCCCGGCCCGCGGACCGCCCGGCCCCGCCGCGGGTTATAAAGCGGCAGCCTCGCGCCCCGCCGGCATCCAGGCGCTCGTCGGTAACCTCCCGCCGCCCCTGCTGCTCCGGTGAGTGGTGCTGTAAGGCGGGACGGAAGGGATGGAGAGAGAGAAGAATGGATGGGGGGCATCGACGGGAGGCACCGACGGGCTCAGCTTGTGCGGGTGATACCGGCGCTCTGCCTACTCCAGCCGCGAGCACGGGGACGGGAACACCGCCCTCTGCCCTTCTCCACCCCTCGGGAGCGGCTGCGGCTCGACGGGGCGCGGTTCCCCGCCGGTGGCAGAGTGCGCTGGGTAGAGCTGGACTCTGCGGTATCATTTCGCTCATCCATTTTGATCCGTGCCCTGAGGTTACCGCTAGTGATGCCCTAAGTTAGCGTTCTGGGAGCCTTTTGAAGCGCGGAGGCAGCGGCCGCCGGGTCCCGTCGGAAGCCGTGCCCGACCATGGCCGAACTCCGCGGGACCCGCCGGGACCTGCAGAGCCACTCGCTACCTCCGGGGCCGTCCGTATCCCCGGAGGTGCCCCGCGGTGCCCGCAGGGGTCTGTATGTGCCGCCGCGCTGTCTTGCAGGTCCGTGCCTATCAGCCAAGATGTGTGACGACGAGGAGACCACCGCGCTGGTGTGCGACAACGGCTCGGGGCTGGTCAAGGCAGGCTTTGCTGGGGACGATGCTCCCAGGGCCGTGTTCCCATCCATCGTCGGCCGCCCCAGGCACCAGGTAAATTCCTGACTAAGGAGAGAACCGGGCTCCATCCTCTCTCCAGGAGGCAGCCCCACTCCATAGTTCTTTCCTGCCACCCCAGCCTTCTCTTCCCCCATGTCCTACTGACACCATTTCTGTTGTCTGTGCTGCTTCCCTACATTTCCCTCTTTGGCTCACCATTGTCTTATCTCTGTCACTGTCACCTCCTGTACCAGTTCTTTCTAATTCAGCAGTATCCCTTCTCTCCCCTTCAATGAGTCCAAACCCACTTTCCTTCAGAGCTGCTGCCCACACCATCCACTAAGCCAGTTATGCTGCTGGTGTTTGTTCAAAGGCGTCTCCATGGGCTGAATTTGTCCCACCCATCCAATTTTCCACATATCAAGACCTTGCATTTCCTGTGCTGCTTTTGTCTGTCTCTGCCTTCTCACCACCTTCTAAGCCTTCTTTTCTGAGGTCCCATTTCATTCTTCCTGCCTTATCTCACAGTTTGTTCAAAATGCAGAAAACACATGGCTTTTTCTCCTATAATTTGATGATTACCAGAAAGCTTATCACACTTTTCACTGTCAATTGAACTTTTGGTCCAGAAAGAGGTAACTGAAAATAAAGGATACATATACAAAAATAAAATAAAAAAAAAATAAAAGTGGGAGAATTCCTTTGATCTTATTAAAGGAAAAATAATTTAAAGAGAGAACTTCAAGTTCTGTTGAGTTAGTACTTTAATAAAAACAACTTTAACAAACTTTTAGTGGCATTACTGGTTGTACCTTTCTGGAAAACAGCATGGTTGACTGAGTTGTAAATCTAGCTCTGTGATGTTGTCTTTCTCAAATCATGCATTCCTGTATTTTGTTCTTTTAGGGTGTTATGGTTGGTATGGGTCAAAAAGATTCCTATGTGGGTGATGAAGCACAGAGCAAAAGAGGTATCCTTACTTTGAAATATCCCATTGAACATGGCATCATCACCAACTGGGACGATATGGAAAAGATCTGGCACCACACTTTCTACAATGAACTCCGTGTGGCCCCTGAGGAGCACCCCACCTTGCTCACAGAAGCACCCTTGAACCCTAAAGCTAATCGTGAAAAGATGACCCAGATAATGTTTGAGACCTTCAATGTGCCTGCTATGTATGTGGCAATCCAGGCTGTCCTGTCCCTGTATGCCTCTGGTCGTACCACAGGTAAAATAGACTTCTTTCCTTTCAGGACCCACAAACCCTCCTTCCCTTCCCACTCCAAACACACGCACACAGACACACACACAAAACATCTCAACTTTCAAATTTGCAGAAAACTATGCTGTTGCCTTATTCTTTTTTAAGATTATATTTATTAAAGGTAATTTTAACTAGCAGAAAAGCTAGTCTGTGGAAGGAACTATATAAATTTGTCTGCATTGGTTTAAAAGAAAGACATTAAAGAACTGATTTTCCTGCTGCTTGTCATGATGCAGACAAGCAGAAGTCACTGAAGTTAGCACAAGTATTACACTCATTTGAGTTTAAACTGGGGCTAAGAGTTGCCCTTTACTGGATCAAGGCGATCCCTACCATCAATCTACTTCCTGCTCAGTGTAGTATAGGAAGGCTATTCTTATGGATTTGTTAGAAGTATGTATGGGACAATTTTTTATGGGGATTATTTGACCAAAGGGAACATCAGGAGTTGGCAAGACCTGCATGGCAGGAGCTGGCTAAAATAGAACCATGCTGCTTTATGCTACCTGAAAAATGCAATGTTCTGATGTCTGTGGTACTTTTGTGTTGTAAGGTTTCTCAGGTTATTCCAACTGCTTTCTGATATTTTTCTTCCAGGTATTGTTCTTGACTCTGGCGATGGAGTCACCCACAACGTGCCCATTTATGAAGGTTATGCTTTGCCTCATGCTATCATGCGCCTGGATCTGGCTGGCAGGGATCTGACTGACTACCTCATGAAGATCCTCACAGAACGTGGCTATTCCTTTGTGACAACAGGTCAGTCCTTCAGCTTGACCCTCTTCTGAATATCCTCATGTCTTCCTTGGCCCATGTTTTTTTCCTGGTATTTTGCTTCTCCAGAGTTGATTTGATTTCTGTGTACTTGCAGCTGAACGTGAGATTGTTCGTGATATCAAAGAGAAGTTGTGCTATGTTGCACTGGACTTTGAGAATGAAATGGCCACAGCTGCTTCGTCATCCTCCTTGGAGAAGAGCTATGAATTGCCTGATGGTCAAGTGATCACAATTGGTAATGAACGTTTCCGCTGCCCTGAAACTTTATTCCAGCCATCCTTTATTGGTAAGTGTTTCCAGGAAATTCTTTTTTCAGTAGGAGGTGCAAATGAATCAGAAATTCTAGAAGGTGCCCCAGTCCCCTTCCTGTTTATCTACATTTTGCACAAAATCAACTATAAATAGGGAGTTTGATTCTTTGCTCCCTGTTAGCTGTCCTTAATGTCATTAATAGCTGGTAATTAGCTGGGCTCTGGACTCCTGTTGCAACTTGTAGACCAGCTTGTAAGTTCACAATTTTTAGTGATGGAGTGTACACTGACAATGTTGTTGAGTTACCAATGGCAAGTAAAACTTTCAGTGCTATATTTGTACCATCTGCACTTCAAAAACTATCTGATTCCCTGAAGAAGTGGAATGTGTGGGAGAAAAAAGGATGTAATGAAGAAGTGTATATTTACATGTACTGAAATTAAACCTTGCCATGGACAAGATGGCTGGTTTTGCTGTGTGTGGATGCAGCTGACGGATAACAGCAAATGCTTATAATCTAAGCCGCAAGCAACAAATGCAGTTGTTGATCAGCTGACGTGTGACTGTGGATTTAGTGTCAGGAAGCACCTGTTAAAATTATAAATTGAAATGCAGCCTACGAACACTTGCTTCTGGTTTCTTTTTACTTATCACCAAATACTAACATTGTCATCCATGTCTTGGTCTTGCCTTCATGTTTATAAATGGTGTGGACTCACACTAAATGAGTTTGTCTTATGTGTCTAATTCTTCTCCTACTGTAGATCATTTGTCTTTGCACATGAATTATGGTTCTTAGTTTTTCTAATAAGCAATATTAGTTTTCTAAACTTATCCTGTAGTTTTGGGTTTGTTTTCTTTTTTTTTTTTCTTTTTTTATTTTTTTTTTCTGTACAACTTAGCAATCAATAAACAATTTTAGAACAAACTATAAAAGTTCATATTCACTGTGAAGGGAAATGCTGAGTATCCTTTTCACAAAGAGCTCCTGTATAATTTACTAATCAGCTCCTTTTTTCTCAAGGTATGGAATCTGCTGGTATTCATGAAACTACCTACAACAGCATCATGAAGTGTGATATTGATATTCGTAAGGATCTGTATGCTAACAACGTCCTCTCAGGTGGTACAACAATGTACCCCGGTATTGCTGATCGCATGCAGAAAGAAATCACTGCACTTGCTCCGAGCACAATGAAGATCAAGGTGAGGACTTTGACTCTACTATAACATAGGAATAAGGTTGGGGAAAATGTCCATATCATTAAATTAGGATATAGCAATAACTTATAAATGAGACCATCAGCTGATGGGCAAATAAGAATTATTTTCATTTAATTAACATAATATTATTAATGAGAAGCAATAGTTACAAATCAGGAAAATATCTGTAGATTTACTTAAAGAATATTACGTTACCAGATGCTGAAGACCAATATGTTACTATGCATTCTTACTTAAAGAAACGCCTAGTAGTTTGGTGTGTTGATGATGTGGGTTAGTTGTGTAGGAATTGAACTGTTAATGTAAGATTTTGCTGTTTCTCTTCATCCTAGATCATTGCTCCACCTGAACGCAAGTACTCTGTTTGGATTGGTGGCTCCATTCTAGCATCTTTGTCCACCTTCCAGCAAATGTGGATCAGCAAACAGGAGTACGATGAAGCTGGTCCATCCATTGTCCACCGCAAGTGCTTCTAAGCACTTTTCCCTACATTTACTTCCCACTCAGGATGACGACAGTATGCTTCTTGGAGTCTTCTGGCAGCCCTTCCTGAACTCCTCCGTCATTGTACAGTTTGTTTACACACTTGTGCAATTTATTTGTGCTTCTAATATTTATTGCTTTATAAATAAAGATCTGGGACTTGCAACCTACAAATGTTTCTGATTGTTTTATTGTAAGTGTTATTTGGTTAAAAATGAGTCTGTGAATACCCTGGGATTTGGAAACTCCCATCAAATGCCATGAATATCTTTCTAAGTGAAGTGGACATGTTAGGTTATATTTCACGATTATAGTTTTAATTTCTAAACTTGAAACAAAAGATCTATCATTTACAAGAAAGTAACCTTGAGGGTAGACCCAAGGAGTGGAACAAGAACAAGGAAACCTCTCACATTCACTGAATGGGCTTACAATCATTTTTTTTCCATTGCGTTAATTATAACCCAAGTAATTTAATATCAACTTACTGAAAGCCAAAGCCTCTCAAGAAGGATTATGCTAATACACCTAGAAAGCAATCTATAACTAATTAACTCAGTACTTGAGAGTCATACAATTGTTTTCTGTGGATTATAAATGTTTTTGACAAAACATTATTTCTAATTGACAGTTTACTCATTTTCTTCCATCTTCTCAAAGCCAGAAGCCTCAGTTGTACTAATGCAAAGAACCAAACTGTTGCTGTGCAAACATACAATTGTTATAACCCTGATTAGCTGCACATCATCATTCATATGTCTCAGGCAGTTTTTAATCCATAATCTTTGCTATTCTTACTACCTGACCTAAATATGCTTTTCATGAGCTTTTGTGTTCCTCACCACAACTTATTTATAGTTGTGCTCGTTATTTTAAAAAATAATACCTAAAAGGTGAAGAACCAGAATCACCTGGGGGATTTTCATAGAAATAATGGAACTAGTCAGTATCACAGCTTGAACTATGTAAAGACAAGTGAATCTAAATTTGATTTAAGAAATCGATTCTAGTATGTATCAAATTAATACCTGTATTTAGGCATGTGCTCAGATAAGTGCCATTACAGCTGTTTAAAAAACATGAGATTTATTGCTGATTTTATACTCAAATGCTAATTGAAATATATATATATATATATATATATATATATACCACTGACATATATTTGAAATATTTATCTGCTTCTAGGTATTTATTTGATTTTGGGCTTAGAAGGGGGATGGAACTGTTAAATGTAAATGAAATTTGAACATAAACCTGAAACATACTGCACAAAATATCACTGAAATCCCTCTACAAACAGAACTTTTCAAAGTTCAGTACAGATTAATTATCTGCAAATCTCTTAAGTCAGAGTCAGCATCTATCAGTGTTTTCAAGAAGGTTTCCAGAGTAGGATACTAAGCTGAAATTCACATAATTGAGGAATTGTATCTGTTCTGAAAATGTAGGAACTTTACCAGATTTTTGAACAGGAGAAAAGTAAGTATTCAAACTTAAATAAAATTACACTTTTCTTACTTAGTCTTGCTTACTATTTGAAAGATTTGACTGATAAAAGAGGTCATCTCAGGTATTACTGTGAATTAATGAGATTATACTGGACATAAATTGCTACTAATTGGAGCTTAAAATGTTAAGCAAGTATGCGAAGGGCGTAGTAAGTAAGGCCCCGTGGATTCCTGACTGCCTGGCTCCAATATGTCAGGAATGGCAAGCATACAGCTGGCAGCACTGCTGTGACTGTGATTATAATTTTGTCCTTAAGCTTGTGGGCATAAGGAGGATACTGAAGGAAGTCACTGATTCCATGTCCGGTAGAAAAATTCTTTCCATATAAAGGTCTGGCTATGTAATTTACAGTTTATGGAGATGGACAGGAGCAGCAAGGCTTATGTAAAAAGCTGGTATGCTTGACCAAAAGTATGGTATGATTAAACAGTACTGGCATCTTACCCTTTTTTTCTTCTTATAGCATGTTTCCAGATATATTCAATTTTAATGCTGTTATCCCATATTTTGCCATTATCAAATATGCATTCACAGTCAGTGCAGTGAAAACTTGAATAATTCAGTGGAATAGGAAATACGATAACTATTTATGGAAACAAAACTTGGGAAATTTTTGGAACTCTTAAATATAGATAATGCAACTGACCAGTTTGAGATGAATTTGGGTCACTTAAGCTAGGATAAAATTCTGCTAACAGAACCTATTGCTGAAATGTATTCTATTTACATTTTACAGCAAGCCTCAATTATTGTTGTCAATGTTTTATATGGTAAATAAAGATTGTGGAATGGGTTTTAAATGGTTGATTTTTTAACAGAAAATAAGGACATGTTTAAGAAATTTCTTGTTAGTACTTCAAGGCTCCTAAAAAAAAAGAAAAATGGTACAATAGTCATCATAAATTTGATAGTTGTCTACTTTGTGCTAATCCCTAAAAAGGATGTTTCATCTAAAGCCTTAAAAATGCCACCTTGGGGCTAAGAACTGATATGAAAATTCTTATCTTTAGAAAAATTTAAAAGAATTGAATCCCCTAGATTATGTGTGTAGACTGAGAGATTTATATTAAAAAAATCAGATCTCCAAGTATATGTGACAGTCAGATTAATCTGCAATAATCATGCAACAGTAGAAAAAGATAAAGAAATCCCCATTCTTTGCTAGTGGGACAGATTTAATAGAAGGACCAGACAGGAAGAGATTGTTGCTTTCTTTTACTAATAGTTAAATCTAATCTCTGGGTTATTTATTATCTCTGTTATTATCAAGACAAAAGATATGGCATATATATATATATATACATATATATATATATATATATGTATACACGTAAATAATGAGTGATTAGTAAATCTCACTCACTGGACTCAAGAAAGAAGCAATTCAGGCAGCCAATATACCACCAGTTCTTTACTTTTTCTCTTGAAGGTGGTTATGACTGTTGACACTTGCAAATTCAGCATACAGAAATGTTAACTACTGGTGGGGAAAAGAACACTGATATGTAGTTAAAAGATAACTTTACTTTGTGATTAGGCTGACCTGTGTGAAATGCATAAAATGATTTCAGTAGACATTAGCAAAAAATTAACATACCTGGTGATTATCTTATTTTTCATCATAAAGGGATAATTCTCACAGATAGCCAACTATGGAGAGTTGAAGGAGAGGCAGTGGCATGTGTCAGGAATTGCTCTGCTGCTACTGCAACTAAATTTGTCTGTCTTGGAACAGCTGAAGTTGCAGACACTCTCTAAAGCGCAGTTCCTCAGTTTCCCTACCAGCACTGCCATTATGCCAGACAAAGTCTGAAGGACACTGCCTAACTCATGAGGCAGTTGAGACCCTTTGGAAAAAAAGCCAGCATATTCCTAGTTCTCTTTGACAACACACTTACTGATTTTCTTTTCCTGATCAGAAGGGAATCAGAACTAATCTTTGAAGTACTTTGTTACTGCCTTGCTACCTAAGTTTTATCAGGTACTTTCCCTGACTTACCATATTGCTTATATCGTTAAAAAAATGTTGCTAAAACACAGTTCCTCCTCTCTAGTAGAGAGCATACTACTTTCCATTTGATATTCCTTGGGTATTCCTACTGTAGATACCTCAGATGAGTTGGGAAGTGGGAGAAAAATCAGTACATTTCATTCTAAGGAGGAAGGAGTCTGGAAGCAAAACACTTCTGGGACAGTCAAGGTGGGGAGATCCTCCACAGAATCCAGATCTACAGGGGCTTACAGCACTAGATGTCAAGAAAAAGGAGGAATTGATCCATATTGTCACGTTTATACGATAGATGTCTTTTGGTATTGAATATCATGCAAGTTCTGAATTTGTTTTTATTATATATTTCCAGGACATGGGCTTAAATCTTCAGAAGTTAAGTTTCTATTTAATGATAAAATAACAAACAAACAAACAAATAAACACTAAAGAGAATAAGGAACATCAATTTTAAGTAAGAAAATTGTCCATTTTGACTCATGTTTTAAAAATGTTTTTAGTTAATAAAAAACTTAACCATTAGATGATTGAACTGAATTCCTTCTTTTGAAAAGACAATGCAGTATGGTTTGCAGTGCTCCAATTTTCTGGTGAGCCAGAAAGTACAACCCTTGCAGAAATAGAAACCTCAGCAGATTTTTAAACACAAACAACTCAAGAGCATAAGGAAAAAAAGTTCTTCTTACTTTTATATGTTATGTCTTGAACTTACTACTGAAAAAAGGAGATCCTTCACTGTCAAGGGGCAAGGAATTCCATCTGCAAGAAAACATTGTTTTCTATTAGATAAACCATGCCATTTTTATGGCTGTAACTTTATTTTGAGCTGAAGTTTAAATGCAGTAATTTCCTCTTCTGCCTTCTGTTACACTCTTGACAGAAAACACCTTTCTTGTGCTAAACTTTTGACTCCATTATCTATATTAGTTTGACAATTAGAATAACTGGTGATGTAAATTAATATCATTAACTGATTTGGTTGATCAGCATTGGTAGTGAATTCAACTTTATTTACTATTTCGTTCATAACTAACATACTGAACTCACAGCAGATATCATGTGTGTATGCACAGTGTTAATATTTCTATATTCTTAGTGATTGAATCAGTAAGTAATATACAGTATTATATTTGAAAGACAATTTTCCCTATTGTGTCTATTAACATCTTTGACATTCAAAATGTTATATTTCTTGCAAAAGAAGATGCAGATTTTGAGCTATGGAGAGACAAAGTTATTATGTTTTTCAGATCACTGAAATCTTGAAAGAATTTCTTACAGCTGGGTATCTAAAGAAATGATTGTGAGAAATATAGTTTTTGGCTATATGCTTAAAAAAATTAACATCTTTATTTGAACCATACTTAAATTATCTATATATACATACACAGGAAAGAATATTTAGTAGGAATTTGATGTTTAATATGGCTTAATATGAGTAAATGTCATAATTTGTTACAGCCAAATACTACGAGTTGCCCAGGTATGCTATAAAATTATCATTTCTTGTATTGTAGACATGGAAACCACTAATATGTGATGAAGAGTTTTACAACACTTACTAGTGTTGAAATGATTGGACTGGAACTCTCCTGTGCAGCTCAGCTTTATAAGGCAACTAGACAAACTGCGGTAATGCAGTAGTTGCTTTTGGTCTTTTGCCTGTATATTTTGGCAGCTAAATTTAATGGACTTTGAAAGAGGTTTATGTGGTACTGATGACTTCACTTCACTATACACAGGAAAATGTTATGTTATTGCTGATGATAGATAGTCTCTTGTACTTGGTTCCAAGTTCTCTGAAATACAAGTATTTTCTCTAAATCTTCTCTTTACCTTCTCTTTGCAATTGAAGAATGCCTCTAACTCAGACACAATTCAGAGATCATGTCTGTATAACAAGGCAAATGACTATCTCCTCTAGCAACATAACATCATGGATATATTGGAAGGACAAACGTTACTTGCCAGAAAATTCAGACACACTTGATTAACAGAGAACTGCTGATATTTTGTAGCCTGAATTCTATGAAAGGACTTAATTCCCACTTTGATTTTATGCTCAAGGTAATATCTCAGAACTTTAGAATTTTGAGAAAAGATCAGAATCTGTGTATTTTTAGTCAAATATGACTTACAGTCTGCAGTCAAAAACGCACAGAAATGTGATCTTCAGATGTAGCCCAAATACATCACATACTGCTGGAAGTGTAAAAAGTGCCCAAAGTCATCTAGAGAATGTGTGCTGTGTCTAGTGTCACTTCAGTGTTTTAAGCTCTGCAGAAATAGTTTTGTAGAGTTTTTATTTCTAATAAAATGTAGAATCAGCCATAGTCATCAACTCAGTAGACATATTTACCTCCTTTTCATTTTAACTGAGATAGTGGATTTTGCCCATTGTACTAGCAGCTACTAGAAACAGGAATCTATCTTCTGAACTTATTTTTGTAAACAGAAAGAAGTATTAAATGAACAGGAATGGTACCATGAAGGGTATTCCTTTTGCTGAAAGGTATACTTTGCTTATTCTGTCTATGTATATCTTACAAAGCAAATGCAACATCCTTTTAAGTACTAAAAACATTATTTATTTTACAAGTAATAATCCAAGAAGATGATTGTGCAGTCTCCAAATAGGGTCATGTGGTGAAAGGGTAACAGTGGGTGCTATTAAAAGCCTGACATTTATCATTCACAGTAGTTAAATTTATCATGGTATTTGTGGCATTTGCCAATCTAAGTATAGAGAATGCCACAAATACTACAGAACAGATAAATGCTGACTTGTGAAGATTGAATGCCATTTTGGGTATAGTGAGCATGAATTAATAGAGTTCTTGATTCTTAGAAATCTAAGGAGGAGAAATCTAACAGAACTGCCACCTTGGTCTTCTACAGGGAAGACACTGGCCTGTTGAGAAGACTGGTTGACAGAGTCCCCTGGGAGATAGTTCTGATGGGGAAAAGAAGGCTGGACGCAATTAAAGTAGGAAATCTTAATAGCGCAGGAACAGACCATTCTCACGTGCTGAAAGATAAGCCAGTGGGGAAGAAGACTAATCTGACTGAACAGACCTGTGGCTAGAAGTGAGGAAGAAAATGAGAATTTGTGGCCTTTGGATCAAGGAGCAGACTACTCAGAAGGACTGCAAATATGTGATGAGGCTATACAGGGAGAAAATTAAAAGATCCAAAAGCCCAGCTGGTGATTAATCTGGTTATTGCTGAAAACAAAACTGCTTCTAGAAATACATTAGCAACAAAAGGAGGACTGAGGAGAATCTCCACCCTTTGTTAGATATGAATACGGATATAGAAGGGAGCATAAAAATGAAATATTCTCCAGGCTCAGGGGGTGAGCACAGACTGTCGCTCACAAGTCTTTACAGATGCAGGTGCAATTCTGTCCCTCCTTAACTGAAGAAGGTGTTGTGTTGATTAATACTATGGGTATTCAGTTGGATAAAGGTTCTTTTTTTTTTTTTTTTTTTTCTTGGACACAGTTTAAAATATATAGCAAAAACTGAAAGAATAAGACTGTAAAGATTATAGTTGTGAAGAAGGATCTTCTACTGTTTGTTAGATAATGTTCCTTCCATGGAGGTGTTAAGACTTTGTTTTTGATAATCTCTTAAGTTATTGAATGCATCTGGTTACTGCAGATAACACTAAAGAGTGTATAGCTAAATTCCTGGGCAGGGGATAGAATCTGTGTGTTACAGCTCAGGCCTACCTTCCATCCCTGATATGTACTCTTCACTTTAATTTAGCATTCTCCCCAAAATTCCTTGCTACTTGCACATGCATGCATACAAAAGAGAGAATCTATGTGGTAAAAGCAGTGGATGGAAGTATACTAAGGAAAGAGAGTACTATATCCAACTTCAGTCATTTCTAAAATATTTTAATGTTTTCCCAGGTCATAAGTGGGTTGATATCTTTAAAAATCACATGAAGAGTGGAATGTGCTTTGCTTTGGTAAGTATTACTTTTGAAGACTAGAACTACAAATATAAACTAAATGTAGAACAAAAAAAATGTGATATATTCTTGTGCTGATATAAAAATAGTAGGCTCTTGAATCAATTAGAATATTGCTGCTGTTATAAAGACGATACTAGCAGATAGTCTAAAGCAGGTGAAAGTACGACTATTTTATTGAAGCTTTTTTTTTTTTTTTCCCCCCCCAATTCCTGTGCTTTAAATCTATGCATACTTCTAGTCAACCATTGAATATGGAAGCTGAAAACAGTGAAGTGGAGAAGCCCTTTGTTTCCATTTTTTCAAACTGTGTCTCTTGAGCCAGATCCTAGTACAACTTGCTGTACATACTGAGAATTAACATCAATGCAGGTGTGTGAAAAGTTTGAATTGCTTCGAAATGCTGGAGGTTTGTATGTTATATTAAATGTAGCGATATGCATCCAAATGTACTACTTCACTACTGAGGAGATGACTTTCATAATAAATGCCAAATATCAGAAATATTTATTCTTTTAAGTAAGAATGTACTGCTATGCAGTCACAAGACAATTTATAATCTGAGTAATGTACAACTTCATATTTGCCTTTTCTGTGTAAACTATGATTTGGCTTTCCAGCTTACACATTAGCTTAGTTAAAAGCAACAACAAAATAATGTAATACTGAGCTATTCATAGACATTGTAGCAGTGCACCAGATTTGCTGCAGAGCCAGCTGTGATATGACATACCATCTCTGCAGGACAGTCATCTCTGCCTTGTGCTTCAAGTACGCTAGTGCTTTCTAGCACTGGAAAAAATGCTTTTCCCTGCAATTGCTTTTCTCTAGAGAAAAGAACAATTAAAAATCTTTAAGTATGTCTAGATATATTCACTTAATATATTTCTCTGACCTACTCTTCTCAATGAAAGAAAAAGAAGATATAGCTCATATATCACATCAAAGAGAATATCTTACTGTATATTATTGTACTGTATGTACAATATCTTTTTTCCCAAGATAATCTTAAAAACTGAATAAAACCATATTGTTTGGTTTGGGAAGGGCAAATCACAAATGAAGAAATCTTTTAAAGCAGAAACTAATTCTGTGTTCTTTGCTTAAGGATGTTTCTGTCATCATGGCACAGTGTCACCAAATTTATCTTAGCTTGTTGGTCTCATTGTCTCACACAGTGCAACATACTGTATTAAATGCATTTTCCATTCAGCAAGAACTCTGCCTGGTATCTCTGACTCATCCACCTGTCTAGTTGGTGTTCTTTGAATTAATTGATCTATCTTTGAGCTCATGTTTTCTCTCATGCCTTGTTTGTCTTTCTGGCAGTTATATTTGGATTTCACACATTTAGTGTTTCCGTACGTACTGCCTTCAAGGCCAGGGAACATTTTGCACTGACATTTCAGGTACTGTGACCTTGGACTTTGATATCTTGTTGGTGTAATTAGTTTAAATGTACCTCACAAATTTTTATTAGAGCCATGTAGAGACTTAATTTTTTTTTCTCCACCTGGAGTAGCCTTCCTGTAAGCTCTTCCTGCTTATAATACAATTCCTGCTCCATGACACATCCTTTGCTCAGAGAAAAATTCATGAAATAATGAAATCTATCAAAAAATATTAATGAAACAAATCAGATTGATAATTTATCCATGTTTTCATGTTATGTTACTTAATTACATGTTTAAATAGGTAAGGTCTTTATGTGCTTATCAACAAATATTTGAAGTCACTAGCCTGGTCTTTGTTCCCAGAAACTCTAGCATGAATGTATGTCCTTATACAGTATTATTCAGTGAAATAAGGTCTGGGAACTACTGATTCTTCTATATCAGAATCCTCATAAAATGTTGAGTGTTTCAGAGTTCTGGAAAACACCAGATAGCTGTGTTGCAATATGAGACCTTGTCTCAAAATGCTGGAGAATGGAGGTTTACAATATATTTTAGTCTATTTTATGAAACCTAAACCTTAGGAAAGAAGATGGGGCCAGTTCAGATACCCTTGTTGCATGTTTTTCATAACAGAACAATTATTTTATTTGATTCCTAAATCTGAGATGTTGCACTGTGTTGTTGAAAATAAATTGCAGCAGCTATCATTATATTTTACAGCCAGGATTCCCCCTATTCTCAGCTTATAACACATTTCCCCAATTGTCTACACCAGTCGCCTGGAGCCTGAAAGCTCTCCGGACTTCCTGTGCTGGAAGGTAAATGCACTAATGCTCACATGATGTTTGACCTCAGTGAGGTTACACTGCTTTCCCTCTCATTACCTGGTCCTGTTTTGTTGGCTCTCTGTAATTTCTTATTTGGCAGAGTGAAGCCTATGGGATAAGACACGCTTTCCATAGACCAGTTCTTAGTCACTTCCCCAAGAGAGTCTGTTATGTGCTGTACAAGAAAGAGGAGAGTAAGTCTCAGTGGGGAAAGGGAGGCTTATTGTCCCAAGGCAGGATGTTTGGGTGCAGCTTGAGTGAATCTGTGCTGAGGAAATTGTGTGCAAAATGGAGAAGCTGACTGAAGAAAAAAGAAATTCTGTGATTTTTACTGTGTGCCCAGCAGGCATAGACACATGCAAGTGCAAGAGATACTTCAGAACCTGAAAAATAGGAATCTTAGATAAAACACAAAGTGTTCTTTACAATAAATCTTATTAAGTGATACAAAATAATAAATTGATAAAAATATATGCATAAAATGTTCACCCATTTTCAGGGAAGTGTAGATCTGTCACACTGTTCTCACTGTTGGAACCTTTGGCACTCACTTGACTAGCATTTTAAATGACAGTAAATACAGAAAAGGTTAACAGACTGGCAAGTGGTGATGATGGTGTGCTCTAGGTCCCCTGCCACCCCACCGACCATAGAATGGTCCCCCAAGGGTTTCTCCAACAGCTACTGGCACTGCTGTGCATGGGACACCTGTCCTCACCCGCCACTGGCCTCCTGGGGATTTCATGCAGAAGGTAGGAGAAAGGGACGCACTTCTTGACATACTCAGTTTTCTGCTAAGGAGGGCAGATACACTTTTCAACTAAGGAAATCATGGGGCTAGGTACAAAGGAATTTTTTTCCCCCCCTTTTTTCTAAAAGTTGTTGCTACTTTGGATATGTATATTACAGGAAAAACAGACCCTGATTTCTTGCAGAGTAGTGTGAAAGAGAAAAGAACCGCAAAAAACTGCAAAGAAGAAGTTCTAAATCTCACATGAAAAGTAAATATCTGGTTAAAAATGAGGTCAGATTTGCATAGGATATGTTCAATTCAATGCAGCCCTAGAGCAACTGTGACCTATGCAAGAAATTACACAGACTTCTCCATTGTCTAGAGAGATAAACTGTAACTTCCAGTGCCATAGTGACATTATGCAGAATGAAGATTTTTTTTTTTTTTCCATAGAAGCACAGAAATAAACCATGCACAGTTTTACAATATTTTATAAATTACTCAATTTATTTTCTCTCCTTTTTATATATAGAAGTAATAAAAAAAATTATAAATAGTCAAAAATAAGTGAGTTTTGATAGATTCTGAAAAATGTAGTGGGCAACTGAATATTTCACAGCATTAGATGTATGGAAAAATCTCTATGCAATCACTTTGTTGTGGGGTAGAAAAAATTGAATACTTAATCATGTCTTTTTAAAGCTCAGGAATTTATATTCATAGAACATTTTGATACTCCAAAATTGATTTTCCATCATTTTGAAAAAGAAAAATCACAAAAATTTAAGGAATAACCTGGAAGTTTTGTTGTTGTTGTTGTTGTTTAGGAGAAGTTAGTTAACAAATAGTATTTTGAAAATATAACACTTTGCCCAACACTGACAAGATGCAGTGTGTTAAAAGCAGCTGTAGAAGTGATAAAAAGGCCAATTTTATCCCCACCTGTGCATGGCCTGGGGTAGCTTTGGGAAAATATTCTGGGCCTATTCATTGGTATTTTTCAGTGTGTAGATCTGTAAATGAGACTGAAGCTTCTAGACTAAAGATATATCACTGTTGAATACTTATGCATCACACTGCAATAAAATTATAACATTTAAATTCACTTGATTTTTTTTAATTATTTTTATTTTTTACTTATTACATGTACTCTTGAAAGTGTATCAGACTGTTCCATTAAACTGTATATTCTTGATCCACGTGAACTGATGTAATTGAAAGGATAACTCAATAGCTTTCAACTTGGGACTTGGGAGAAAGACTAAAATCACATGGAATTTGAATGCATCCTCCCTACACAGGCCTTTTAAATTGTCCTAACAATCTCACAGAAGAGGATTTCTAGAGAACAGGAATTCCTATGGAATGTTTTACTTAATATTATTTCGTATTTCTTTGCGTCAAATGAACTCTATAAAACACTCACTGACATGTGTTTGCACATTTGTGCAAGTGTGTATACATTTGTACTTTATATATCTAATGAATTGCATAGCATTTATATTTTATATAACTGTTATGAATTGCATATCAAATGTATTTCACCCATTTTTACAGTAACTGCAAAACCTTTGAATGACAAAAGGATTTTTAAATTTTGCATTTCTTACTGAGCTGCCACTCTTACTGAGTTTTCCACTCCTGCTCTCATAGTTTACTTTTGAGTCAATCATTTGCCTGCCCTAGTTATTTCAAGTGATTACTTCAGCACAGCCTCCATTGGGATGCTTTAATGTAATGTGAATTCCCTTTCAAGAATGGTGAGATGTGGAGGGAAAGAAGGAGAGTGATGGACATCAGGAAAGCTGAAGACATGTGGGGGTATGACAACCCAAATAAATGAAAGCAACTCTGACACGAATGATGTTGCTGAACAGAAAGCATCTGGATAAATAGGGATGCAGCACATGGAGAAAGACAAATGCAGGGAAGGCGAAGTGGTAGGTCTAAAAAAAATTCTTGATGTAAAGCATTCATATTGAAATACTGAAACATGACTTCTCGTAAATAATTATTCTTTTTTCACAAAATGGAAGAGGCAAATGCTGCTTGCAGTTCCAGTACATGGACATTGGTTCTTATTATTGAATCTTTCTTTTTGTTATTCTTGCGTTCTTTGCAGCACTCACTTTCTCATCATTAGCATTTGGCCACTAGTAATATTAAGATGTCCTGGTATAAATAAGTTCTTATGAATTTTTGAATTATGACCAAACAGAAGTCAGAACTGACATTAGTAAAACAAAAATTGACTACCTAGGGACTGAGATATTATTATATGAATTGAAAATAAATGCTTTTGAATTTATTATTGTCATTATATTTTATTAATTTTCTTCTGGTTATTATGTATAGCTCTTATTTGATTTGTAAGGAAAAGAGGAAAATCGGGTTTGACAAAAAGAATCTTGCCAGCATTCTGTATTGGTTCTAGTACAGTGACCATATAATTGGCTCATATTCTACCACAAACTACCAAGCATTTGTACAGGGCTGTATATCTTTTTGAATATGGATCTTTGAAAGAACGGAGCTGCAATTAGAAGTGAAATATATAAAATGTTTTCTAGACAAAGCAGTTACACTTAGATATTTAAAATTCTTTTCATTCTTAACATTATGAAGTTTTTACTTAATGCTGGCCTGCCTCATGAATATTTCTTGTACCAGCTCCCAGCTGGCAAGACTAGTTGTAGAAATTCAGTGCAACATATAAGACCTAACATTTATTCCATCTTTCCTAATAACATGCACTGATTTGCTGAAGAACTTTTCACTCATGGTGTTCTTCGGTAGTAAGCAGTAGGCATGGACCTGAGACTGATAGCAGTCTTGATGTCATTATTAGGATAACTATTTTGTCTATTCAAGTGTTCCATGAAGCCCTGACTTTTCTGCAGCTGGTGCCTTGCTGTTCCCTAGCATGGCGTGCACAAATGCGGGCCATCCTTCATTCTCAAATCAAGGAACATAAGTGCTTGCCTTGATAGTGGCAGTTTTGATATGAACACTATTGTCTACAGGAGAAGAATCTGCTACATGTTTCTCAGAATCAAAGTGACTGTGTTGCGGTCTGTTGTTGCTTTGTCTTGAAAGCAGATGACCTCTGGCAGTGCATCCAGGTCTTGCACCTTTTCAGAAATTTTTTTTCTTCAAATGCACTCTCTGGTGTGAAACAAACAAATTGCCTTTTGTAGAAATTTAATGGAAATAAAATCATAGAGGATTTCTGATTAAAATGCACAGAGCAGTTGTGCCAGGGTTGTACTCACACGGCAAGAGGAAAATGAACACACAACTGTTCATTTTAATGAGGAAGTGTAGGTGGAAGAAGATGACCTACATGATTTTATGAATAAAAGATATAATCTGATGCAATCATTTCATTAATACACACATGGCATCAAATGAAAGCAGAGTATAACAGATGGCTGTGAGAGGTCTTAGGCGTTTTCTGTTTAGTAGCTAACTACTTAGGTATTGTGGATTACACCAAATGCTGTCAGAAAGAAAGCACTCATCACATTGGTCTTTGAAAGAAAATATCCCAGTTTTATAAAAGTAATGTTGGAATATCTTTTATGACACTGGATGGAAAGTGCAATCACAAAGCTAATTTGGGGCAATAAATTCCACAAAAACTTAAAGAAAAGCCTATTATTATTACAGGCTATCATTATAGCCTATTATTCTTAAGCAATACCTTGCAGTTTTCTAAAATTGGTAGAAAATGTTTTTTTAATGCAATAATGAAATACAGTATTGCCATTCAAGTTTTGAATTTAAGCCTGGCATTTATATATTCCTTAGGAAGGTCCTTGGGATAGTCCAAAAAATAAAAAAAAAGGGAGATTTATTCTGAGATAAAATATGTGGGAAAAAAATGAGTCTATATCTTTAAAAGGGTGTAGTATTTGGGGGGTGCTTCTGTAAGATATGGATCTTGTTTTCACATGAATTAATCTCAACATAGAAAACAACAAGGTTGGAACACGATGATTCTGTACAGAATCTGACAGGTAGGCAGCGGCCAGCTGGCTGCTTTGCCCTGCCCAAGTCATGCCATCGGCACTGGGGCTGCGGGGAGTCTGATACCAGAGCCAAATGTGTCGGTGCAGGCCCTGTGTGGTCAGCCCTGTATTTGAGGAATGCATAGCCTGAGAGATTTGTTGGCTTCCCAGCCTCTTGCAAAACCAAATCAGGGCAAAAGGGCTGGATTTCTTAGAGAGAATCTGTCCTATCTCTTCTTAGAGACAGATTAACCTCAGTTTGGCATCTGAACTGAGGACACACAGTCTCATTCTCCAAATCTAATCCAAGATCAGCTCCATCTGTATTATGTTAACATGAATTAATATTGAGGCAGAGCCATCTTTGAATACACGTGGGGGCTGGAGTTCTCATTTCATTTTGGAAAGGTTGTTTGAGCTTGGTTGTTGTCTTGACTTTGGTGTGGGGAGTTCTTTTTGCTGGTGTGAGGTTTGTGAGGGTTATGTTACGAATGCTGAATTTAATCTGCAGATGAACAGTCATTCTCTTCAAATGCAGAGCAAACCAAATACAAATACATCCTCAACTCCAAAGCCTGCACTTGGGAGTGTGACACCGTCTTTATTTCCTTTTTATACAGCTAATAAATATGTGGAACTGGACAGGACTGGCCCTGTTTTTTCAGTAAGAAATGATTCTTTGTAAGCCATGAGCACTGTAAGATTTAAAGCACTGATAATCCTGAGTGCTCGTGAATGAAATACATGCATGATTTTATAATGTGAATATCATACATGATGCAGATGCTTCTGTAGCATTCTTACTAGTCTACTCTTCTGCAAATCATGGCTTTATCATGGACCGGAGTATTCAGGGAAACAATGGAAAATCTAATAACCCCAAGAAGCTGAAGATCTTCTTAAGTCTACTATTCAAACTTTGGACACTTTGTAATTTAGGTATTCGTCAGGTGTATGGGAAACTGGTAATCATAGCCTGAACTTCTGATTAATCAGGTGAGGCAAGTGTTGGGTCAGCTGTGGGAGCACAGGTGAGGGTAATTCAGCTGTGCTCCCGGAAGGGGGGGAGCTTGACTCCACCTCCCCTAGACTTCATTTAAGGGCTGACCACCACTAAGGCAGCATCTCTTGGAGATTGCTCCTTTGTTGAAACTGGATAGTCAGTCTCAGCATTTTCCAGCCAGACTGAAGGCATTTGTATCGGTGAGTTTTCCCTATAGATAACCTTTTGAATATCTATTACCATCTTTTGTATTATTCCACTTTCCAGTCAGGCAAGTCCATAGGTTGCTGTTACACATGTGGTGAATAATTGGAATGGTAATAATTACTTTCCAGTCACTTAAGATTTGTGTTAGCATCAAGAGACACTCAGACTGAAATTATTATATTTTTGCCCACTTTCACAGAGATCTGAAGTCCACAAACAGTCAAGTGTAAAGACAAGTGTCCAGCTTGTGAATGAGGTGATAGTGTGGCATATGAGGCTACTGTTAAAAAAGGAAAGGTCATCTGTTTCAGAATGAGTTACAACTCCCTGACCTGAAATATTTAACTTTAAAACACATATAAGTAAAAAGATTTTTCATATCAGTGTTTGTATGTCTGTAACATTCATTTATGTTACTTCCCCTTTATGTTTCTACAAGTGGGCTACCACCAATAAGTAGATCTCATAACATAAAGCAAATACTGGTTTACTGATCACCAAAAGCTCAGTACATGGTTTGATCAGAATTTGATTCCTGTTTGTTTACTGGTCATAAAAGCTCAGATATGTTTTCTATCCTGAGGCTATTCAACAGCTTCCCTTTGTAGAAATACATATACTTGACTGTGGACCAAAATCTCCTCTGTGCTCTTCAGTAATTTCTGTCAAGGTCTTTCTCTCTCTGTTTGGTTCTCCAAATAGGATTATCATCATTAGCTTATTAGCATACTCCCTGCCCTCTCTCCTTCTGCACATGAATTACTGCTTCCTTTCCTGTTTTGATCTCTGTTATTTTCAGATCCCCCTCCACAGAGACACTTTGTGGTCCTAATGAAAAACTTTATGGCTGATAGATAGATACTGCAGTCCTTTTAGAACAAAAGGAACAACACCTTTTTATTTTTTCTTTCTTTATGTTGTTGCTGCAGCAGCAGGTTTTACAAACACACACACACACTGCAGGAGGTGTGAGTTTCAGGTTTAAAGAAGGATGAAGTCAGGATTTAAGGAAAAGTAATGGTGTTGGAAAGAAACAATCCAGATTACTTCTTAACAGACACTTGATTGGATAAGATGAAAAATCTACTGTTTTCTGTGCAAATAGAGGCATTCACTGATCTTCTCATATTTGGCATTTCATCATTTCAAAGGTTTAAGGATGCAGTCAGGAAATGGACCCAGTAACATGAATCAGGGACCATATGCACACATCAAAGGAAAAGACAAATTTTAAGGTTTCTAAAACACACCAGTGTCCTGTACATTGATGAAGCTTCGTTGTATTTATTTAGAGAAACTTCTCATCATTAGCACATTTTTTTCATGAGAGAGCTGCAAATTAAAAAGAGGACCATACTATTTAGAGTTGCCTAAACGATTCTGCTTTGGAATAAGTCTGGTTTTACTGAGTTTGGCAGCAGGAACACTGTGATAAGGCTGATTTGACTTATGTTCATTTTGATAAGATCAGTTGAGCAAATAAAAAGCTATACTTCATGGAAATGTAGAGAACACACTTTAGGCTTCACCACCAGGAAAGAGTCAATCCCAGCAGGTGTCAATGTTTGTCTGAAATTGTTTGGTAGTGTCTCAGGTACAGCCTCTAAGGATAGCCATAAAATAAAAAATATTTAAAACATATTGTAATAATTTTGGAGAATATGTAAATGTTTTATAATGAAGGGATGTCTTTATTTTCATGCTATTTGGAGATGCTTTGAGTGAAGGTCTGGTGTCTTTTATAGATTAAATCCAATCTCAGAATTCTCTATATATGTTCACTTCTTAGTGATTCTTGTATTATATTTGTGATCAGAGGAAAGTAAAGACACAGTTTTAAGACCAGTATCCCCCAAGGGGAAGCAGTTGTACTAGATGAGATTACTGCTGCATGACACTGCTGTTCTCTCAAGCCCGGGAATTCTCAGAGCCCCACAGCTCCCGAGTCTGCAGTCAGGCACAGGGGCACCGCACCCCGGAGTAGCAGCCGCGGGCCAGTGCCGGTTCCCCGGGGTACGCTCCCTTGAGGCCCGATCCCAATGCGGGGAGGTGGCCGGAGTGGCCTGACCGCGATCGGGAAGGGCTCTGTCTGGTCGGGAGAGGAGCTGATCGCTGGCGAGGGGAGCCTCGTGGTGGCTGGGCTCTTTCTCCGCCTCCCTCCTCCTCATTTATTTACTTCATTTGTTTTATCGCATTTATTTATTTATATTCACGGGAATAATAAAAAATGAGAAAATCCGAGCGCTGCTTTTGGCTGCTCTCCACCAACCTGTCAGTGACGCAAGCGGAGACTACTTAAAGGCAGATTAGAGGCAGCAAGACATTAAAAGCCAACCTTCCTCCCTCCCCGGCGCGGGTCCGCCGCGGCACGAGCCGAGTGGTCCGGGCCGGGCTCGGTCGCCGCGGGGCCCCGAATAGAGTCGGACCGGGCCGAACCGGGCAAAGCTGAGCCGAGAGTCCTCGGAAGGGCTGCCGCGTCCAGCTGCCTTGCTACTACCGGACTGCAGGGTTTCTCTCTTTTGTCTTTTTTTCTTTATTATTTTTATTTTTTTATTTTTTATTTTTCCCTCTCAACACAATAGCTAGCAAACAAACAAAAAAAAAAGTGTGGGGAGGAAGAAAGGAGTAGGAAGAAGTGAAGAGATCCCCTCCGCTTGCCAAAGTCTTTGTCTCCGGATGAACAGCGATGGGGGAATGGACTATTCTAGAGAGGCTACTGGAAGCTGCCGTGCAGCAGCACTCTACTATGATAGGGAGGTAAGGGCGACGGGGCGCTGAGGGGGGGCGCGGGGGTGCCCTGCTGCCGAGTCCTGGCGGTGCGAGCAGACTGCGCGGGGCTCCTGCCGTGCGCGCGTGGAGACCGCCCGTGTGCGGGCGGAGCGGGCACGGAGCCACGGCACAGGACGCGGAGCCGCGGAGACACGGCGCTCGGCCCGACCTCGAGGAGTAGGGGGGCTGCGGGCAGACACTGAGGGAATTCCGCCGCTACAGCGGTCCCTTAGCGGGAGCCCTTCCGCGCCTCTCCGCGCATTCTGCAGCTGAGGCCCTCGCTGTCGCTGTTGTTTCTCCCAGAGGGGCCGGGGCAGCTCCCACCAGGAGCTGGAGCTGGGGCTGGCGGTGAGGCACGGCCGCTTCCCCGCCGCGCCGAGGCGATACCGCACCGGCTGCGGAGCCCCCGGCCGATCAGCACTGGACAGCTCTCGGTCGCGCGCACTGACGGGCTTCTCTGTTCCAGGATCCTGCTGACCGTGGTGGTGATCTTCAGGATCCTCATTGTGGCCATTGTAGGGGAGACGGTGTACGATGACGAGCAAACTATGTTTGTCTGTAATACGCTGCAGCCAGGCTGCAACCAGGCTTGTTACGACCAGGCTTTCCCTATTTCTCACATAAGGTACTGGGTGTTCCAGATCATCATGGTGTGCACTCCCAGCCTGTGCTTCATAACATACTCTGTTCATCAGTCTGCTAAGCAGAGGGAACGGAGGTACTCCACTGTCTTCCTCACCTTGGAGAGAGACCAGGATTCAATGAAGCGTGAGGACAGTAAGAAAATCAAGAACACTATTGTCAATGGGGTGCTGCAGAACACTGAGAACTCCACCAAAGAGGCAGAACCAGACTGCTTAGAAGTGAAGGAGATCCCCAATCCTGCAATCAGAACTACAAAATCAAAGATGAGGAGGCAAGAAGGCATTTCTCGATTTTATATCATCCAAGTGGTCTTTCGAAATGCCCTAGAGATTGGATTCTTAGTGGGGCAGTATTTTCTGTATGGATTCAATGTCCCTTCCATGTATGAATGTGACAGATACCCTTGCATTAAAGAAGTAGAGTGCTATGTCTCTAGACCCACTGAGAAGACTGTGTTCTTGGTGTTCATGTTTGCTGTCAGTGGCATTTGTGTGGTGCTCAATTTGGCAGAACTGAACCACTTGGGATGGAGAAAGATCAAAATGGCAGTGAGAGGAGTACAGGCAAAAAGGAAATCCATATACGAAATCAGAAATAAGGACCTGCCAAGAATGAGCATGCCTAACTTTGGCAGGACTCAGTCAAGTGACTCAGCTTATGTGTGAGGCTGTGACAGAACTGAAACTTGGTGCCAGGTGGAACAGACCCAGACACCATTAGAGAAAGGTACATTGCTTAGGCAAGCATTTTATCAAACCACCAAGAAAGCCATTAAGGTATTGGATCTGCACTTACTGAACTAGCTGCAAAAATGCAGTGCTATGTAAAAGACTGAAAAAAACAAACAAACCACAAAACAGCTATAAAACCATGCTTGATCTAGCCTTACAGCTACTATTATTACTAATTTTCTTTCTAAAGATTGGATGCTATCTGTTGGTGGAGCGGCTTTTCGGTCATCATTAGGATGAGTTTACAGTTCGGACTGTCTGACTGATCTTTGTAAACATGTAGAATGTTCATATTAAAAATCTGCAAGGATACTCTATGTGGGGTGGGATGGGGTGGGGGAAACTGTTGCAATGTGCAGATGTAAGCATGTTTTAAAAGGAGGGTAATTGCACTGTGACCACAGCTCTATCAGGACATCTGCTCTCACCTATCTCACAGATGTCTGATGTTATTTTGCTAGTCTACATCACAGAGTTTCTTCCTGGTGTGTATTACTAGGTATTTTCTATCATAGTTTGTGCATCATCTAGTTATGCTAAACAATAAATGCTGGATATAATTTTGCCATTTATTGTTTGCCTGTACACACACACCAGAGTCCTTAATCATCTTATGTTAGTTGTGATCTAAAAAATATACCAGCACATTTCAGTTCATTCCCTGATATGTGCATGAATAAGATGGAGTTGGTTCATGCTGGCCAAGTTACATACTTACCTACAGTTACCTACGGTGACACACATACCAAAGGAACAGAGTTCATTGCTTTTAACTGTGATTATATCACCTTCTCTCTGCTCTTATTTGTATAAGTGCCATACTTGAAACATCCAACTCTGTACTTAATCAGAAGGTTGTTTTGGAATACCAGCTGGAATAAAGTGATTTTATACTCTCCTTTCTTTATTTTATGCTATTTGTTTAGTCATTGCAGTGGTGTAAAAAGCAGCTAAAATCTCTATTCATAAATAAAGTATTTGCCTTTTTTTTGTAAGTCAGAGAGGTTTGTTCTTCTTTATTATTGTATACAGTTGTGGAAATATACAAGGTCAAAATAACTGACTTACAAATACTCTTCAGGGTTTCAAGTGTTTTGTTGATATTCTGAACTCTAAGTGACAAAACCTGGGAAATCAGGACTATTCATTATGTCCGTTTTCCTCCTTAAGCAATATTTTTCTGTCTTTAAAGCCTGATCCAAAGCCCACTGACACCAACAGCCTTCTTTCTGCTGACACTAAGGGCAACACAGTTGGCTGCCAAGGTCACTCTGGAAATAGCAGAGTGTGTTTACCTTGAAAATGAAACAATTGCAGCTTTTCATCAGGGAATAGTAACCTCAGCTTTTCTGCTTTACAGCTGATTCAAGAAATACCCTGTTCCTGTCCCCTCGACTTACTGGTAAGCCACTGGGACAGTCAGAAAAAAATCACTATTCATAGCAATGATTTTAATATAGGGTACTAAGTTTTGCTTATGGACTATACTTAATTCCCACCGTCTTTGACAGAGGGTATCTCACTGGCAACAGTAGGACTTGGATCAGGATTCAAAAACCATACAAGTTCATTCTTAACTGTTATCTGCACTTTAAAAGATAAGTGCCCAAGTGGTGCTGGAAAATTTGGGGATACTTTATAACACATGAAGGAGATGAGGGCTTAGAGCTACAAATGGCCTTTTGATTGTATTTTATTTCAAGCCTGACAATGGATTTTATTGTACTTTGTCCCGGAGATAGTGCATATAGATCTTTTCTTTATGGATTACAGTAAATATTTCAACATTTAATTCTTTTCGCTTGCTAATGTTGAAAACAATAACAACCACAACAACAAAAAACCCTCACGCACAATAAAAAACAAACCACAGAAGTCATTAGCTCTTAGATAGTGTATTCATTATCATTTTCACTAATAGGCTTTTTTCTTCCAAAGTGAAACAAACAAACATACAAACAAAAAAATACTTTGAAATGTGTCATATTTTTAAAGATTTTAAAAATCCTTTTCCTTATGTGAAAAAATAAATGTTTTTACAGTTTGATTATAGAAGATCATAAAGTGGACTTATCAAATGATTCTCTGCAGTATAAATGCTCACTGATATTGCTAGTTGACTGCATGTTCACTGGAAAACTGCCTGTTATTTTTAGAAAGGCAACATGGCAGCTAAAATCTCCATCTGCAATATAACAAGCTTCTAAAGATTACTATTTGACACAGAAATCCAAGCCTGATCTTCATTTTGTGGATTTGTGGGTTGTTCTGCACATTCTCCCTTTGAATTTATATTGAATTGGAAAATGTTTGACAGTCATAAGGATTGTTTTAAAGTTGAAGAAATAGGAGATTTTGTGCAAAGAGCTTGATCCATTGCCAATTAAAATTGAAGGAATAAATTCATGCTGACTTCACTGGGCTTTGGTTCAGGTTCAGCTTGATTTCCTGTCAGGCAGAAGCCCTAATGCAGGTTATTTCTTGTAGATGCATAGCCAGTGTTCAATCAGACTCGAGTGAAGGTAGCTGTAAGGTTTTAATGCTTAAAATTCCTTTGCACATGACACAGAAATGATCTGTTTATAACAGTCAAAGCCAGTGACTCAGTTCATTCAATTACTTTATGCAGTTGCACATTTTGTACTCCAGTAAGCTGGGATTCTTCAGAATTTTCATAATAGAAATATATAGGGAAATACAGATGTTGATTTATTCAATAGGATCAGTGATAAAGAAGGCAAAGGCTCATAATTTGATCAAAAGAAATACAGTTCCTCTATTTTTTATTTTATTGTTATTATTATTTTTTAGTAAGTTCTAAATATTTTTTGTATTTCTAAAGAGAAATGAAATGATGTCAGGAGATCAGGTGTTCTAGTCTGCCTTTTCAACAGCTGCTTTTTGTTTCTTACCTATTACTTATTTTTCATGAGCAAGAGAAATACTGGAAACACCTTTTTTCAGTCAGTGTATCATGTAAAAGTCATATGATTAATGCTAATGGACTTCTTTATCATGAAAGCTGACTCTTCATTTATAGAATAAATGCTTTAAAATTATCACAACAATGGGAAAGTGTGTTATCTGAACAGAAATGAATGAGAGTTGAAGCATAAATTACGGCCACATAGACTTCACTCCTGTCTCATTGAAATGAATTAGTTTTTCCAGTGATATGTATGGAAGATTCAGATAATAAATATGAAAATTCAGTTCATCTTTGTATTATTCATTTCACACCCTGTTTGGTATTAGTGGGCAATAATGTTTCTCATCTTAAATTAAAACAAATATTATGATCACTAAACTTTTATGTAAAGCTGCAGCAGAATTGAATACACTACTGGTTTCTATAAACAGACATAAAATAATAATGTTATTTTTTGCATAGTCTTGATCTTGGATACGTAGAAGTCAAATAATCCAAGACACAAATAGAAATTAAGTGCTGTCTTCTAACTGAACAAGCCACATTTAAAAAAATAAAAAATACCTTTCCTTCTATGAAATTATTGCACTATGGGCTGTGCTAATAGCAAATTCAATTGAGCAATTGTGTACACAAGTCATAGCTAAAAAGAGGCTTGCCTTCATTGTATTAAAATCATTGTATTAAAATCTGACAGCTTTTTCCAGGTAATGACTGAAATAGAGATGATAACTGAATATGTATGACTTCTCTATAAAAATGCATGTTATAAAATCAAATGCAAGTTTAATTTTTAAAATATTTTACGTTGGTTCTGATGCAATCATGGTAACATTTATTTTTTATTTTTTTTTAAAGAGTTAAAATATTTCTTTACTTTTAAGAGTAACTTGCAATAAACATACATTAAGAGTTGACTTATTACATGGCCAGAAGAATTCAAACACAAAGGGACTTCCACTGCATGTAATATTCTAAAAGCATAGGCGTTTTGAAAAAAATATAGTTTTCTAGAAACTTCTTAACTTACCCTTAAAAAATGTCACCCTGTTCTAGCAATGTCCTTTGTATAAGAACGTGTGAAGCTCTGTGTATTCACAGCTTCTCAGAGGGAAGATTCCACATCTGACATTGCTAAATGTCCTCAATGTACGTGAATTATATTTGTTTTTAAGTATAAAACAAATTCAATTCTTAACTTCAATTTTCTCATTTAAGAGTGGGAATACAGCTTTGAGAGCAGGAAAGTAAATAAAGTTTGCTTGTATCTGTTGTATTTGTCACATGTTTGTCATAATGTCTCAAAAGTGAAATATTTCATACTTCTATTTAATGAAACTACTGAGGTTTCTCTATTTATAAATGGAGTGGAATCACATTCTAAGTCAAATCTTAGCTGTAGAATCCAGAAAATCAAAAGATTTAACCAGGATATTAATTTCACAGCATTCTTGGTTGTATCTATTTATTTATTTATTTTTTATTGAGGGGAAAATTTTCTTCATTATTTCTTAAAATCTTCAATTTAATTTTCCAGTTTATGCCTCCAGAGATGCATAATTTTCTTGGTTTTCTTTTCTGATCATCATAATAATCTGAGATTCTGTATGTATTTTAAGGTATTGTAATTCTAAAACAGAGTTAACAAATATTGTCAATTTTTTTTTTTTTGGCCAAATTTACATGAAGCAGACTATTAAGTATCACTAGAAATGTGTAATTGTGAACCTGTCCAACTCTTTTCACTGGGATTTGTTTAGTACTTTAATTATTACTCTGAAGAAATCAAGTGTTCTCTGCTTTCTTATAGTACTGTCTTGTCTATAAATGTGTACTGAAGACTTCCTCTACCTTCGGCAATGTGATTTGCTCTTCAGATTTTGTCTTGCTTTCAGAACAATGAGATCAGCATGTGAGCAATCAATGGAATCAAAATGATCAGTGGGACACAGGAAAAGAACTGAATTTTAGAATGATGTTGGTCTTAGTATACAGTAAATTAAGTCAGTCTCTATGGTATTATGAGGCATACATGAGTAGATATTGTGTATCATATGCAACCTTACTAACAAAAAGGCAGTTAGAGACTTCTGAGGGACTCATTTTAAAGTCACTGGTTTCTAAATGTCTCAAGTGGTTGTTCAAAACTATCTCAAGATGATGCATAGATTGGAATGTAATTGTGAAATTGCATGTAAAGTTCAACTTTGCCATTCTGGTCGTAAAAAGAGAATGGACTTCAATTGTACCATTTTTATTACAATGCACTAAAAACATGGATGGATAAAATGTTTCTAGTATGATTAATGAATTTGCCAGTGTGACTCATTAACATTAACATGTGCAGCTAAATCTTACTTCACTAAGCAGAACATATTAATTTAACTCTCATATTTACTCAACACCATGAACTTTCTACAGTAAACTATACAGTATTTTGAATTCACTTTTAACTAGTTAAACTTTGAGGCCCTCCTGTATGCTCATGAGAACACATATCAAGGAGAAGCTAGCTTGTCAGGGTGAGCATATGGTTATCTAAATTTAGCCTGTTTTATTGAAAAGGCGTCAAATTTGATACATTGCAACTGTCACACCGTTGGAATAGCAGTTTATGCTTTGCAGTATTACATACTGTGTAATGGTACAGTGAGCCAAGTAGCTGTGCGGCACTGGATACTTGATTCCTCCTAATACTGAAAAGCCTAGGAATTTCTTTTCTCTGAATTTTCTTTTCCAGGGATCTCCTGCTTTGAATAAAAAAGACAAAAAACGAATCATGGCAGAAACACAGCCAGGAGGCCTAGCTATGGTAAGGAAATTTGTGTAAGTTTCTAAAACAAAAATCTAAAAATAGAACAATGCCTGGACAATTAATCACAGCCAAGCAGGACTTTTGCACAGAAACATGCCCTGCTTCCCTAGTATAAGTTTTGAATGATGCTATAGGGTTATCTCAGCTACAATACAGCTGCTGCAGTCGTCTGTGGAAATATTTATATGTAGTTAACCCCTGAGTGGACATTGATCTGAGTGCATGAGTAAAAAGTACTGTATAGCTTAAATACCTGTTCAAGAGTTAAACTCCTGATTTTTTGGTCAGCAAAATTATGTTGTTATTCACCATGAAATAAAAGACAATCATTGAAGTGAATGTGTTTTCTCAGAGTTCATCCTAGGACAGCTGATCATATTCTCAGAGGAATTCAAGTCTGTTCAGCAGCAGTATAAGCAAAACCATGGGGGAGAGAACAGGAAGATCTGGCTTTGCCAGTTTTCTACTGCTAAGGAGAAGTGGGGAATTAAAGCTGTGATTACAGCTTGTCCTTGCCTTCACCCCTGATTTTTCTGTTCACCTCCCATATGCAGCCCTTCCCTGGACTTAGCAGCTGTGGCAAGCTCAGTGGCAGTGCCTCTTGTTCTCTTGCCTTTGCAGGATGTGTAATGGGCCCAACAACAGAAGAACCTGAGCAGTTGGCAGCTCTTGCTTGTCCAGGGATAACTTCATTTTTCTTGTGCAAGACAGCTGCTCGTAATATCAAGTCTTGCCTCGGGCATGATTATTCATGCATTCAATCTATAGAGCAAAAAAAGAATCTCATAAAACATGAAAGTTATTGTATGAAATTAAGGCTGTAATTTCCCAGTGGCTCAGAGATGTACACGACAAAACTCTTTACACCAGATCATTCATCCAGAAGTGCTGACTCATTACAGAACTAATGCATATAAAGTTAAATTCTACGTATGAAGGTGTGAGGGTACTTTTTCAGTGCCAGTTGGAAAGCCTCAGAGTAATCTGAGGAAGAATAAAATGTCACATGCAAGTTAATGAAGAATGAAAAATAATGTTAATATTTTCTATGAAGTTCATTTTTACTTTGAAATAAAATGCTAGTAGTACATATAAAGGGTCTTCCATGATGAGTAAATGTGAATAAGTGTCCCCTTGTCATTTTTTTTAGTACTTTTAATAACACCTACTGGCACTCAGCAAACTTGGAGCATCAGGATAGTTCTATACTGAGATGAATTTAAGTAAATAAATATCCTCAACTGAAAAAAAAGTGAAGCTTAAAAAGTCTTCCATACAATAAATTCTATTGACTATAATTTAGAAATCATTTGAATTGTTCCTTAAAACAAAATGTAACAAGAAAAGTTTTAAACTAGTACCAGAAGAGATTAACTTAAATGAAAATGGCGAACATTGCTGGAATTAGAATGACAGAATTCAATGTATTTTAAATCCCAATTTATATTAATTGCTTTAGATGATGCTGAAAAAAATATTTTGTGCAGAAGTAGTGTGCACTTACACATCCATGCTTAAAGAACTGTACTTCATCTTGTCATATTTATAATGGCATTGCTAAAAGCAAGCGTAGTTATGTGTACAGAACATATAGCCACTGCTATTGCTAAAGCTGATACAGCAGAATCACTATTGGCACTTCATTTGTCAAGTTTCCTAACTTTTATTATCCAATTTTTAATTTTGGAATAAATTGACATTTTAGAAAAATAAAACGAAGACAAAAGAAGAAAATCCAGTTCTTAAAAAGTTTTTATTTCTATTTTTCATTGTATTTGTGTGTGGGAGATTGGTAAGCACAGCCTGAACCTCTGATTAATCATCTGAGGCAAGTGTGGGGTCAGCTGCAGGAGCACAGGTGAGAGTGATGTAGCTGTGCTCCCAGAAGGGGTGGAGCTCAACTTCACCTCCTCTGAGACCTCATTTAAGGGCTGACTTTCACTGAGGCAGCATCTCTCTTGGAGGCTGTTCATCAGTGAAGACTGCCCAGCTTCCTTGGCTAAGGTGTCACCACTGGTGAGTTTCCCTTTTGCTTATAACCTCTGTACATTTACTATCATCTTTTTTAACATCTGTATACTAGCCACCTATACAATTTGGTTATCTAAATTCCCCTGGTAATTAATTGAATTAACGTTGTGTAAAGAATAAGGAGAGTACATTAGGGTATTGACTAAAACTATTCATCACCTTGTTGAGTGAATGTGCTTTTTCTTAGATATGATGGCCCTGGGAGAGGCAAGCTTCCTGTAGCTCATGTCCAGCTAGCAGAGGTTGAGTGAGTGTTCACAGTATGTGTACAAAAACAAAGCAGTGCACACATGTATATACTATATGCAAAACAGACACAGAGAGCACATGCTGTACAGCAGCAAAAGCCTCATTCTGCTGCCCTCTCTGGCAGCACCTTCACCTAAGTCAGAGTTAAAAAACAATCAATAGGTGCTTCAAGCTTCTCTCTTCCTTATGGGCTTCACACCTGGACGCTATGCCTGAGGATCTCCTTGGATAGCTCTGAGACATGTCAGGGGAGTATACGAGCAGAATGTTCCCCCCTGACTCCTTAAATATTTTTGCCAGCTGCTTTTGTGTTTCTACTCTGTGAGTGTATGAAGATGTCTTTCTTGTGGGTCAATTGCTCCTGTGATGGGCCTGGGAGAAGATGGTTGGGAGTTTTCTGCTTACTATTGTCTCTCTGTGCTTCTTTTTAAGTGTGCAGATGAGCTTTTAGCACATAAAATTTTCTATCACATTTATCTGTTGCTTTTGGGATTTTTACCATTCTGCAGTAGAGATTATGACAGCAACACATAACAGGAAAAGTGCTAAAATCTCCTTAGCTGTATCTATGCAAGATCCTGCGCTGTACTGCCAAGGTTGTTGTTTCAACTAACGTTGGTAAGTTTTGTAAGAATCTGAGCTGTGCAAATACAGATTTTTTTTTTCTTCTTTTTCAATGGCAGTCAGTCACTTTATACCTGGGATGTCATTTCTTTCATCAGCTCAATGAAAGTGTCTCACAGTAACCTAAGTGCAAGCTGACCTCACAGTTGTTAAGAAATTCAACCCTGACGTATCTTCTCAAGGGGAACTGAGAGCTGGAGTCAGTGACTTCTAAAATCATCTCAGCTGGTTCTTCTGCAATACCTGTCAGCAGCCTTAGATCTGTTTCTCAGCCATCAAAGCAACTTCATAGCATGTGACAAATAGTTTTTCTGGATTGAGACATCAGGTCCTGAAGTCCTGATCCGAATCTATTACTGAAATTAATGGGAAGAACACTATAACTTCTTTATGTGCAAGGGATTTTTATGAACATTTTGGATTTATGTCTAATCCAAAGAACAAAAGCTTTCATCTGGAGTTTTCATCTTAAAAATGAAAAACTTACCATTTTATCCATGTTGCTGTTCCCATGGTGTATTTTTTTTTTACTCTCAACTGTGTTATTGACAGCATATATTTATGGTTTTGACTGTTCTGTTTCTGATTTCACACATTTTAAATGTGTGAAAGCATATGTGAAGGTCTTGTTGCTTAAGTTTTGTTTTCATCTTTTTGTTAATTTGATCAATTTGAATAATCGTTTGTATTTCAAATCTTACTTTTATAACTCAGTTTCTTTTTCTTCAGCTCACTGATTGCTGGTAGTAATAGAAAAAACTATTTTAATGCATTAAAAATGCCTCTCACAAATGCTCTGTTAGAATCTTAGTAATAATATACCTGAATATTTTTCACCATTTTATTGCAGGTGGCAGGTCTGAATTGAAGCACTGTGCAGCAGACAGCTGCTCATCACCTGTCCTCTTGCAAAGAAGATGCAAGAAATGTGGTATGCACTGAGCAAAAATGAGAAAGTAAGCATTTGAATAAAAAAGAATGTGCAGAAATTTTGGCAATATAGCTTGCCCATTATGGTTTTGGCCAGCATGCAGACTGGGTTGTAGACTTTGTTCAGTCTCTTATTTTCACCATGTAAAGTGAGAACAGAGTCTGGTGCTGGTTTTTACAACTAAGCAATGTCATAAAAATATAATACTGATTAAACATATTCTGTTGTGCAATTCCTGCAGCTGCATGTCAGCATGAACAGTATGGCACTTCAAAGTGAGTATGGCAGCTGTCCCTTTCTTTCTTTACTCCAGTCACTTTTTTTTTTTTTTTTTTTGTCATCTTGCTAGTTCCCCATGCACATAGAATTATTTGTATTCAACTCCCTTGGTATGTTTAGGCTGCCTTTTAAAAGGAGATGGTCTCAAAGATCCTTCTTATTTCACGGATGCACTAGGCCTCCCCTTCCATATGGACTGCTTTTCAGTAACTGGTTATCCATGGGGTTACTTGAACTTCATTCAGGTGACTTTAAAAGCTAACAGCAAAAGCAATCATAAAGGAAAGTAAGTGGCTCAGACTCATGGCACAGCAGGACATCTTGTCAAGGTGAGAGAATATTCAGTCACCATTAATTTAAGAATTACTTTGTGCAGTTCCTTCTGCTGAATTTAGCAGTTACTCCTGTTTATGGTTACTCCACTGACCTGAACATACCCTGAGAAAACCTGTACCTCTCTCCCTGTAGGCCATTTTCTTCTAGCCCTTGCTGTCACTCACTGTGAGGACTACTTCTCTGCTGCATGCACAATGAAGCTTAAACACTGTTGTGAGCCTAACAGTGGTGCTAAAGAACTCAGACTGCTGACTGTCGTCCTCCTGTGGCTGAGGTGTCCAGGGTTAAATAAACTCAGGTTTCAGTTTACCCCACTGCAGGCAATTTAGGAACACCATCCTCTGATCTGTGTGTTTTCTGTTTATCTTTGGATCTTGTGGTGGAACTACACTGTCATAAATACAGGAGTGGTGAAGCAAAGACTATTTACTCCCATGCTACTAAAAGCTCACTATAGAACACGTGGCCTCAAGTTTTATGAAATTATTCTGCATTGTATAACACAATCAAAACTAAAATAATAAAATAAGCTCAAATACGTATGTTCATTTATTGTAGCAAATTTCAGCAGCTGATTTACTGTTTTTCACTTTGTTTCCTTCCATGAAGATGTGAGAATGTGTCTGCTTGTTTTTTAAACAAACTGGATTGTCCTTTGACATCTTGTGTGAAGGTAAAGGTCTGTGGATGATGCTGAAAAAAAAAAATGGCAAAGATAATTTACAAAACATGAGGAAAATCTGCAGCAGAGTCAAGAATAAAGCTTATAGGAACATTCAAGCCCTTGTAATAAGGTTAAAGGTACATCAGGCTATGATTTCTAGTGTTCTGTTCTTAATGGTGAGTGAATCCTTGTTCTTTGTTATTCAGAAGCTATTCAAGTGTCTGTCTGATAGCTGATACATGGACTACAAAGATGAATGGTAATTAAATCAGCCAAGCTGGGTTACTTAAAGTAAATGACCTAGAACTATGTGACTAAACCACATCAATATAATTCAATCTCCTACTATCTGGCATCTTTGTAACAAAACAAAATGACCAAGAGACTTCCTGGGGTGTTTCTCAACAGCTGAGAGCTGTTAAGATTTTAAAAAATCTAATTGGCTCAAATCTTCCCTAATGCCGTTGACTAAGTTAAACTGCTCTTTTTAAAACTGGTGCTCTGAATTATTTTTTTGAGGTTAAGAGCTTGTAATGAAGTGAATTTCACACGTTTTACCCCAATTCTCTCTTTTACAGTACTGCAAAAAAGAAGTGAACTGAAAACAAAATAGCACCAGTTCTTTCAACTTTATGCTTACACAGGTGATTGTGACTCTATAAACACCCTGTGGAAATAAGGTAAGGCCTAGGAGATAATTAAACCCATATATCTGTAAATGGGTGATGGAGAGAGATGGGAAGTATTTCTAGTTCAGGACTGGTCACAGTGGGCAATTGTCATCTAGTCTCAGATGAGGCACACAGTTCAAATCCTGACAGCCTGCTGGGAACTGAGTTACCAAGCAGGATGTTAACAGGAACTTTGAGTTGGGAAAGGAAATGTTGAATTCCCTGACTTGTTATTTTCTTGCTGCATTATGAAATTCATGAAACTTTATGGAGCCCTTCTACATAGATCCAGTTCTAGAATTTGAAGATCAATTGGTTTAGGGCACAGAATTTGGTTCAACTTTGTACAGAACTTGGTTTAGAAGTCTGGATGGTATGACCACTATCTAAAACTCCAGACAAAAAGAATCTATTTGAATCTTGGCTCATTAATTGGCTCTAATTCTTTACGTGAAACCCAAGGATGCTTTTAATACAGTAATGTGTAATTCATCAGCTATCCTGAGCAAAAGCAGTTGAATAGAAATGAATCTCATTATGCAAAAAATCTTGAAGGTGAAAGAATAGAGCATTCCAAAAATACTCTCCATATGTAGCACTATGACACCTGATGAGAGTTTGGTATCAGGGGTAAAAGTGAGATGTGCAGCTAATTGCAGCCTTCTGAAATAACTATTTAATTCAGTAGATTATCATTTCACTGCTTTGGAGACCCACCTGTTGTAACCACCAAATGAAGTTTTGTTCCTAGGGAAGAATTAGTTGTAATCTTTAAATCTTTTTTATTCCTCATTAAAAAAAAAAAAAAAATCCCCATTAAAATTATTCACACAAACGTATACTGTTTTCCTATGAAAAACTTCAATTTTTTTGATAATAGTGAAAATCATTTTTCATATTTCAAAATGACTTTTCATTCAATTGAAGACAAAACCTTTCCTTTGTTTTCTTCTATTTGTTTTCTACTTATTTATCATATTTTTCATTTGTTTGGGATGCAAATTCCTTTTTTTTTTTTTTTTTTGTATAGTCTTGGAATAAATTTCAGCCTTCCTCCACTGAAGAAAATGTTTTTTCCTTAGAAAATCCATTGTGCACTGAAATTGATAAAAGTATTGTATGAAAGTGTGTCTCGCTCCAATTAAGGAGTGAGGCAAGGTTCGTTTGATAAATTATGCTCGGCGTGAGATTAAGAAGAGAAGCATTCAAATGTTGATCCGACCAGTTTATTGGGAATAATAGACGGCTGAGGGGATGGGGAAGGGAGAGCGGCGGATACCAAAATTAGGGTGATGGGGAAGGGAAAGTGGGCGATAGGAAAGGCGGAAAAGGCAAGAATTACGGAAAGCGGGGAAAGTCACCTCCTGAACGCAGCAGCGTCCCGTTGCACGTCGTTTCGTTGGACCAGGAGGAACAAGCGCAGGGGAGAGCCGCAGCAGAGGGTCAGGCCGCAAGCAGCAGATCGGTGCAGCGCAGAGCGGGAGGTAGAAAGGGCAGCGAGGTATCGGGAGGCAGCGAGGTCTTACGGAGCAGGGTCTCGGGCAGCGAGGTCTCACGGAGCAGAGTCTCGAGCAGCAAGCCCAGGTGAATCCGGTGTCCGCCGTAGGAAGACGTTGGAGGAATCTGAAGCCAGATGCCTAAGAGTTCTTCATGCATGCATCTTCTTCAGCATGCAGGCGTTCACGTAGTGAGGCATCTGATGTCAGACAACCTCCTTGTTCATGAAGAGAGGCATCTGATGTCAGAAAACCTCAACCCAAAATCCATGGTTTGTCCATGCTCTTTTTATCCTACTTCTTCCCAGCCTTCGGGACATTTCTGGAAGGCTTGGGTAAGAGTCCTGTGAATACCTCGGAGATGGCCCTCTTCCTTGAGATAGGCCCACACAAAAGACCACTTAAGGGCCATTCATCTGTATCTTATCTCCCTTTCGTAGCTCCCGGACTTGTCCATCTGTCATCTGTCTGTCATCTGTCACCCTTAAACAAAGGGGGTCTGGAACCGTGGTTCAGACTTGCCTGGACTTGTCCTTCTGTGTGTCTCTGGAACCTTGGCCAGGCTTCCCTGAACTTGTCCATTTCAGCAGACTTTGAGACAGTAATGTAAAAAGCATGGCCTCTTACAAAGTGTCATTAGTTTGAACTTTGATTAGGTTCACAGAAGAAACATTGTTAGAATTCTATTTCAGGAATAAACAAAGTGGACAATATTGATAACTGCCCTTGATGTGACCATAAGATAAATCCTGATTTTTTTTCTAATTAAATTGTACCATGATAAAATTTGAGAAGTAGAAGATGACACTCTACTCTGTATACAAAATACTTGTATACTAGCTGTAATTTACATCTAAATACTTTTTGCACAAGTTTGTACAAACCTATTGATTTTCTATTTGTTTTCTGCATGTGCCTTAGAATATAATTTGATATGGGGACTTCATCTGCTGCCACAAAGAGTAAGAAGATTATTTTGACAGGAAAACCCACAGGGAGTAAAATGCACATATCTGTCTGAATTAATTTGATTTAAGTATTGCAGGATGGGATTTAACGATGAAGCACACTCTGTTCTCTGGTAAAAACAGGTACCAGATGGTATGCATAGCAAAATATGTTTGCTCTATACCTGTGGGTTCTGAAGTAAAATGCAACCTTCCTAACAGCTGGCATACCACCTCAGGACATCTGAAAGTGCTCAAAGTGGACAGATATTATCAGATTACAGAAAACTACATTGAGTAGTTGTTATCTTAATTTTGTATAGACAGTGGCATAAAATAGGAACATCAAAAACATACCAAAAGTACTATCTTCATCCAACATTTTATTTTTAATTTGTATATTGCTGGCTATGCAATACCGGCTTTCTTCGAATAGCTACAGATGTCATATATAATTTATTCTGTAGTTTCCACTGCTAGACAGAAAAAAATACACAGTTACTTAAAAATGTGTTGACATGTTAGCTTATATGTAAATAATAAATACTTTTGCACAATTTCCTAAGGGAGCTGTTGGAGAAGAAATCCAACAATAACCTGGAGTATCTTTTCTTTTTCAGTAGGGGTTATATATAGAGCATTCTTTATTTCTGTTGAACACAGAATCTAAATAATCCTATACTATCTGTAACTCAACAGAGTTAACATATGGAACTGCAGGTATATATATTTATTTATAGGACCATATTTGAATTTTTGGGGAAGTTATGCTTCCAGTAGTAGTACTACTAAAATGTAGCAGAAGGAATAATGTACTGACAATAAGCCTAATATTCTTGGGTTATTTAGGTTTGTAACAAGGCTGGCCTTCATCTTAAAACTTAAATTAATTAACTATCTCTGCAGAGCACTTCAGAGTGCTGTGAAACTTTTATTTACAAACTAGTAAATTCTAAAGTATACTCTGTTCCAACTTAAAAGTTCATAAAATATCCAAATTCTATTCTGTACAGGCTAAAGTGGTTGTATTCATGTGGTTATGAGAGCTGACATTTTTCATATCTAGCATCTGTCTAGAATATAAAAATCACTGTTTTAAAATAAGCAAAGCATTTCTTCTGAGTATGGGTAGTTGGGGTTTTCTTCCTTTCTGTATTGTTCTGCCTAGTTAAATATTCTGTACCTGGAAATGATAGTAAAGAGTCAGGTGACCATGTTCAATTGATTTTTGACTCCCTCTTTCAAATGAACAAACAAGGGCAACTAAGCTAGATGAGAGGAAACAAAATGCAGTAGTAACTTTAATGCCACACTGGTTGTCCTCATGGACCTGGTGGAGGTACGTATCTTCTGAAGAACGCATGTTCCTATTGCCATTCGAGTGGCTTGTGATCTGGTGGTGGACTATATTTTGAAGACCCTCGGAGCAGGATGGAAATACTGATCAGGATAGCTGTTGTCTTTATGCTACAAACGAGTTTTTTTCTGAAGAGATTTGGCTGAAATAATGTTGTGCTTTCAATTTTTTTTTTAGGTGACATTGAAAATAATATGGGAAATCTCTGAAGGAAAATCACTAGACTATAGATATTTAAATGGCAGCTCAAATAGGAATATTTTTAGGTTAAATATGCTGCCATATTACAGCCAATGAGTTTGGATATTTAGCTAACTTTATTAAGCTTAACAGGAGCTAAAGTATCATTTTCTTTCATTAGTGTATTTCATTCAATGAAAGACATTGGGGAGGCAGTACTATAATGTTTACAGGAATTATTCCTTTGTAGTAACATTTTTCACATGCTTAATTTGAAAAATAAAAAGCCTAAAAAATATCTCAGCTTTGTTGTGCAGCCCTTGGAACATAAGTGTTATTTAGACCGTCTGATTTTCTCCTTTATCAACTATGTCTGAAAATTATTTTTACTGAAGTAAGTTGTTTTTTTTTTTTTTTTTTCTCTTCCTTGAATCCTCAGGAGATTAAGTTTCTTGCAGTTGATAATACTTTTTCCAGATACTATTATAATACTTGTGGTTTCTAAACACAGCAGTCCAACGTTCAAAATAAATAAACAAAATGACATACTGTTCTCAAATGAGCCACAGTATCTTAGTTCAGCACGTAACTTAATGAAAGGGAATGTTGCACTCAAAAATCTTAACTTGATTCAGTCTGTAAATGAAACGGTAGTCTTTCTTTCTCTATATATGAATACGTAAAATTGGACAGCAGAAATTTACTACTTGAATACCTCCTGTCTTTTTTTATATTTTTGTATATCTTGTCCACAGGATAGTCTAACAGTTTTCATACTTATACTGAAATCAAGGCTGTTCAGTCAGAAGCCTGATTCTACTAAATTCAGCACAGTGTTGATCAGGAAACATGTCATTCCACTGAGAATAATTTTATGGTCAGCCTAACCTTGCTGTTTCCTGGACCAGATGGTCCTATGGGACGGACCTATGGGCCAGAGCACTGGCTCACTGAATCACATACGCCAGTTGTCTGTGAGATATTTTAAAGACTGTTTTAAAAGATCACTTATTCAAGCAAGTGATGTAAATAATTAACAACAGGAAAAAAAAAAAGCAAACATGAGATGGGAAGCTGGGGTCACAGGCAGGTCAGTTGTCTGAGGTCTTCCTTCTTGACAGGCGGTAAAAGCCCAGTGGGACACAAAGAGGCAGACTGATCCCTGTTCCTTTTGAAGCCTTCTAGTTTTCTCCTGTCTCAGTGAGAGAATGCTCCTCATCTACCAGTTTTTTGGGGATGCTTGTTTGCTTAAACTGGATCATCTGAAGCAATATTTTGAGCCTGACCAGAGCAGAGTGTTACTGTTTCCATTAAAATTTGAGGAGCATGAGGGGCCATGTTAATTTCATACTGCAGGTCATACTGTTTCCTTGGAACCATGAGGTGGCCTTGCAGGTAGATAGCAGGTCTGGTTTGATGACAAGTGACTGAAAAAGGGCAGCTGAAGAGGTAATGACAACTCTAGTCCCACCATTTCAAGTGGGGACATATCTCTTTGTGGAGGAAATGTTAACTGAAACTGACTTGGCATTTTTATTGTTATTTGAGCCAGGGATTTTAACACCTGTGTTTTATTGATATCTGGAAAAAAAGAAAAAAAAAAAAAAGAATTAAAAAAAAAATCACTGTGAATTTAGCCTCTTAAATGACTGAATATTACCTTCCACCTGCTATTATAAGGATTGCCAGAAAAGGTGAAATGCAGTAAATGCTGGAAAAAAAATTCCTTCCTGTGTTTTTTGTGGATAAGAACTTTTCTATCCTTGTACTTCATGTCAGTGCAATAAACAAAATTCTGTACTTAACTTTGGAGCTAATGTGCTCTTAGTACATCAAAAAGTAAAGACTTGACTGGTGTATATGGAAAGTTAGGCTTTCCGTATCTATGGCTGAAAGAATTCAATTGTTATCTCAGTTCGTACTTCTGAGTAGAAATACATTTTTTATGTCAGTGAATTGTTATTAATTAATGTCACAAGTGCATATTTATTGGGAAATTCCCACCTCATTCATTGTCTAAAAGACATAGAAATATTCTGAAAGAAGAGTGTCTTGTTTCAATTACAGGAAGAAGAGTAGGTTCTTTTAATATATGTATACCTGATGGTGAGATTAAGACACAATGGGTCAAATGTTTGCCTGAACAGTTTATTGTGAATCCTAGTCAATTAGGGAGATGTGGAAGGGAAGGCTGACAATTAATATGCATTTGGGTGATGTGGAAGAGGAAATGGACAATAGGAAAGGTAGGAAAGGAGCAAGAATTACATAAAGCAGGGATAGTCACCACCAAGTTCCAGCAGCACCCCATTACACTCCATTCCAATGGTCCAAGTCCGATACAGGAGCAAGAGAGCAGGGCAGAGAAGCAGCAGAGTTGCCAGCCTTAGTCAATAAGCAGGTGCAGTGACAGCAAATCCAGAAGAAACAGGAAGGTCTCAGGCAGCAGGCCCAGGAGAGTCCAGCAGCCGGCAGGTGTCAAGTCATGAGGCATCTAACGTCAGACACCACTCACTTGGTTGTAGGTCCATCTTTTGTCCTCTTCTTCTGCCAACATGGAGTCCCTGGGCACTTAGGTAATAGTCATGTGCAGGATCCCTGAGCATGCAGATATGGTTATTTCCCTCAAGAGGAGCCCATACAAAAGAATTCTTACAGGCCATTAAGCTGCTATTCATCTCTCTCTCCTTGCCCCTGGCCTGCAAATCTTCAAACAAAGGATTTCTCAAACTTTGACCAGGACTTGCTGGGAATTGTTCCTCTGTGTTCAACAGCAGACTTTGAGACAAAGGTGAAAAATAAAATAATTTAAAAAATCTCTTATACATAGGTCTGGAGAAATCCTGCTGCTTTGTAACAAAAATAACAAGGTCAAGAACAGTTGTGGGCTTAGTGGTCCTTGTAAGGAGGGGTCCCCTGTCACTCTTTCTAATGAGCTGGATTGTTGGATAAAAATTCTAACACAAGTATCATGCCCAAACTAAACAGCAGATTTTATACAGATTATAGTGGAAGTATATTTGGAAGAAGACTTGACTGCTAATGATTTAACATACAAAGAATGATCATATCAGTTTAATAGCTCTGTCTGAATAAACTTTGCCCTGTTTGATAATTCTTTTTGCATCTTTCCCCATGCCAGTATTTGTCATCAAAAAGGAGACTTTGAATCACCAAATTAGCCTGTTGGTAGAAATTCCACGAATCTATTTCTCCTTCCATGGTATCCCAAAACTAGGGTTATGAAATATTTCAACTGAGAACACCCTTCAAACCACAGGAAAACATGAAATATGCTGAGAACTAAAGAAAATATATTCCGTGAAAGAAATTTCCTTTTCAGTCTATCAACTGTAAAATATCAGGAACATTAAAAGTTTGACCAACTTAAAATATTTTGGATCTAAATATTTCTGGGTAGAACAGTGTAGAAACAACTGAGGTACTGTAGCAGAAATGCTAAGTCATGGCCTGAAACAATAATTGAGCACCTGGTGGGAAGGCAGAGCCAACCCATGGGAGCTCAGGTGTATGCAATGCACTTGAGTGATCAGAAGGGGTGGAGACAGGATCCACCCCTTTCCAGACCTATTTTAAGAGTAGAGGAGAAGGTATTTCATTGGAGATGTTTTGTCTGTTGGAGGTCTTCTAAAGGTAAGTTGCTCTTTTCTTTTGTTGATGTTTCTGTGGTTTCTTTGTTTGTGCTTCTTTGTGTTTGGTGAAGCTGAAGGCTGCTATCTGTAGTGAAATCTCTAGTGAACCAGAGTTTAAAAAAAAAAAAAAAAAAAAAAAAAAAAAGTCTGTGACTTACAGAGTTTTGAAAGAGAATGTGAGAATGTGTAACCTAACAGATAAATTTAGAATAAATCAGGAAGGAAATACCCGCTATTGCTTCTTACTGAGATTATAAGAAATTCCAGATAAATAAATGAGATTCTCATTGTGATTTCATGAAAGGCTGGAGGCAGTAGATTGCACCTTAGCAGCAGGTACATTGGGATCATTAATCCAGAGTAACTAATAAAGGAGGAGGGGAAAAAAGTTCTTATGTGTGAGACACCTTAAGAGGTTGTGTAGTATTGTATTGCTAGTGTCTGCTTAATCTCTAAGAGAAAACACTAAGAAGTGTAACTCTGATGAAATACAGCAAGAGTATTTCTGTACAGTCAGGTTTTCATTTTTCCTTCTCATAATATTCTGCAGGAAGGAATTAAAATGTTTTAAAAGATACATATTTACTGTCGTAGTTATGACTTAATATTTCTGTTTTAAATATTTAACACTGAAGTAACACGAGAAGCCAAACTGAATACAGCAAAATAATCAGAATGCAAAGATGGCAAGGAATATAATGAGGCTCAGCATAACAGCTAGTCCATGGCCCAAAGAAGAATGATGCAAACTCCTTTAAATTTCTGGCTTGCACAACATATTTCTTTGTATTTATTTGGGGGAAAAAAAATGCTGATTCACAACAGCAGGAGAAAATTAAATCTCTCATGTAGTTTAAAATCTGCTATTTGACAATTTCAACTAACTCTTAAACCATCTTTATAAACTACACTGACTGAAACAGATGGATGTGTAATTCAAATAATGAGCTGGATCCTCTCCCTGTAGCAGTCAATTATACAGGTTTTTCTTCAGTATGGTCTTCAAGAGACTTTCTCTATAAATAGATCACCTGAAATGACCTTGCTTAGGCAGAGCCAGAATGGAACAGTATTTTTAAAAGCCAAAAAATATTTTTTAAGAACAATTACATCTAGCAACATTTGCACTTAATTTGTGCTGAGTACTTATTATTGGGGTCTTTGAAAGTGATACTTTATCTAGATAAATTGCCTAGAGACGTCTGGTATCTAAACATGAATGCCATGCAAAGTATTCCAGTACCCTTGTATTTTGCTGAGAAAATAAGGACAATGAAAGCAGTAAACTCCTTTCATTAACAATACATGGCTGTCTCTAAGCAGTGAGAACTCATGATAAAGATTTAATTTGCATCTAGCACTGCACACGACATCATCTAAGGACCTGTCCAGTGGCATGTGTGGAGTGCTCATCTAAGGCATTACATGGGAACTTATCTTCCCTTGTGCTTGTTAGCAAGAACAGCTCTGAAATAAATTTTGAGACAGGACAGTGTAATAGCGTAGAAACTTTTATTTGCAAAAACATTTGACAGTGCCGTAGAAATTTCCCTGGATCCATGGTAAAGAATCAGTTACAAAAAAATGTGTGAACTGTATTTTAGGATTTGGATACCCCATTAAACAAGTGAAGTAAACTTCTAACACTGGATAGGAGCCTCAGAAATGTTTATATGCACTGATCTCACCAGGAATCACTGGGAGGGAAGTAGGTTGCTTGCATTTGGCTTGTGAAGCCCTATAAAGTGTAAAATTTGTTAAGGTCATGGACTAAGTAAATCCTAGAAAACCTTGTGAAGGAGGTGCAGCAGGCTGGATCTTGTCAGGAAACAGCTTGCCTGCCTCCCTACAGAAAAAATCTTGCCCACTGAGAGGCAGTTCAGAAAGTGAGGAACAAATTTAATTTGTGTTCTATTTTATATAACCTATTGGTACGTGAATATAACCATTGATTATATGAAGCTGTGGTCACACTGGTGTTTAATTTAGGAACAAGAGGGAGCTGAAACCTACATGTGCAATTAAAAACAGACAAAATTTCTTTTTCTTTTTTCTTTTATTTATTTATTTATTTTGCAAAAAGATGGGATGTAATATGTTAGAGTTAATAATTCAAGGAGCTTATTTAGTTTTTAAAAGAGATGTGGGAAGTCTGTGGAATTATTGTTCCATGATATCTATGAAATAACTTCTGTATAGCAATTTTGAAATTGGATACTGATTATGAAGCTTTCAAATGTACTGTATTGATTAAAAGAAAGTATGGAGATGCTCTGACTTGTTATATATATGCTATTTACAATTGTATTAGTGCATCCTGAACATACTAGCATTTTCTGTGTACATTTCTCTTTGGATATATACAAATGAAAATAAAAACTTTACAAGTGATATTGAAAAGGAGTTTTTTTCATCTTTATTTTGAGATGAGAGCCAATGCTTTCATTTCTGTCTCACAGGAAGATCACTACTTTACTTTTTTCTTAATACCTTAGTATTTTATGTCATTCAGGACTGTTAACACTGTCAAGTAATTATTTTGTATCTCAGAGTATTGTCACAATTTAAAAAAAATAAATTCTGTCATTGAGTTCAGTGAGCTTAGTCATAAAACACTGCATTGTGTTTATTCTCCTTGATTCGATACTGGGGCATTTTCATCTTGAATCTGCTGGAACTGGAGTGAAGGCTTTGGATTAGATTTGGTGATTTACAGTAACTGTATCCTTGATTGACCCCTGCTGTTCACACAGCTTGTATTTTCTTTACAAAGCAATTGTTTCAAATTTGGCTCTCCATCTGGTCTCATAGCTGCAATTGTCTTTCAGGCATCCCTTGGAAAGCTATTGGTTTCAATTTCTATATTTTCCATCATATCCAGGATATGCACATAAGAAGTTTAGAGACCAATCTCTTATTGCATTCCATGCTTATTATTGTGCTTTTCTTACTTCTGAATTCTATATGTAGGAAGGAATAGAGTATAGGTTTGAAAATACCTCTATTTGCTTCTTTTCTTTTTGGTAACATTCTTCCATGCCTACAGAATGTAATTTTTGGAGTGGTGTTTTTCCTATGCTGATATAAATTATTTCTGAGAACATTAAATGGATCTTTTTCCTGGTCATTAAATCACTGAGAGTTAAAGAGTTCTCTATTTTATTTAGCAAGAACATAAGAATCTGAAGTGCAATATTAAAGACTTATAGAGCAGAACAGAATGCAAATTTCTGGAAAACTTTATTATTTTGACAGAATATGAAATTCATTAAGTGAAAAATGTTATTCATTTGAATGACTTAAATGACGTAATTGTATGTTTTGCTATAAAGCTGTTGATCTTCTTGCTAAGGAATATTTATACCCTAATGACTTCACAGGTTTATTTGAAGTTGCTTGATTGATACTTTAAACACACAACAATATTGGTCTGTCCTCTGGTTCAGAACATCTTTAAAGTGTAGACTGCTGGAATCTGAGATGATAAACTGTGACGTTTAGCTTTTGTATTCTTGCTGTTTGTCTTATGAAGTTATCATTGACAGACTTATTTGGGATGGTATGACTGTACTTAATATAAAAAGATCTTTTATATATGTGCAAGTACGTACACGTATATGTATAAAAATGCACTTCCAATAAATATTGTGATATGAAAGATATCAGCAATATTTTTCCATAATTTATGCTCTCTTCCTCATTTCTTTCATTGTCTTTGTCCAAAATTCAATCTCTGTTTGTCTCCTACTGTCTTCTATGCTGCAGAGTACCTGATGATAAGATTTGCACTAGGGATCTCCAGCTGTTTGGCACTAAACTCATTTTCCTATCGTGCTAATTGGAAGTCATTCAGGCTACTGTTGTTTCCCTGAAGTTTTAGTTTTTCTTTCCTCCATGTTTCCTTCTTGTTCTTCGAAGTCTTATATTTTCTAGTCTTCTGTTTATCATTCATCAATAGGTGATGTCTAATTCCATCTCTTTCCACACCCATTTCTGCAACTGTCTGCACTCCCTAAAGCAATCTGCTACTAGAATTACTTCTGAGCCATAATTGCATATCAGATCACCTCTACCATCTTAGGAAAATATTGCAATTGAACTAAATTTCTGCAAGCTTTTGAAAAGATGAAAAGAAAGGTAGAGAAAGAAACAGATTATGCAATATCTCAACCTAATACAGTGTAGATTACTTTTCAGAGTTAAAACATAACCTTGGCTTCTTCTAGTCTGTGACACTTGCTCTATAGCTTCACACAACTTCAAAAAGAGAAATGGAGTTCATACTGGCAGTAAGAAGAGTGATGAATGTCAGCCTTTATCAGAAGAGCATCACATGCCATCACCTTAAAATAAGTTGCTGGAGTATACTTGGCTCTGTGGTCAGTCCATATATCTTGTGAATTTTTTGTACACATTCTCTTCTCTTCTTGAAAATGCAAAAGAAGCTGAGTCACTTGCAGTTCCCTGGGGAAGGTAAGAAGACTTCTGTTCTACTGGTGACCTGAGATACCATCTGCTTTCATTCACAGTATTATTCAACATTGTTTTACTCTGCACGATCATGCTCAGACAAAACATTGCCACCTCTTTCAGATTCCCATTAATTTTCTAAAACTTTCTGACTCTGCTTATATGAATAAATTAATTGCATGTCTACATACTGTGACTAGTGGAAATGACACCTGAGAAGTTTAATTCCAGAGCCATTCCAATTTAAACGTGCTGTAGCTGCCTAATTTAGATAAAAAATACTGCCTAAAGATAATAGACTTATGTAATCAAACTTTCTTTTTACTGAGTCATCTGTTCTTCACATAACTATTTGTGACTCTCACGAATGATTTTAAGTAAATCTGAATTATAAGTTAACCTCAAATAAAATAGAAGTTTTAAAAAAATTGACAGAGGGAAAGTGGCAAAAACAAAAGTATGTATGTGCTCTCACTGACCTCAAGCTCAGATGTCTTACTCTATTAAAGAACTCCATGGTCAATTAGTGCAAATGTAGCTGCTAACAAGCCCTGGCTTGTTCTGTCTTTCTTCCAGTGGAGTTTTCAAGGGGAGGCAGAAGGAGCTGTAGTTATTATAAACAGATGAGAAGCGGGTAGAGAGACTAGGCTAAAAGTTACAATTGTTCTGGAAAACATGCTTTCTTGGTTCTTCTGCTTCTGGGACAAATTCTCTCCTGCTTCTTAGGTTTCTATCTTTCATAAGAAATTGATTATTTCTGTGATATTTTTCTATCACAGCTTCTCTTACAATTTTACATGCTAAATCTTTTAGGTGTTAATATTTGATTCATTCATTGGATATTTCATCTGGATGTTTTCTTTCAGACTGATAGGTCTAATATTTCTGAAACTACAAATAGAGATGACATTTTGGTGATACCATGAGATAATAATCTTTAGTCCCAGGATGTATGCAGCTGCTGTCATGATTTCATAAATAAATGACGCTTTTTTTGAAGACACAATGGTGTCTTAAGGTATTTTTATTTATTGCTGTAAAGTAAGTTTTAAGAAATATCAAGAAGTCATGCAATGTAAAATAGGCACACTGCAGATAATGCAGTAAGTGTCTGAAAATAGCTGAAATGGATCAAAAAGATGATCTGGTTTATGAGAAAGCAAGACCTGATGATGATAAATTCACCTAGTAGGAAATTTCTTCAAACTGCAGATAAACAGGGGGAGAAGAGAAACTTAGCAGAATAGAAAATTGTGCAAAAAAAGTTTAAAAAAACAAAAACATATAAATAATGTAGTAGCAATTTGTTTAGCGTTTTATTTTTAATAATATTAAGAGTACTGATGTGAATGTTGCAACCAGAAATCTATCCTAAAATTTTACAGCATGTCAAACACAGGACATGAAGACTCTCAAGCTCTTTCAGTGGTTTCAGTAGATAGTGGAATTACAACAGTGTTACCGAGGATTTGATAGCATTGGCTAAATATTGGGCAAGGAGACTCCATGCATACAAGTGCTTTAGTGTTCGTGCAGCCTGTGTGTAATACTGTCTGCTGCAGCCAATTCCCCTGGTGACTGTGAAATAATAGAACTGGGCTGCCCTTATCTGCTTGATACTTTAAGTCACCAGTGTACTAATTTCATGGTGAAGGACAAAAATAATTGCAGAGGGCAATAGTGATTTTGAGAAGCTGCAGAGCCATATATTCACTGTTTCTTCACTACACCCTGAGGAAATGATACAGTCATTCCTTTTGGCTTAGAACAAGGGAAATGACTATGAAATGCATGAGTATTTTCAAGTATTGTCTGTCTTCAGTTATAGAAAGAGGGATCTGAGTCTTAGGATACAAGTTGTTTGTTTGGTTTTGGTCCTTTCAGAAGCTTTCAGAGAGGATGAGAAACTCAGGGTTTTTCAAGATTAAAGACATGGATAGGCATCTAGAAAGCAAGATACAGCTTTAAGTAATGACAGTCATAAATGATATGTTGTTTTTTAATCTGTCTTGAGTGTGTTTATGTAAGTAACTTGTATCATCATGGGGGAAAAAGCTATATTAAGACAAAAAATAATAATAATAAAATCCCCTTTTTAGATGTTACATTCCATGTATGTATTACTAAGTCATCTGGCATTCAGAAACACAGTGTGTTGTGGTCACTGTAACATATTGCCCAAAGAGAAGGCAAAAATTTGAACGTGTAGAAGAGGTTAAGTTTAGTAGCTATTAAATAAATGTCTGGAAAGCAAGTAGTTTTTATAAAGAGGATTTAAACACCTATAACAGTTTATGTGATTATTAGATGTCTCTGCCCATCTGCTCTGGAGGAATGGCTGGTATGGCATTTTCTATGCAGTTTGCCACATGAACCCACAGGAACAGCTGAAAGTCACAGATCTTGGCTTGGCTCAACAATCCTCTGGAATCCATGTGGAGTTATGGAATGCTTTTTTTTTTTTTTTTTTTTTTTTTTTTTTTTTAATCTTCCCCAGGCAACTCCACCTGGTGAACTGATAGCAGGTGGAAAAATCATTCCTCTTTTCTCATCACTTAATATGAGAAACTTGTTTAAGAGGAAAGAAAAAACAGCATTACATTTTACTTTAAAAGGTCTTCAACAAGGACAGCAGAGACAAAACAAGGGCAAGGGTTGGGGTTCCTGGACTATGTGTTAAAATGTAGCAAGCAGTAGCCAAAAATATTGGGATGTTATGATTTCTGTCTCTGTCCAGCAGTGGTAATCTCTCCACCTCCACAATGAAATTCTATATATTTTTAACAACTTTGCAGCTGCTGCAGTGTCTTGGTTGCTGCTTAAATTTGTTGATAAACCTATTTGAGGAGGAGGGTCTGTGGGTTCAGGCCTGGGGAGCCTGAAGAGAAAGGCATGGGCCTCTCCCTTTTTTTACCCATGCACTCAGTGACTTGGATTTCTTCACAACTTAACTCGGTGGGACACAACCATGTGTCTTGGGGCTCAGACTGTTTACTTTTTTTGTTTGTTCGTTTCTTTTTTGTTTTAAACCCTCTCTGCTTAAGAAAGTTTTTTTTTTTTCCATCATATGCAGGCAGTGAGTTTAGAGTGTCATGACAACTATGTATATTTAACAGGTGTTTATGATGCAGCTTTGATTTGAAACATAAACAAAATCTCAGATCAAAGTGTTGAGTCTGTCTGATTTTGATTCAGATTTTTATTTTAGTTTGGCTGTGTTGAATGAATTAAACTGTTCTGCCTCTTGTTCTGAAGTCTGAGTTTTTAAGCACACGTATTTGAAAAGTGTATGTGAATACAAGCTCTCTGATGTATATCTCTCATAAAGCCATACAGAATACAGTTGGTAATCTTCAATGTCTGTTGATGATACACTTAGCTATTGATGAAAATGAGAATGTTATATATATGGGAAAATAGCAGGAAGTTTAACTGAAAGGTACAGCAAATAAATCAACAGAGTGATGAAACAAGTTCTACCAGCTTTCAAATTGTGAATTCATGCAATAGAAACCTTAGATCAAAATTATCATCTAGTATTTAATAGAGTCCTATCAAATTTACTTGCTGCCTCATGCAAAAAACCATAAGCAATGACAGTCCAGATATGAATCATGGCATTCTGTTCAAGCAGTGCATCTTCTATTCTACATAATGAATTAAGATATTGTCTCCATTCTAAAATAGGATCACGGTGTCAGCTTTGCTTTTGTTATTGTGTGGCTCAGCTGTAGCTCTTGTGTGTTCAAGCATTTCTCTGTAGGACGCAGTTGGAGTCAAGGATCATGTTGACAGAAACATATGTGGACCCATTGGCCATTAAATCTCTCAGTCAGAATTTTCTGGCAGACACAGATGTAAGTTGTAGCAAGCTTTCTACATTCTTCCCAGAAACAGTCTTCCAGTTCTATGTGGGGCTTAAAACACTGAACAGAATATCACAGGCTTCAAGAAAAAATACTTGGATTTCAAATACTCTTTCATGCATATACTTATTAACCCACTTTTTCAGTAGTGACATAACATTCAGGGAACTAAGTCCCAGTATTTAACTGCTCAGTGGTGAAAAATACTTAACTCTTCCTTAAAACCTTATGCTTATGTTTGAATCTCTATGTGGTATTTCTGAGAGTCTTAAGGGCTAGAGTTCTCTTTTTGACCCTGAAAAATCATAATGTATCATTACGATTTTGCTTTAAAAAATAAATAAATAAATAAAATTCTTCCCACTTAAATGACTAAAATATATTTGGGGTGAGATCCTCGCCTTATTTGGCTTGGTAGTGTTCTTCTTGCCACTGACAGCATAAGAATGATATTTGGTCAGCTGATCAGAACCTGCTGTATATATGGCATAGATTTGTGAGCTAATTGAATACCTTCATAGTGTCTGGGTGCTTGAGATGGATCACAGTGGGATGAACCACATTGTCTCTGAATGGTTGTACGTTATGTGATGTAGAAATACAGATTTATAAAAATATGGGGTTTTGATCCGATTTGGATGCTGGTGCTCTGTAATTATTGCAATACTAACACAGGGCAAAGTTCAGAATGCTACACTGTTGAAAATACAGGCATGAGCCATGAATCTGAAAGACAGAGGACCTCTCAGAACTGAAGACAGCTGGGATTTACATGGCTATTTTTGTGAGATGCTGCAGGAGGAGATCAATTTGTGTGGACTTGTTTCTTTGCTTTCATCTGTGCTGTAAATTTTAAATGTATTTTCAAGGTGGCAGAAGTTGAGTGGAACTGGGGCAAATTTAACTATGACATTAAGCACAAAAACAATCCTGATGTTGACTTTAGGCAATGCAAATACAAGATGCTCTGATTCATGAATGTTATGAATGCTCAGACTGAGTGGATAGTAATGTCTTGAACTGGATGGATCATTCAGTCAGAACGGTGGATTTAACTCTGGCTAAATGTTTATTATTGAGCAGCCTGGTGATCATGCCAGTTACAAAACAGAGGAGAAAATCGATCTTTCCTTTCTCGTTGAATATTTAAATGGCTGCCACTTATTATGGGCAGCAGTGGCCAGAACTGGACATCCTTCATAGTAACAAACCAGTGCATAATGTAACAACTGTTTCAAAGATTTATTTATTTAAATAGTGGCACCTCATTACACGACAGACAACAGGTGGTTCTTATATTCTGTCTTTCCAGGATCTTTAAAGAACCTTCTCTGCAGTCTCTACATCAGCTATTCAAAGAGGATGAACTGTCAACAGAGTGCCATGTCAGTCATATCAAAACAAAGAGAAGCAAAAGAGGGCCCCAAGCTGACCAGTTGCTTTTGCAGTTGGCCCAACAACTGGATGTTAAATAGAAAGTGAAGTTAAAAATGGTAGTGTCTCAGCTTTCTGTCCACATTGGTCTTTACCTTTTCATTTTGTTTTAAACATCTTTGACTTCTCAGCAAACAGTAAAAAAAAAACCAACAAAACGTACATTGTGTTTTCATGTTAAATTTTTGTGATAAACTAGATTTAGTTTAAATTAGTAATAGTATATTTGATATACTGATTGTGTGTGTATATACATTTACTTTTCAGTGTAGAGATTGATAAATTATACTTCTCTCAGTGTAGATAGAGATGTGTGGTTAGTTTTGCATGTGTCATTTCATTTCTTCTTCTCTCTCTTTTTTTTTTTTTTTTTTTTTTTTTTTTTTTTTTTTTTAATAAGTGAATCTAAATATATGTGCCTGACTTTGAAACTTTTCATGAGTTTCCAATATTCTGAAAGTGCTGGAACTTAGTTGAATACAAAGGAGTAAGTTTTCCATTATCAAAGATCAGACGGTGTTTTTTGTTGTTTTTCTTTTTTACCCTCATGGTAGTAATGAAATGTTAGATTGGTTTCAAGGGTGGGTGCTTATAGCTCTGATTCAGAAAAGTACATTGTTCAAAGTATACCTTTTAATCAAAACCTTTCTTGAAGCTCTTCTGGTGCTGTGGTTGCATACAAGTGTGTTTTGTGTGGGCCAGGGTCTGATGCGCTGTTTCTAGCTATGGAAGAAAAGTTGTCATACTTACTAGATTGTAGTGACTTGTGATATGTGATTCTGGTGAGATCTGCTGATTCTGTACACAATACTGGTGTTACCTTTCCTGTAACTTTAGAATCTAGATGTTTTGTGAATGTACTGAAACATACACAAAACTGCCATATTTCTATATGATTTTTGAAATACTAAGTCTTGCTTTATTATTCCATTCTCTGAGTTTTATTAACAGCCTTTTAGGTTTAATTTATGCATACCATAGGGATTCTTTGGCTTGAGTAAAGTTGTAGTAAAAGGGAGTTCCTACAGCAAGATTTAAGACAAGGCAAGGATGTTATGAGATAAAGCAGGAAAAAAAATAGCATCATTTGTAAAATGATCTGGTTTTAAAAGAATGTAATATCTTCCTGCAGACTCTCAGAAGCAAATTTGCTTTTAGCTTCTAGCTTTAGTTGTTTGCTAATACTGAAAACTCAGTCCCTTCTTACATATTTCAATTATTCCACATTGGGTTTTTCTGTGCAGGAAGAAATCCAGGGTTAAAAACAAATAAAGGAACAAACCAAACAAGCACAGCAAAACAAATAAAAAATGTGCATCATAGAAAAAATAATTTAACTCCTAGAAAAAGATTCATCCAAACTGGCCGTCACATCATTCAAAATCCAAAGAGCCCAAAGTTTCTTTCTGCATATTACTTTAAGAGGAGTAGCCAGAACCACTGACACAGTGACTTTTAGATGCATGCTAGGGTAATGACTGGAAAAGATCCCAGTCTTGAATAAATGTGTGTGTAAGGATGGATGGGCCTCTAAGCCTGCAGTCCACAGCTTAGTGTGTACTATGCCATTAAAAAATTTATATGCCAGGAACTACTATTGGCTTCAAAAATTCACTTAGTGATGATAAAATTTTACATATTTGGATTAAAAATAATTATCTGTTATGACAGATTTGTGGAGTACATTCTTCCATATTAATGGAAAAGGTTTTTCTGTGTATCATCAACCCTTTCTTCTCTGAAGGCTGAATGTCAAATTCACTGGCATGGGCTTATTCACTAGAAATATCTGAGTAGTAGGGAAAACATTCTCCCTAACAGAATTAGTGAATACGCAGTGGTTTGCAACACAAGCTCAGAATATATATGATGCTGCTACTTGGCCTGATCATGTGGGTCATGGCCAGTTCCAGGGTATTGATCATTTCAGATTAAATTTATCTCTTAAGTTTGAATTGGTCCCTCCAGCTCTGCTGTCACATGAATAGCAACAGAAAGAAAGATCCCTTCTTAGACAAGGAATGTTCAGTCAGCACTGTACCCCATCCCCAAAGCACAACTCTGTTACTTTAACAGCATTTACTGCATGATGACTGCGGGTAAAATGATATTTGAAGTACTAGGGCATGTGTGCTTGCCATTTCCATTTCATTTTACAAAGCAAATGTACACAGTTGGGATCAAACAACTTGGCTGATTGGATTCACAGGCATATGGATGAGAGAAATAAATTGTGCATATACTCAGATCTGAAAAATGTCTAGGAATTGAATTCCAAATTTATTCAAATATGCTTGAGAGCAGAATTTGGCCCACAGTTGCAAGTTTTTAATATTGTGATTATGTTTTATAGAAAGTCATACATCTAGAGGAAAGAATACAGTTGCAAAGAGACTCCTTACAAAACTGAGAGGAAAAGCATGTGATTGAACAAATGGGAGAACAGTACGTGTCTCATATGACATCCAACTTGCCATCTGGGGTGTAAAACCCCAGCATACCAGTTCCTTCAGCTGAAGAGCAGAAGGGATTTCTCCTGCCTTTTGTCGAGTGCTGTCTTCCCTATCATGATGAGTCAACGACACTGAGTTTTGATATTTAATATGTACAGAGAAATGGCCAGGTTTGCTGCTTGTTAGTTACAAACTATCAACAGGGCAACAGTGTATATCAAATACCTCTTCCGGTGAAACTGGCCAAGCTGTCTTGTTTATAAAAGTCGTAGCGGCATAGACATATGCTCCTAAAATTGGAAAGAGACTTAGAAATAGCACTTAGCCTATTAGTAAATAAAAAAAGAAAACAACAAAATTGTTGTGAAGGTAGTATGAAGTAGGCATAATTCCAAGAGACACATGCCACAGACTGCAAACACAGCAATGACAGCATGTGGAAAATAAGGTATAACAAATCCCTAGACCTACTTCTATTCCTGTCCCCTTTTCCCCAGCTGTAAACCTGGCCTCTCTATCCCATTCCTCAGTCTCACTCACTGCCCCCCAAATGGTGGCTTCACTTGTGTAGTGCCTCCAGAATCTGCCTCTTTGCATCTCCTATAGGAAGACAGCGTGGTCACTTCACAGGCATGCTGAAAAACCTTTATTGTACATGCCTCAGAGGGAAGAAAATTGATTTAGGAGGTTATTTATAGATATTCTGATTGCTTCGGAAGCTGACATCTAGGAGTTAAACACAAAACAGTCATACCATTTCTTCTCTCCTGTAAAAAAAAAAAAAAAAAAAAAAAAAAAAAAGAAAAAAAAAAAAGGCATTTCAAAAGCATGCATTCTAAATTGTGGATTGTCAGAATGGAATTCGCTCACACATTTTTAATTCTGTATTTTTGTACTTATGCATTATGAAAGGAGAATCATCCTGGGCTGTTCCCACGGACTGTTCCTATACAGGTTGTCAGACTGGATGATCAAGATGGGCCCTTCGAGTCCTGAAGCCTATGGAACTCTGATCTAAAATGACACGATCACACACCACTTACCCCTCGGCGATGCTGACTTCAATGCACCAGGTAGATCAGTACTGTGGCTGGAATAGTTTGCTCTCTTTTGGATAACTGTTCCATTTGTTGGAGAATTTGAGTTATATATAGAGAGGGAATGATAAGCACTCTTTCCCTACCCTGTCCCCACCAAAAAAAAAAAAAAAAAAAAAAAAAAAAAAAAATAGTCACTCTGGAGAATTGGGTTCTATCCTTGACTCTGTTACATAGTTTTTAAAATAAGTTTGTGTTTCCACATGTGGTTGTTCATTTCTGTAGATGTAAGTTGTTTAAAAGCAAAAATATGTGTTTTGTATAGCAATGATGGCATATACTGATAAATTCTTTGTACATGTTTTTTAAAATCTCCTCATCCAAATTTGCACAGAATTTTGAATTTATGAATCTGGGAATAAGAATACCAGATCATTACAGTGGTAAAAAGCTCAGTATTATTTTTAAAGAGCTACAAAAGCCATACAAATAGAAGAACTACATAAGGAAGTAAGTAATTGTTTTTTTTTTTTGGAACAGAGACCAACTGATGTGCAGTGAATAGGACGGTACTACAAATTCTTTCACAAAAACAAAGCAGAGTAGGAAATAACTGTTCATACCTCAACTGTATTAGATGAAAAATGCTCCTATAGAAAGTAAACTAAAATTACAAAAGAACGGTTAAAAGCATATGAAGATAGTCTTATTGATTTCCATATTTATTCTGTTAATGTACAAATCCATATAATGTCTTGTTTTCAGCTCATTTAAAATGTTAGCTGATTTCAGACAAATTATAGTGGATGGAGATCTCCACTGATAATTCAAATGCCAGATAACTCTCAACACTCTGCTTTAAAATCCATACTAACTAATTATAACCAGAATAAATAAAAAAGGATGTCTACTGCACAAAGTAACTTGAAGCACTTTAGTATCAAGCTGATTTTTGTGTCTGAAAATCATCTCTCTCGATTTATCATCTGAAGAATGCTTATCAAAAGGCCTGTTAGATAGTATACCTATAATTTTCTCTATATAGCTCCTCTCACTCTAAGCATTTCCCTTGATACCTAAACATTGTTTTTGAACCACTGTAGTGTTATGTCAGACCCCTTGGCTCACAAAAATATGAAGCAATCCAAAGGAAATGACTGCAGTCTTATAGCACGTGGACCCACATGAAGAACCTGAATTAAATACTTTTGAATCAGACATATTACAAATAAATAAATGGGAAAACTACATCCCATAGAGTAAACTTACTCATAAAATACAGGAGTTGGGGATACCTGCAGGGTAGTTTAGCCTTTTAAACCTGCTTTGTAGAGAGAGTCTCTTGCGACCATGAATTAAGGTCATGGTTTTATAAAAGGTGGTAGAAGACTAGACAGAAGCATCCTGCAGTTGCTACGGAAAGTAGTTGAAAAAAAGACTTACATATACCCCTGGAAGAAATATATTTTCCTGTTCCTCTATCAGATTTGTGTATTCTAGAACAAAGATTAAAGCATAGTTCTCTGGGGACTACAGTCACTTGTATCAGTGGCTTAATAGTCATTGTAATAAAGGAATAAAATCTCTGTTCAGCTGGCAGGCCTATATTCTCTGTGATAAATGGGATCTTCTGCAATGGTGGAAAGGGTCTGATTCTTACACTGAAAGAATGCTGCTGAAAATCCATAGCTGTGTTTTTTTACACTGCAGGAGTCACCAAACAAGGATTTTAGAAAGTGCATCTGATTTGCCAGTCTACTATGTTAATATCATTTTGACAGGTGTGATGCATCAACACAGTATTATAAGCTTAAGATAAATTACAGCATTCTTTTTCATCAAGCAGCAAACTGCAGTGGCGTATTGCACAAAGCTCAGTGTGTTCAGTCAGTAGGCATTTGTGCCTGCAGCCTAAAATAGAATGTCTTTCTGTGATGGGTTAATCCCTCTTTGGCTCTGATCCTGGGTAGATTACTAGTTATAGCATGCCATAGAAGACTGCTGTGTAAGACAAGTATTTCACTTAAGTCACTTACCACGTTCTCTGGACAATAGAAATTTCTTGCGTGTCTGCTAGAAATGTGGGGATGACTTACTTGCCTTTGCTAAGATTTCCAATGTAATTTAATAATTATTTTTACATTTATTTATTTATTAATTTATTTATTTCCCATAATTTAGAGCACAAAATCTGTTTGGTCATTCTCTATCTTTTTTTTTTTTTTTTTTTTTTTTTTTTTTTTTTTTTTAATTCTGGTTGACTAAAGTGTATGACAAGACTGCAGTCTACTTTACATTCACCTGAAGGTCAATAAATATCAGAACTTGGCAAAGAAACAATGAATATTCTTCAAACATTTCCCTGCAAGAAAAATGGGTTTATTTCAGCTCAGAGGATGTCTCTATTTGAAGGATATTTTTCACTGACATCCAGTTAATTGAATTTTCCTGAAGTGAATGTATGTAGAAGCTAAGTGATAAATTTTGGGGAGTACACTCTTTTATTTCCCTTAGTTTTAGTGCCAAGTAGGGCTGTATTTATAGTGCTTGACTTTTAAGATGGGCTATACAGTGATTTTTATCAAATGATCCTATTTGAATTGTTCTGGCTTGATATCCAAATAATTATCCTCACTTGCAAGTCAAAAAAATTCTGTTGATTACAAACACTTAAGCTTTCAGAGCTTGACATGTGGTCAGAGAATGGAAATGGCACTGTGCAATGGCCTTAACCAGCCAAATCTCCCAGATATTTTGTAGGAGTTTTATGTAGGAAGAAATGTTGAGATGTTAGAAAAACAGGATGTTAACCAACAGTAATGAAAATGTCAGCTAAAAAGTACTGAGTTACTATTAATAAAGATAATTCATGAGGAAATTAATTTATAAACATTTGTGAAGAGAAAGGAGAAATGCTTGTGAGAGAAACTAATATTTGAAATAAATATCAGTAACCATAAGGAGCAGGAAGTGTTTTTAATTTTTTTATTCTAATATAATTGCTATATTTTCTCATTTTTTCTATTCCATTTCTATTTATGTTTTAGCTCAAAATGAAGATGGATTGATCTAGAGTATTTGTCAAAAATACATAGACACATTGAGAACCATATGTATTGAATACATAGATCTATGTTCATAGAACTACAAAACTGTTGAGGCCAAATAGTAGAGAGCTTTGACCCTGGCTGTATGCACTCTTTTATACACAGATTAGGCTGGATTGAAAGTCTATGGCTGGCTGTGAACACTGCAAGATTTCCAGGCTGAACAGGCTCATATGGAAGCAGTTGAGGGTTTGTATGAAACAGTCAGCTTTGTAAGTGAGGGAAAAGGAATACCAAATAAATACTCAAATTTTGTTTCCTTTTGGTATAAGGAAGTGGGAGATACTTTGCATGAGTGATTAACTGCAGTGCAGTGATCACTTTTCAGGCCAGCCTCAGCTCCATTTTAGACATCCAAAAAAGGTGTATAAAGCAAGGTAGACTTCAAAAGTTTCTGTCAACAGTCATTTTGAGAAAGAAATACAAAAAGTCAATGAAATCAGAAAGACCACAGGTTTCTTTGGATTAATGGATTAATGGGAGAACAGGGAAGTTCTGTTTTTCAAGGAAGATCAAGGAGTTCAGTGGTAGGTACAAGGCCACCGTACTAAATGCTAACATAGACTTTCCAAGGTTGCCCAGAGTAGCTGTGCTAAAGTCAATAATTCCATATTGCACCTGTCAGAAGCTACAACATAATTGCTTTGAAGTGAGTCATATTAATATCCATGTACTCAGCAAACTAAGCAATTATAAACAGGACTCTGCTCTCCCCGTTGGCTATTATAATTATTTGTTCAATTTGTTACTTTGCCTCAATGCTAGCTAATATGACTTATGAGCACTTAGCACATACTGGAAAGACAAACAGGAGAAGTGGCTGCTGATGGTCTGGCAGTAGGCCACAAATTGTGACTTTACAGTGACAGGCAAAGATAGGGCTGACAGTCAGGAAGGAGTACAGGACCGTAGGGCAGGATGCTGCCAGCTGGAGGTGGTAACACTCAAAACATTAAGGTTTTAATGAAACCAAACTTTTCTTTCTTTCTTTCTTTCTTTCTTTCTTTCTTTCTTTCTTTCTTTCTTTCTTTCTTTCTTTCTTTCTTTCTTTCTTTCTTTCTTTCTTTCTTTCTTTCTTTCTTTCTTTCTTTCTTTCTTTCTTTCTTTCTTTCTTTCTTTCTTTCTTTCTTTCTTTCTTTCTTTCTTTCTTTCTTTCTTTCTTTCTTTCTTTCTTTCTTTCTTTCTTTCTTTCTTTCTTTCTTTCTTTCTTTCTTTCTTTCTTTCTTTCTTTCTTTCTTTCTTTCTTTCTTTCTTTCTTTCTTTCTTTCTTTCTTTCTTTCTTTCTTTCTTTCTTTCTTTCTTTCTTTCTTTCTTTCTTTCTTTCTTTCTTTCTTTCTTTCTTTCTTTCTTTCTTTCTTTCTTTCTTTCTTTCTTTCTTTCTTTCTTTCTTTCTTTCTTTCTTTCTTTCTTTCTTTCTTTCTTTCTTTCTTTCTTTCTTTCTTTCTTTCTTTCTTTCTTTCTTTCTTTCTTTCTTTCTTTCTTTCTTTCTTTCTTTCTCTTTTTTTTCTTTTCCTTTTTTTTTTTCCTAGAACATGATAGCAGAAGTTTCTATAAGTTACAGAAACTGCTGATTTTGCCTTTAAAAGATCAAACACATAGTGCCACAGAAATTTGAAAAAAAAAAATATATAAGTCAAAATATTACATGGGAAATGAGACAAATTAAGTTTTTATGAACTCTGTTATCATTAAATTTGCCCAATATGCAGGTGATGACTTGAATTTTCCAAGCAGCAGATGTTCAGAAATGGGGAGACAGAACCTGGCCAAGAAAGCTGCCTCAGCAGCAGTGTGGGTTATAAATTCAGCACGAACAATCTGTTCTTCAAAGTAGAGCTAAAGTGATTTAAAAGGTTCGTCAAGGTCACTTAGGAATACTGTACAGGAATGCTCCAAAGCACCAGCTGTCAGGACTGTCAAGTCTTGCTAATGAACTCTGGAATTTGTAGAAAATAATACTAATGTTAATTGAAACCTGAATAGCTTAGAAGTCTAGCAGGTCATTGCTATTGATCCATATCCTATGATAATGTCACCTGCAGAGCAGGCAGTGATGCCTGTCTACACAGAGTAATAGCTAATCCATTGTTGATGCCATTCATACAAACATCTGAAAGGTCTGAAGCCCTCTTCAAGAGAGGTGTTCTGTTACTTTAGTGATGATGAACCACTTTCTGCTTTTATAATAAATTCTGAGCAGTATTTTGGCCTCAGAAAAGGGGAAGAAAGTGCCCTGCCTCCAAGATAGCTTACAGTTCATTAGAATTTTTTTTCCAAGGGCTGGAATGGGTCTGAATAATCTCAGTTAGAATTTAATTATTTATCTTAGTTTCTGTTTTTGGGGAAGAGGTGGAGGCCTTTTTTTGTAAAATTTAATAAGAAACCTAACAGCAGTTGTGTCTTAGGTATGTGTGCCAATTCTGATCCTATAGTTGAAAGAGTGATATGTAAATTCTGGACCTTAAAATGCTAAATTGCCCTTAAATTGCAGGTTATGGTCATGGGTGTTTGCATTGGAGAGCAAATCAGAGCTCACACTAGCTCTGGTCTCATGGTCCAACTGCAGGCACACAGCACTGACTTTAACCAAACAAGGCCCGCTTCTTCATTCAGGAATCTCTAAAACTCCTCTAAAACGTATTATTTTTAATAATTATTATTATTATTAATTATTTTTAATTAACAAGTAATTTAGTATAAATATGGACTGGTGAGTGTCACAATTGTATTTATAGTCTTAAGATTCAATTTCACACTGTGAAAACAGTAAGGTTTGTCCATCAGCTAGAACAGAATTATTTAACTGAGATTTGCAATATATGTTTTCCCTATTTCAGGGCAAAACTTTACCAATGTTTCAATAACAACCTTCCTGTTGTTTTTATATCACTCTGACACTTTCTGAGAGTACTTTTCATGAACTGTTTTTACAAATCACTAACACATAGGATCAGAGAATCATAGAACAGCTTGGGTTGGAAGGAACTTTAAAGACCATGGAGCTCCAACATCCTGCCGTGGGCAGGGCTGCCAATCATCAGATCAGGGTGCCTGCAGCCCCATCCAACCTGGCCTTAAATAACTCCACATATGCCTAATATTGAAAAAAAATAATAGAAATATTTCAAGATTCAAGGAACATAGGATTTAAATAGGGCAGTTCAGTTCATATTGAATGTTCCAAGTGCAACCAGTGTAAGACCTTGTCTTTCCAATTTCACATTCATATTTTCAGGCTAGCACAAAGAAAGGTATTGTTCTTTAATACAAATGGGATGATCAAAATTATATTTATCTATCTGAGATTTTGAAGATTTAATACCTCTATTAGTCCACCTGCAGAACCAACAGAGATCCCAAGATGGCCATCTGGACAGATTTCACTTTTAACATGCAGCCACCGTCACTGTCTCTTCTCTCAGAAATATCTAATTTGTGGGAAGCAGAAAGGAGCAGTGTTAAGACAGCTGCCTGAAGTCTAGCTTTCTGGTCAGGTAAGAACACTACAGAAACTAGAGATCTGCATGGCTGAGAAAACTGTATGGAGTAGTTAAAAATAGCTGATGCACTGAACTAGTCAGTTTTCATGTCGGGTTTATATAGGGCAGAGACTGTTAATGATTGTTGAAGCGTGTATTTATAGGAAACTGACCATGTGGAAGCCTGGCCCAAATCACCTCAGTCCCCAGTACATACACAGATATTACCTAGAGCCTTGTAAACAAGGAATACTCAGAAATGTTTTTCCTCTTTTAAAAATGACTTAGTTGTTACAGATTTCCATTCAGAATACATGTTTAGTGAAGCATCATGTATAGTGTGAACTACTGTTTAAAATGGTTTGGTAGCACATGTACGTTGTATGAATGCTACGTTCTTCATCAAATTTTATTTTAGCTTCCCGTTCTGTTAAAAAAAAAAAAAAAAATGCAGCATGAAAACACAGAGGTAATTATTTTCTATTTCTGTGTTTTAAATGTTTGAAGTAGATTGGGTGGTTAAAAAATGAAAAAAAAATGCTTGTAGCTCTTAATAATTTTTATTATATATGCATGAAAAAATAGAGAAATATAAGATAAATAGAATGTGCAACATTCTGTGAGTTTTTATGCTTTTGTTGTTGTTTATTGTTTCTTGTTTGCTTTTGTTGTTGCTGTCTGTTGTTCCTTGTTGGTGGTTTGTTTTTTTTTGTTTTTTTGTTTGTTTTTTTACTGGAAGGGAAATGAATATTCATGAAAGAAAGGAAAAAAAAGGTAAGAAAAGTCTGTCTATCTCTACTTTGTAATCTTATGATTGAAACAATCTGACCTCAGCTAACAAAAATCACTAAAATACATCCTTAATTTACATTAATTGCTTATCTCATGTAGGCTTAGGTGGAATTGGAGTACACTTAAGTTCTTTGTCAAATGTAAATGAGATAAATCATGTAAGTGCAAGCTTTTGATCAGGACTAATCAGTGAATGTTTATGAGAGTGTTAATGGTATACAATCCTGTTCGTCAGCTGTGATGAAAATGTTTGTTTTTTGCTGCAGTGTGTTCCGTAAAGCCAATCTAATTCAGCAATATAATCTCAGTTTAACCTTCAAAATAGTGAGCATTATTACTTGATCTTTCAGGTATCAAAATCATCAGAAAGAAAGAAATCCTGTAAAGATGCTGAAGCAAAATCCTAAATGATGCCTATATGACCTCTTTTGCTGACTCTTTTGAAAAAATATGTTTAATGACTCATTAGGTAGCACAGTGGCAGTCCTACCCTACTTCTTGCAGAAGGAAAACACTAAAATGATGAAAGGAGAGAATTTAGAGGACAGTATTCTTCATTCCTCTTAAAGTTTAATTTTTGGGATCCTTTCTTGCTGTTTAGAAGACTCCCCTTTTGTCATTAAAGCTATTTAGGAAATTACGTTTAATCAGATTTGACACCCTTACTTGTGAAATATCATAATATTCTCTTCTGGCATGCAGCTACTACTATGAATAATTTACTCAGCATTTATAGTCTCTTGAAATTGTAAAGCTATTGTGTGAATGTGTTCTCTCAAAAATATATATTACTGTGATAGGAGATACTAAGTTAAGAAAAGAGTACTCAGTTTGAGATCTATTTTGCGGTGGCTGTAGAAAGTCACTCAGTTTTTCACATGTAAAGCTTTGCTGCTTATATTTGTCTAAAACATGTTTTTCAAGCTGAGCATAAAAGCCTTAATGACTTTCCACAGCTCCTTCATGGTGAGAGAAAGTTCAGAAATGATATTCATCCATCCTGCATGGATGAATGAGGAAGGGTTTTAATGGATAAACAGATGTTCAGACTTATGTAGGATTTTGAATTTGATCATTCAAAGAAATTGCAAGAAGTATCAACTTGTCAGCCAAAACATTTCCCACCATGGGGAAAAAATACTGGAACCGACCCCTGCATCAGTTATTTTCACTTGAGCAGAAGAGCCTCAACAGCTTCAATTCTATTTAGAATATTTTGGAAACAGTTTACCTGAATAAACAGTGGAAGTGCCACTTCTCATTTACAACATTTTGAAACTTGTCAAAACCCATAATTGGACGTGTGAACAGAAGAGAAAGAACTGTGAGCTCTGTAACACAAGAGCTGTAAGATACTTTCCAAAATTTGGCAGAAATAAAATGATGTGCCTAGAGCTTAAGAATTAGCCACTTAAATAAATTGATAAAGTAATAGCTATAAAATTGAACATTTCAGCAGGCCACAAAATAAGGATCAACTTAAACATTTTGATGAATAATTAATTACTAATAATTTATTAATAATACAAAGATCATTGCACAGCACGTTACTGGGCAAGTGTAAGGTATTACTTTAATATGTGAGTGAGCAAATATACAGTACATCAGATACTTTTTATTTAGATTCATAAATGGATTTCTAGATTTTGATTGTATTTCACTGGTATGCCATGCCTCAAAATTATAGATTGGTAAACAATGTAACATTTTCAAAAATACTGCCCACGTATAAGCCTCTATATCTGTAGATACTTTCCTTAAAAAACGAAAACAAACAAAAAATAATTGTATTGAGTTTAGTTTTTGTTTTATACTAAAGTAAAATTCCCAAAATGGTCTACTTGAGTATAGACCTTGTATTTAAGTACAATAACCTAAGGAATATAATAATGACTTGCAATGATTTTAATTTCCATGTCATTCTGAAAATACTTTTTTTTTTTTTAACTGGATAAAATATTTTAGAACTTTAACCTAGAGGTGAAATAATTTGCAAATATCACCCTAGGTGTATATTTTTTTTCAAGACTCCTAACATCACAGCGACAGAGCCTAACTACCAAATATTTTCATTCTCAATAACATGTTCCTTGCTCTATCCAAAAAGTCACTTCATGGAGGATACAAGTTACTGTTTTTTACAATATAATGTGTACTTCAATTATAATTAATTGTAAAATTCTTACCATTTTTTAGAAAAAAATACAAACAATCTATAAGTGATATATACAAACAACTGTACAGATCCTGCCAGTTAATAGTCTAAAAGTCATTAATGGTTAGAAGTCAGTGCAGAACAATGAAGAATTCAGTAGAACAGTCACTGCAACTGAAGTGCCCAAAGCCTGAACTGTCTAGATAGTAATAAACAAACATCAGAAATGGAATTAGGTTGATTATTACATCAAGAACAATGTCCCCACATCCCATTTAAGAAGGAAAAAGAAAACAAGCCAGTCCCTTCTATTACTGAACTTTATCAGCTCTTCATTTTACGAACGTATGTACCACGCATTTAGCCTGAATTAGGTGAATTACATATATTACTTATACTGTAGGAGAAAAAACATCTGTCAGCAACATGAATTTTTGTCTCAAGACTGTGAATCATTCTGGGTTTTGCTGCTTGACTTTGCTTTTTTGCCTGTCTGCATGTTTGAAACTGTGTTGATCTTAGGATGGTTATTTCAGCCAAAGTGAGTTTGCCCAGCTCCATATTGAACAAGACTGTTAGGCAAGACAGCTTCATGACATTTGGTTTAATTTGTTGACACTAAAAATCCCTGAGTTCAGCTCTAATGGAAGACAGATCATGCAATGCCCTAGTGAAATACTGGGAGCATACTTAGCATAGCAGATTTTGACCAGGGAAGAGTGCACAAGTTCTAAACTGACAGAAAATCAGAGTCTTAGTAGTTCCTGCAGCTAATGGAAATCTGAATTATGCTTTGCCAATGAAGTCCAGGAGAAGGATTAACAGAAAGAAGAAAAGAGTAGGAATACAAGTCCAGTGGATTACTAATCAAGGGAGAAGAGCAGAAAAGAATACAAATGTAAAAATTGTTCTTTTTGGTCTAACTGAAAGATATACTTAATTTTTATGGTTAAATTTAATTAAACAGTTTTTTTTTTTTTTTTTTTTTTTTTTTTTTTTTTTCAGTAAGTTGCACATCCAGAAAAAGAATTTTTAATGACTATCTGCCCAAAGGCATTGAACCATGCTCAGATTTATTTTTGTGTTCCTAGCAGCAATAGAAACAATGAAGCAATGATAACAGTACTTACTATATATGCATATAAAATTCCTGTCAATGTTTTCTCACTTACTTAGAAAAGCTTATGCTTTCTGAAAGATTTCATTATGAAATTCTTGATGATCATCTCTTCTTTCAATTCAAGAATGAATTCCTCTATCTCTGTGAAAAAATTTATTTCTGATAGAAAAAAAAGATGTTGCCAGTTTTGGTTTGCTACTTTTAGTACTTTAGTACTTTGCTACTATTACATGAAAATATAGAACAACATCACAGATAAAATCCCTCCTACCACAGAATTCTGTTCTTCTTTTGATCTTGTCTGTGCAACTCCTTATTGAATCTGTAGAGCTGCACACATAATATTAGAGTAGCTTTTTCTGTTTGAGCATATTTAAAAACCTAATAATAATTATGGTTTTTATGTAACAGAACTCCAGTAATATATAATCTGACTGATGTTTATTGAAACTTAAGTATATACTAGCAAGCAATAATTTTATGTTAATTCTGGGGACTTTCTAGAGCACATCTGTCCTGTAGAGGAAGTGATATTTCTAATATTAAAAAATACTAGAAATGTGAATTCCCAGTCAAGTAAAACCATGACTTTCTGCATGGCTTAATGCTTTATGGGTGTCTCATGGCAGGAAGGAATCTGAGGATGAGATAAGAAGAAGAAAATATTAAACTTTTACAGAGTGCACTTGAAATTTGCATGCTAGATTGTAGACACATGGTAAGAATGAGAATATCAGTATGTTTTTTCAGTACTTTTATTGTTAAAAGTTGTCTGAAATATATTGCATCAGGAGGTTATCTTTTTTAATGTATAATTTTCATTAGGTTTTTGAAGATTGATAGAAAAAGAAAATTACATTTCCCAGCATCACCAGTGCCCAGGGCTACTGTGCTCCCACAGCCATGTTTGTGAAGAGAGGAGATCCTTGAACACTGCCCACTTCTTGTCTGTGCTCTGACAGCTGCCCTAATGCAACCAGCCATGGAGTAGCCAGCATGTTGGGCAGAGCTGAGGCTCTCTGACTGGTTATCAACTGAACATGGAAGATCAGAGGCCAGGGTGTACCAGAGAGAAAGCTGCCTTGGAAGAAAAGGATTTAGTCTAGTTCTGAATAGCTAGGGTGTCAACAGAGTGGAGAAAAAATTTTTCAGGTGTGGAAGTGAAATTCCATTGTCAGCATTCATGAAAAACTACTAGTGTTCCTAATAGTTTTCCAGGAGAATCAAAGCACATGAGTTGCACGTGCACCTGGTTTCTGTGGCTGGAATACTGGATGACTGCCCTTGAAAATCCTGCCTGGTTCATTAGTTAACTGAGAGATGCCCAGAGGTTGTATATAGAACATCATTGCAATTTTTGAACATAGGATCTGAAGGAAATCAGTTTCAGCGAAGGCCATTAAAATTAACTGGAATTCAGTGTAGCGAGTACATTGCTACTGCAAAAAGCAGTGAGGCATGCACAAAACCAATATCTACAGCTTCAGTGATAAACAATAGAAACCTCTATAAATGGTATACCACAGAAAATCATAATTAAACAAAATAGTCCTCCTTTTACTCCTTTAACTCTATTTCTGTAGCAGCTGTTACAGCTGAAGTATCGTTCTGAAGACATTAATATGCCTGGACCCTGAATCATTCTAGATGTAGGCTAGATTTGCCTGGACCCTGAATCATTCTAGATGTAGGCTAGATTTACCTGGATCACAGTTGTTTATTTCAAAAGGTAAAGAGATGTTGCACTTAAGCTTTAATTTTGACAGGAAAAAAATAAAACACAAAGTTGAAGCATCATCTGCATTGTTAATTGGATACTTAGAGACTTCTAGCTGCTGTAGTGTGTGAAAACTTGGGAAGAAAAGAGTAAAGAGTAGAGCAGGTAAACAGCTGTACTTTACTTATTGTATCCTTTTTATCCTTGTACTGATTTTTGTAGGTACTGATGATAAATTGTTAATAAATTGTTAATAAATAAAAAAAAATTCTCACTCAAAATCAACTTTTCAACATTTTTAATTAAATGAAGAACAGAAAAGATTGATTCTTAGGAAAACAAATAGAGCAAGTAAACCTAATTTGTGTTTTGAGAATAAATGCATTAGCAAAGCCAGCATTTGCAAACTGGTAAATATAATATCTCTCTCTGTCACCACAGCCATCCATCTCCCTGTGCAGGAGTTATTCTTAATTAATACCTCACAAAACTCAACAACTAATGTAAGCTTAAAATGATAGTAATTGTTCAGAAAACAAAGAAATTCTTCCCCAGAGGCACACAATTTCTCTTCACTGCACTTCCATTTCTTGGGAAACATCCAGAAAGTGCTTTGGACTTTTGTCTTGATGAATTTTGGTCAGTTCACTGTCCTCCCCAGTTCAAGGTTGGAGCTGAGAATATGTTTTATATTGTTCAAGGCCACAGTGTTAAATTTGCATTAGTATTCCAGAGCTCACAGTTGGAAAGGCAACATTTGAGATAGGATTTGCACAGTGCAAAGCATAACTAGTTAGGCTGTATTTCCTGAATTGTACTGAGAAGAAAATTAAAAGCCAGTGTGTTTTGATGAAGCACAAGTTCCTGTTGAACCTGTTGAAGTGTTCCTTCTGTTTTGTTTCACACAAGCACTGTTTAGGTAGTGCATATGCCAGTTGGCCCAACAATTTACCTCACAAGAATCAGAAGTGCTAACAACTGAGTAATATTTTGCCAAATTTAGATGAAATGTTGTCCTTTGTGTGTGTAAATATGTCTTTATGAAATAAGTAACAGAAATTCTGTCTATCTCTACAGCCACTTTAAAGGAAATGTGTGATCATCAGGAACAGATTCAATGGCAAATTCTTAAGCAAAAGCAAAACTGGTGGACTTTGTCTGACTGTGGAAGTCCACATTTCAGTCTGAATGTATTACTCAAGGTTCTTTCCACAGCGAAAGGAATTTAGAAGTGCTTGTCTTTCTCCCTTGAATGAAAAGATAGCCTGAGAAGATTAGCTCAGCTGCATATTTTTATAATGTTGTTATAGAGAAACGAGAAGAATGCCTCACTGTTTGTCTCATATTTCTCCTGCTAATTTGCCCATCTGCCTTTGTAATACAGGTAAATAAATCCATGAGGCAATTCAGTGTTAATCCTAACTACCCATTCTGAGAGGAATTGTATTTTGTTAGGTCTAAATTTGTAATCTGTTAGTTTCATTCTTGTTTCTTAATGTTTCTTATGTTAATATGCTCATTAAAAGAAAATCAACTGATAGTAAAAAGATTCTTAATAACAAGCTTAAATGGCATATACATTTGTGAGCCTTACCAGCCTTTGCAAGCATGTAGGATATACAGGAGCAGAATGTGCTGTGTCATGGATTATCTGCTGTAGGACAACCAAAAATTGGATTGGATGACCTGAGTAGCAACCAAAGAATTCCCTCTAGTATTATCATATTGATTTGGCAGTTATGGTTGGAACACAAAAGATAATGATGATTTTTGGGTGATGCTCAAAGCTGATAAGTTTTTCCATAAAAAATTGGTGTTGATTTTGAATCTGAAATATTACACAGGTAAATAAGCAAAATACATTCACTGTACTGATTACACAGACATTTATATTTTGAACATTTTAAGATTAAGAAATGTATTTTGTTAAGGAGAAAATTGAACTTTTGTAAGGGAAACTATTGATCACAGCCTGAACCTCTGATTAATCATCTGAGGCAAGGGAAGAGTCAGTTGCAGGAGCACAGGTGAAGATGATTCAGGTGTGCTCCTAGAAGGGGTGGAGCATCACTCTACCTCTCCTAGATCCCATTTAATGGCTGGCCACCACTAAGGTAGCATCTCTTTCTGGAGATTGTTTGTGGAGTTCTTGTGGTGAGCCTTGACATTGGTGAGCACCCACCTTGACTGAAGGCCTCAGAGCTGGTGAGTCCTTTTTCTTAGATACTCTCTGGCTATCTATTTCCAAATATACTTGTGTCATTTCAACTGTACAACTCTATACTTGTGTCATTTCAACTGTACAACTCTATACTTGTGTCATTTCAACTGTACAACTTACCTGTCACTGAAGAGACAGTGTGTGACGTGAAACACAGGTTTATGTTTAAAAAAGGTTTATTATATGTTCTTCAGTTGTAACTGTTTGCTGCAAAGGCAATTTTGGAACTCTACATTTCTTAACTGTTTGATGGTAATGGTTCTTGAGAATATGTACTTTACCCACTGCATAGTCACAGACTTCCTCTGTTCTCTAGGTTTCAAATAATCTCCTGGAGCAAAGTTTGTAATTCACTTGGCTTAAGTCACAAACTTTGACATGAATAACTCTGCTCACTGAGCTGGAGTAACTACATAAATAAACCTTGTACCCTGGGGAGTATAACCCCCTCATAATTCTCACCAAAGTTCTCTCCCATGCTAATTAGCACAAATGGGGCAAAAAAGAATCTGCAACAAATAAACAACTCTAGTTCCTTGTAGAAGATGATAAAGGTGCCATTTCTTATAATACAGACTAGAGAAGTCTGGAACTGAATTATACATTACAGACATCAGACCCATTATGCAGTGTGTGTTGAAGGCTATTATCTTCAGTCCCTTGGGAACCATGAGGTACAAGAGACATAGAAGCTAAGAAGAAAGAAGATGAAAAAAGGAAACTTTTTTGCTAGAAGCAAATTTTAGTTAATTATTCAGCTCAGCTCCACTTTCAAAGTTTCACTAGATGTTCCAGTTAAATAGCATATGATAGTTTCAGAAAGAAAGATTTCTTTAAAGTAGAATTTCTTTGGGGAGGACAGGTATGGTGTCCAGAATTCTAACATTAAAGTAGCGGAATTTGCCAAAATAGGTTAGGCGACCTTTCCTTAGATTTTCTTCTATTTTTATTTATGAAATGAACTCTGCTTACCACAGCTTATAGCTAATTACTATGGCAAGTGTGTCTTTTGTCTAAACCAGAGTGCCACTCATTTTATACTCATATTTTAAGATTAACTCCCTTAGGAATGTACTTCAAACTGCTTTCTGAAAGCACCCATGTGTAAATTTTATTTATTTATTTTATTTTATTTTTTAATCATACTTGAGAGTTTCGGGAGTTTAGCTTAATTCCTTAGAAGCTTAATGTTAATATATTTACGTTGTGCCCTTCTTTCCAAGGGGCATTCACGGTGTGTAATTAACCAGCACTCTATCTCTGTAATATAGGCTCTCATATGACTTGACCCATACTTATAATAGTCTGTGCTATCAGCTCAAATGCAGTAAACACCTACTTGTTGAAATCACACTCAGATACTGGAGCCCCTTGTGGAAGTACATACTTTCATGGGATAAACAGATGAATATTATACGTGAGAATTCCAGATGGCTGAGAGAAGTAGAAATAGCAGAAATTAAGATTTTTCTCTCATAAGAAATTAAGACAATTTAATTTTTGTAAAAATGCCCTAGAGTAGAGGACTTTTTTTTTTTTTTTTTTTTTTTTTCCCCTACTTCTTTCTTTATTTCTATTTATTTATTTATTTCAGCCTCAGGATAAGAATTTGTAGAAAACTACTTTGTCAGATGGAAAGCATACATTTTTCCCTCTTGGTGGAAAAAAAAGTCATATTATTGGTTGCATGAATATGATTGTAATTGGCTTTTCATGACTATGCTGTATTTAAACAGAAAACTTTATGCACATAAGTGAGAGCGGTGGTTTTGTTTAGACCAAACTCTCACATTTCTCCAGCCAAGGCAAGATTTTTCATAACTTTATGGGAAAGAAACTATAAAACATTTTTGATGAAAACGTAATAAGCTTTGTAGATAATTTGTAATTATGCATTAAACATAACAGCGGAAGGGTACCTAATGTTTACCACTGAATAACTTGTATAAAGATAACTTTTCCCACTTCACACTCCAGTGAAAGAATACCTTGATTAAAATAGTTCACTGGAAACAGATGTTAGGTGTTGGGATAAAATGCCTGTAGCAACTTTAAGCAAATTCATATCTATCTCAGATAAGCCTATGCTTGACAGGGAAAGTACATGAGCCCCATCTTCTTTCTCTTGCTTACAGCAGCAGCACAGGTAACATACTTTTTCTGATTAATTTTAAGTGTGGCAGAAGCTGCTGCATGCTGGGAGCCAGCTGTATTTAGTAGGCAAGGGAAGAGGCATCTGAGGAAAAAAAAATCTGGTCAAATGAATTTATTATTTGAGTTGAAGACAAATACACCTCCATTTCTTAAGGTCTGTGTTCTGATCTTGAATTTCTGTCACAAGATTAAAGACTAAGGGCCTTTGGAAAAGGAAGTGAAGCTGGCAGAATAGCTATTGCCTCCTATATGCCAATATGAGATGAAAATCAGATCTCTTTTACTTTAGGACATCTAGGAAAGCTTCTGTTTGATTTTAAAATAAATAAATAAATAAAGCCTTGGCTCCTCCCCATTTAGTTGAAAAATATTTATTAAAGTAAAATAAATACAAATAAAAGCATTCCAAAAGCAGATTGGAGAATGTCCTCAATAATGGAAAAGACCACCTGTTTTCCCCTCACCTGTACCCTAGAAATTTATGAAAGTTACTGGAGGTTAATGAGAAACAATCATGAAATCTGAAACAAGCTTCATCTTTCATGAAAAGCATAAGAATTTTTGTCATGCATTCAACCTCCTCAATTCAACTACTGTAAGCTTACTCCTCTGTTACGACTAACATCACTAAAGCTGCTACTTCAAAGAGTCACGATTCAAATCTGTCCTACACTTGTCTCCTACTAATACTAACAGAACTTTTGGAGCATGGATTTCAAAACGAGCCTGCTTGACAGACGAGGAGTCAATGTAGTCTTTTGCACTTAGATGTTTGTAACACTGTTTTTTCATATGTTGCACTTTGAAACATAAAATAACAAAGACTTGTCACTCTCTGGAAGGAATCCAAAATGGAGGTTCTTATGGGCAGGACACAGTTACTCTGTTTTTTGTTGTTTTGTTTTTGCTTATAAATTGTTTTGTTTCCTTTGTGTAGAGCACCTCAAGTGACAATGGAGGCTGAATTGAGTCAAAAGCAGAAGAGATTCAAATACTTATTTTTTGCATCATAGTTATAATGGTCCTGGAGCAAGACCTGAATTTCATTTATTTTTAAGCTGCCAACTTTAAAACAGCCTCTGTGGCTATACCATGATATTCTAAGGCAAACATTAATTTGTATGAATGCTCCTAGATGACTGTTCTATGTGAGACCTCCAGACTTAGGCATTCAGTATCTCTATTCCAGCAATTGTGCAAAACAGTTATTTTTCTTCAGAACACATAGCAAGCTCTTGTGAAAAAGACCTGTGGCTGGTGGAGATGAAGATGGCTAGAATTTGCTAACAGATTAGAAGCTATGTCTTTCTTTCTATCACCACCTTGTAGAGGGAAAAAAAAAAAAAAAAAAAAAAAAGGCTGTTTTTACTAAATTCTCTGAAACTTGGTTAGGCTTTGATGGATGTGTGATGTAGAGATGTGTGATTTTAGAAATGTGTTTTAAACAGAGCAACAAACTGAAAAGACATTTATTTCTGGAAATACTTAAGGTTTCATTGTGATAACGGTGGATTGTATTTGTGCTATGTTTTATTCTCTGGATTTCCCTTCAAATGTAAATATGTGCACAGACCTGAGAGCATTTGTTCTACATGTAAAACTCTCTATTGTTATTCTACCTAAAATCAGGAGTTATACCAAAATTCAAGAGATTTCTCAGCTGTTACAGTTTCTTCGCTTATTCTCATTTTTTTTTCTACTTTTTTTTTTTTTTTTTTTTTTTTTTTTTTTTCTTCCCCCGTGTAAAATATGTCTGAATCAGCTGTAGGCTGATCTTTTAAATGTTAATTTCTGCCAAAATCTTTTAAACACTTGATGATGTTATATTTCTTTAAAGGATTTTTTTTTCCTGTGCCAGAGACCCTGTCCCAAACTAACATAGAAGTTGTTTTGTTTTTAGCACAGATGTTTCCTAAAAAACAAACAAACAAAAAAAACAACAGATAATTATACTTAAGAGAAAAGGTGATGCAGAAAATGTTTAGTGATTGAAACCCCTATAGTATATTTAAGGGCAAAGTTCCTTTGATGCAGACTTTGTCACCTCTTAAATGCACCCAGAGTACACATTATCTAGGTAACTTCTGACCTTTTGAAATTAAATTACCCACTTCCAGTGAATCAGATTTAAAATCATTTTACAAATTGGGATAAGCTCAATTTATCCTAGTTTTTCAGATTAAATGTTATTAAAATCCTCCTTTGTCTGAGTCACTTTTCTGAAGCTTGTCTGACTCAATGTCCTTGAGAGAACATTTGTTGGGACACTAGGCAACACTGAAGAACTACTATTTTCAAAAACAAACAAGAAAACAAGAATGAACAAAACTCCCTCACCTGTCATAGATGTATGACAGTTATATTTCCAGATTTATTGCTTTAGCATCATTTTAATGCTGCACTTTTTTTTTTTTTTTTTGTTACACCTACAGTTGGATTAGTATAGAGTAAAGCTCTCATACAGAAATACTTCTTAACAATATGCTGCTTCAAATGGATTTGTTTTGTATTTAAACTAACATTTTATGTAAATGATGTTGCTTAATCTAAATTAAAATACTGTTTAATTTTCATATATTATTTTGCTTTTATATTACCTTGACAACACTGAGACCAGTCCTCTTCTTACACTGATATAAAAATTAATATAGGATTGATCTTCACATGACTTTTTTTAAACAACTTTCCAGTGCAAGTCTCTTGTTATTTCAGGACCAGGAAAATAATATTAATTTGCCTGTAAAATTTTCTGAGCAGAACTGAGCCAACTAGACAGAAGTCAGTTTAGAGAAGTATATATTACATGTGTACAGGTGCACTAATCTTTTCTTATTATTTTTAGATTAAGCATTTTCCTATTAAAAGTAAAATCCTGTAACCTAAGAGCACTGCACATTTCTCCAAAACAGCAATGTAAATTGTTCAGGTTATCTAAAATACAGAACAGAATACAAAGAAGAGGCACAGATTTTTTATTATTTTTTTTATTTTTTTATTTTTTATTATTTCCCCCTTTCCCCCCCCCCCCCCTCCCCCCTTGAATTTGTTTGTATGGAATGCCATATGGAATTTGATGTATCAACAGCAAGCATTTTTAATTTTTTTTTTTTTTTTTTTTAAGGATATTTTACTGATGTTACTTAACATGTTTATAACTACTCTAGAAATCAGGAAGTACAGATGAAACACATGTGCATGATTGATGTTCTCCTGGAGAAGAGCTGAAATGCAGTAAGTAGCATGGAAGTACTCTTTATCAGTTATGGCTCATAACAACAAAGTCTTCCTTTCCTGCTCTAAGCTGACTTTTACCTCTAAGGTGAGATGGAAGTCCCATAGCAGAGATGATACGTGTGTCCTGTGTGGATTTGTTAAAGGTCTGTTTAAAATGTCTTATAATAAAAGTAAAATTCACCATCAAAAACATTATTTGATATATTTCAATATAGTAACAAAAATAAAAAGATTGAAATATATTAGAAAGCTCACCTTAAACTAAAAATCTACAAATTCTAAATTGTTCTTTCTTAGGTATTGTTTTCAAGCTGTACTAAGTAAGGCCCGTGATAGGCCCATGTCCACTTTTAGCAATATGGTATGATCTTGAAAAGGTTTTGCAGTACAACATAAACTTAGAAATCCACTCTTTCTCAGTAAACTTAAGGTTAAATATACACATAAATTAATGATTATATTCAAGCTAACAACATGTCATTTGTTTTCAGTTATGAAATATTCAAAGCTTAGTTATGTTGGTGATCTCAGAGTGTCAAAGACAGACACGCATTGTTTGAAAATCTGGGAAAAAAAGCTAGTAAAGTTTGAAGAAGGACATGTGAGGACATATTTAACTACTGTAAGACTTCTTGCATGCATAGATGTGCATTTATGTATCATATGATCTTAGGAATCTACCTGCACACATCATATTAATGTTGATATATTAACGAGTCTTATTTATCAGCTTCTTAATTTCTCAAAGAAAACTTTGGAAAAAATACTTTGTTCACAGAATATTTTTTCTTCTGCTCTTCAGAAGGTCTTCAGATCTTCACAGTTTATCTGAGATGGAAATATTTTATGTTATCTCGAAATAATGCCAGAATGTAGTCATTCTGATAATTTCAGAACTAATGATCACAAATAGATGACTGCATCAACCCAGAGGCTCCTTATTTATTTATTTATTTATTTTTATTCTGAAGTCTTTCTGTATTTACAGATGTTATTAAGACTTCTAGTCTTTTATTATCTAGTATAATCAGCTTAGGATGTTGAGTTTTACGATGGACACACGAAAATAATAGTTGTTTCCAGTAGGCACATCTATCTGGAGCTGGAAAGCTGTTTAGAATTCATCTTTTTCTTTAGAACAATATCTGCTCCAGAAGTAATGCCTCTTGTTTTATTAGGTTAGCCTACAGTGTCAGAAGAAGGTGTTTGAGGCATGGCAGCAGGAGTTGAATCTTCCTACCAATATTTCATTACATTTTGTTGCTGTGTGACAGATGATAGAAGAGGGGCAGTCTGAGAAAATGGCATTTGACATAGAAGTAAATGTGTGGAATTGAATTTCTCTGTGTGGAGAAAAATTTCACCTATTGATATTCATTGACACTTGCTGCATGTTTATAGAGGCCACACAATGAGTGTGAGCAGACTAAGGTGGAGGATGGTGTGTTACAGAGCAGTGGCAACAGTGACATGAAAGACAAACCACTTTTTAGGAGAAAGGCATGCAGGCACTTGTTCATCAATGTAAAAAAATGCCTAATTAATGGTGGCTACTACATTGAAAATAGGTGTCTTGTAGTTGAGAATTTTCTCTACCAAGTGCTATTGTGCTGTTTGTAACTTTGAATGTTCCATGGAAATAAATAGGAGTCATTACTTTCACAGTGACCAATGTATGTTCTCCATTTTTTTTTATTTTTTTAATTTTTTTTAGAAGACCTGCAGAAGTTGTCATAATGAAATAATTTATTCAGACATTCAAATTTCTTTAGTTCTGTTTTAGGACCTTCCTTATTGAACAGGCTACATCTGACTATTCAAAGGAGATTCAATCAAAGTATCTTTCAGTTGGTAGGGACAGGATTCTTTCCACTTCCAACTCAAAATCAATTTTTTTTTTTCTTTTATCATTGTGCTGAAAAATAATAAAGAATATATGCTTACTTTGTTTAGGTATATCTATTACAGATCTGTGAGGTGGTCCTGTTGCTTTGATGTAGATGGATTCTTTGCAGTAACATAGAGAAATGTGTTTACACAGTTACATTTATTTATTCTCATATGTTGTCTTTGAAAGAAGGACAGATGTATTTGTCTAAACTGTAAAATGCTCATTTTATTGCTAATGAAATTACTACTTTACACTTACTCTGTTTTCCCTTCTGCCCATGTCTCTTTTTCCCTTAGGAATGTGATCTTTTCTCTCTGTCATTTAGTTTTCTATTCTTGACTATTGCAAAATTCTTTCCTGCTACTTAGGAACCTATGTTTTTCAAGTGTTCACTTTTGAGCAAAGCTGTGGTTTTTTGGCTCATTTTTTACCCTCTTACATAACCTTCATTGAACTGAAAAAAAATGATACAAGAATTGTCTTTTAAACTTGAATGAAGCAATATCAAACACTGTGCTGCCTAACATAGTGAAATGAATTGATTTGGGGAAATTAAATATTGATATTATGCTCTCAAGGCCAGCACAAAACTAGGCATTTTTAAAATTTTGCATGGACTTCTGAGAGCTAGTGTGAAAATATATTAAAGGAAGTAGGACAAGTGGCTAAAAGAGAGAAGCCTGCAGCTGACACTCAGCATTGTATGTTTTCAGGCCTTCTGAGCACAGCTCCACTGAATGTAAATGGGCAGAGAAGGGGGGGTCTTCATTGCCATTCCTCAGATAGGGACGATAGGGACACTGATAACCTCATTCATTTTCAGAACATGCAATTGTACCTGCATGAAGTAACTGTAGGACTACAGAGGATTTTCACTTGAATTTGGTCACTTGCTTAAGCCAGACAAAGAGATTTCCTTTCACAAGCTGCAGAAATAGTTAAAGGGTAAGAAATTTTGTGTTGGTCATCAGTATCAGAAAGTACTGCTGTGAACAGTTTTGATTTATTTTAGTCTAATAAGCTGAATGTTAATTTTCATGCTAGAAAGATTTCTTTAATTCTTTGAAGTATTAAATAAATTGGCTAGAAAAAAAGATTGTTTTAAAGATACTCTTAAATGTATCTACTATGATGATTTAAATTAAGCATTAACTTTTTTCTCTAAAGATGAAGAACTAGATTTACTTCCCTTAGTGACTTTGTTTTTAGAAGAAAAAAACTTTGTCTGTGTTCTGTTATATGTTTGAAAAACACTTAGGTCACTTACATATACATCTCCGAATAAAAGTAAAATTTCCTCCACTGGACTGTGTCATTGTGTGTTTGAGTGTGCAGATGAAGACAGATCTCAAGCTCTTACAATCTAGACACTCTTATATGTATTAGGAAGGGACACGTTGTGAAGCAGGGCATAAGCTGATCATCCAAGGTCGTTGATTTGGAACTACCTTGGAAGTGGCGTGTGATGCTCAGCAAGACTGCTTTTCCTAACCTTTATTTTTTGTGAAATTCAGAAACATTCTTCCTGCTTATACTAGTAAAAATAATTGCCCTTATTTTCAAAATGTAACAAATATATATATAAGAAAAAAAGCGTAAAATATCTACTAAGGAAAACTTGCTCTGTTTTCTTAAAAATGAACCCACTTATTCCTTGTAGTTATTCAGCATCAATGATCATTTAGCACAATCTGAGAATAGGTAAATTATCCCCTATTCTTCTTTTATGTTCTTATTTCCTATATTTCCTTGTATGAGAAAACTGCTTTGTACACTGCTATGAAAGAGACAATATTTAGAAGCCATAGAGAAAACTGTTAATTCATGAAAGTGAATTTTGCTCTGTAAACTCACTCTGAAGCAAAAGTGTCTTTTATACATTTTTCATTTTGAATAAATTATACTTTTTAAAGATTAATTTGATAAATTAATAATTTCTCAAAATTGTTATAAAGGAGAAAAAACTTGGGGGAAAAAAAAAAAAAAACCAACAACAAAAACAGAACCTCTTTAATGTCTCTATTCTCCTCCACCTCAATCTTCTGTGAAATATCAAGTATCTCAAGTTAAACCTAATTTAAACCATTTTAAGATAGTAATTTCTACTGTGATTTCTGTAGTATTATTGTGTGTTATCTTTAACTGTAGTTCTTTACCTGACCTAGCTGATTTCAAATTTTGTACTACTGACTATATTCTCTGACATATGAAATGGACTTTACATAGTACATCATGTTATGAATAACACTGTATTTATTTCTTCTATTAGGCTGTCTTTAAGCCTTTTATTATTTATTTTAAAATGGTTATTCTGATGAATTATGAGCATGTGCTGAAACACTATCTGTAGCTCAAGTTGGAATGTGGCTTTTTGTTCTGTGTACTTTACAGCACCTTAATCTTTCTCCTTCCCAGACTCTCTGTACTTTTTTCATTTTTAAAAGCCTTCTGTTTATTGCTTCCACTAATCTTTAGATCTCTACTTAACCTCATTGCCCACTGTTGCCCTTTTCTACATTTAGATCTAACCAGCATGTCAATTACAGTCTCTCCAGAAATTTTCTGAAGCATTTTCCATTTTTAATTTAAAAAAATCCACTTTATAAAATGGTATTTGTATACGCACACACATACACTTCAATATCTCTTCTCCAAAAAGCCTCATGAAATTCATTGAATGTGCTCGCAATTGCTTCTGATACCATCTGGAGAGAAAGGCAAGTCACAAAGGTTAAGGGGTCAAAGTCTTACGCACAGAGAGTGAAGTGCCTGTGAAAAGTCTGAAAGAAGTCAAGAATGGTGTAACAGGTATATCTGAGAGGATGCAAAAAAAAATACAGATGACTCTTTAGGTTTTAGAGGAGGGCCCATCTTCCAAGCATCTCTCTTTGCTGGAGTTAATGTTTTTGTTGTTGTTGTTGTTTTTATTACTGTTGTTACAAATATTGTTATAAATTATCATATTCTTGGTGGTTTTTTATGCTATCAGAAAATTCATTTTCTCAGTTTAATTTTGTTATCTACATGTCGAGAAGTTTTTCATTTTTAGCACTTGAGAAAGTAGAATATAGAAACCCATTGTATTTTGCTGGATTTTTTAAAGATGTGCTCATAAATACTGATATCAACATACTAGACTGTCTTTTGTTTGAAGATTTTCCATAGTTGTTTTTATAACTGAAAAATGTATTTCTGAATCTGTCTTGACAAATGGTATAAGATTGTGTACCATCTAATTGTGGCTCAGCCTTATCCACCTGCAGCTCTATAAAACAGAAACTGACATCTTGGAGTTGTAGATTTACTGCCCTTGTTCAATTATTTCTGTCACTTGGGTAACAATGTGTAACTCTAAATAATGCCTTTCTTTCTTCAGTTGTCTTCTTCAACTTTCTAGCAGGAATGACAAAACCATATCTTTAATAAGTCATAAATAATTTACTTGCTTCTTATAGCGTGGTTTTTTCTTAGTTGCTACAAATGAAAAATAGTTTTGGTAAAGGCAATTAATGTTCTGATGGTGCCTGAATAGGTGCTGGAATTTGTCAGTGGCACTGATTTTGTATGTTAGAAATAATATGGTTCTCAGCTCTCTGAATGTGAAAATGTCTCAAAATGTTTAATCTGCATGGCTCAACTGAAAAGAGAGCTGCATGTTTACCTTGGAGTGGGAGGACATAACTTAGTTCATCAGAAGCCAGTTAGTCCTCATCAAAAATGCAAAGAGAATTATAAGCAATTGGTACTATAGCTGCATTTGAGTAAAAAAAACATGGAGCTGCATTAGCCAACTTAATTTTAATGTTTTAAACAACAATTTCCATTACCCCTGTGAAACGTCACACATGGAAGTCTCTTGAGGCTCTGTATTCAGTCGATGACTTTCTAACCTACTTCCCTCAACCCGCCTCATTTTTTTAATTTGCACAGTACAATTCAGTTCTTCAGTCAAAGAAAAAAATCTATCAGAGGGATTAGTAAGAAGACTTGAGACTACCTTAAGTAAGCTTATGGTAAAAGGATTTAAACATACCAAGCATTAGTGAAAGTGGTTGGCTAAAGAAATGCAAACTTTTCACCTGTAGCCTGCTATTCTGCCAGTCCCCAGTCAGTGAGCTGTTATTCAACAACCATCTACAAAATACACAGAAGTGTTCATATTCTTAACAATATGATCTGAAACAGTGCAAGGAGCAAAAATAATAGAAGTGGAAAAAAGAATATCTCATCCCCTATTTCCCTACTACAAGTACATACTATGTAATAAAAATATGTCATGGTTTTACTATTTCTGTTATTGGTATTCCACATCATAACATCATGTAATGCACTGAGAGTTTCCAGTTCCATGGATTGTCAAATTGGGTACCTGGTTCCCAGACAAGAAGAACTACATAACCCAGAAGACTTGCACAGTTCTGTTTCCTGTTTCCATTTTCAATTTAGAGAGGATAAAACTGCTCACTAGTCATGAGATTGGTTCCTTTTTTTACCTCTCATCACTGCAGTGTGTGCTCCTTAGCCATCTCACCTTTAGAACTACAGTAAAGCCTTCATTTTTGGACACTTTCTTTTTTTTACTACTTTAGCAGCTTAGGCATGGTTATATACAGGTCTTAATTACTTTTAACTAATGTCCTGTACTGTTGTCTGCAAAGGATGTCTTGCTTTCAGAAAAGTACAAGCTATGTTTCAGTGAGACAGAATTCTGGAGGGGAAAAAAAAAAAAAAAAAAAAAAAAAAAGTTTGACATCGTTAGTTACATTCATTAGTTACATTCACTGTAACTAATCTGAATCACTGATTCTGGTAGGGACATTCTGGTAGGGACTGACATTGCTGTCTAAGTCCCAAAGCTAATATGATTTTGTATGTAGAGCCAGTTTAAAGTCACAGGCTCAGCTAGGTCTAGCTAAAAATGCTCTAGAATAGAAGATATAGATAAAACATTTTTTTTTCCTAATGTGAGACTATAAATAAAAATTTGAATGTGACATTATAGCCAAATGATTTATTCATTGCTATACTGTTCACATCAATGTGAAATGTATTACTTTGATTACTGAGAAATGGAAGGAAACATGAGAATTTATGCAGATTTTGGAGAGAAGGATGTAGCCAAAAGCAGAAATAATCAGAAATATGTTGCTTTGTATGAGATTAGATGAGAAACATCATACAGGTTTACTTTGAAAAATGGCTTATTCTGAATGCTTCAAGAGGAAATAGGAGGACTATGAAAACCTGGACTACAAGGTAAACAAACATGAAAAGAATCCACACAGATGTTATTTTACACCTGCTTCAACTAATAACACCCAGTGTGCTCAGAGATACAGGAAAAAGTGAATCCATGCCAAATAAACCACCTCAGGTGTCAATACTGGTAACTTCTAGTTACTTCCAGTCATCTCAGTTATTCTCAGAACAGAGGCAATGGGAAAAGTCCAGAGGAACTCTGTGTATTGCCATGTCACTGCTCGCCTGAGTATTTCAGTGCCTCCATTAAGGTAATGTCATTACCATGGCCAATTCACAAGCTTGATTGAAATCTCTTTAACAATGAACAGTATTACAGGATTAGGTTATCCATTCCACCTCTGCTTTTTCGAGGGCAATAGCTGAGAAAGGTAGTTTAAAGATAAACAGAAATCTGAGGTGATTCCTAAAGAAAATGAACAATTACTAACTTTAAAGTAGTTATTGCTATACTAAGTGAGTTTGGGGGGTTAGCATAAAAGATGAACAACATTAAAGGTCAATAAAGTTGCAACACTTTCCATTGTTTGCTGCATTTATACATAAGTCTTAGAAACAGCACAATTTGTAGATCTCTTATACATATAGGTAGCCTCTGGACTATAATGAGGTTATCCATGATTTTTCATGTTATTGAAGGGCATGAATTCTTCTAAAGGGCGAGGCTGGTGACTCCTACGCAAATTGTCCCAGGATCCTAATTTGATGTACCTCAGTGGAAAGTGATTAGGGTCAGAGGACTTAAGCTGTATTCTAACACATATTAGATTTAAATAATCCTGTCTCATCTCTTCTGGCTCCTAACCAGTTTATTTAAACACTGAGTGAGTTTGTTTGTAAAGTCTAAGTGAATTTGAACAGTGACATTTTACTAGAAAATGGACAAACTCTAGCAATTCAGGTTCCAGAGTGTATCAGTGGACAATTTTTGAGGGTTTCTCAGTAGACAGAACTTACCAGAGATCCTTATTGTACATATAAAATAGATTGGGATAATATCCCCAGAGTTAATCTATTTAAAATGAAGAGTGATCTTAGATCCTTTTGGCATTGGATTTATTAGGAAGAAAGTGATATTAGTGCGGAGTTAGTCCCACATCCAACACCATACAATGGCTTTTCTCAAGAAATTAAGAAGCTGTACAATGTCTACTTTTAAGATAACTGTGGAAGATATAGCCTTTCAAGAACAGACTACTGATAGAGCTTCTTTTCTCTCATTAAACTTTTTAAGATTCTAATTAACAGACCTTATTCAAGAATTTCTGAGTTGAATGAAGGCATGTTCAAATTTTCTGAGAATACCTTATTCATTTTTATTTTAAAAGCCTAAATCACATGTAAGGTATATATGTTTTTTTAAATGCATTAGTCAGAAAGAAATGAGTAATAATGCTCCAGTGTATTGTGCTGATCTGTCCATGCATAGAAGAGGAAAAGTAGCCATATTTATCAATGAAAAACTTGAGAATGATTCTCACATCCATAAATGTCTGAACTGGAGGACCTCAAAAGAGACTAAAAAAACAAACCAAACCAAAACAAACAAACAAAAAAAAACAACAACAACAAACATTGTTTGCTAGAATATCTGTCTAAACCATTCAACTATACACGTGCCTTTGGCATTGCAGCTTTGTGCAACAAGTTAGAGGTAAACCTTGCATTTCCTCTGCACTTGCTACCAATGACGGTTAGTGAGAAATCTGCAGAAAGCTTATTAAAAACACAGCCTGTTTCTGCAAACTTTGTTTCACTTTGACTTTTTAACCACAGTTTACAAGGACATGTCAGAACTTCCTGATTAGTCATAAGAATCTCCTCAGAAAATATGAGAAAAATGTTTCTGTGCTCTTTCTTCCTCTTTCTTTCTCTATCCATAACATAAATATATCAGAGTATACTATATACTATATATACACTATACTATATACTACATATATATATACACTACAGTATATACTATTTTTTTGTTGGAAGGGACCCTTAAAAGTCAACTAGTCCAACTAACTCCCCCATAATTAACAGGGACATCCACAGCTAGACAAGGTTAATTAGAGTTTGTTCCAGCCAAATCTTAAATGTTTCCAGGGACTGGGACTCCACCACTTCTCTGGCTAACCTATTCCAGTGCGTCACTGCCCTTACAATTAAAAAAAACCTTTTTTCTTATACCCAATCTAAATCTCTTTTTTATTTTTACATCTCATCCTATCAGAAAAGAGTCTATCATCTCCTTACTTCTCATAGCTCCTTTTAGATACTGAAAGGTCACTATCATGTCTCCCTAAAGCCTTCTCTCCTCCAGGCTGGACAGTTACAGCTCTCTTAGCCCATCCTCTTAAGGGAGGTGTTCCATGCCTTGGATTGTTTTTATGAGCCTTCTCTGGATGGTCTCTGACAGATCCAGAGACTGTTAATCTTTCACAGAGTCTTCCAAAGAATGCCCCTGCAATATGCATGGCTGCCAACCCCTAAAACCAGGCTACCCAGAGCCGCATCCAGCTTTGGAGCATCCACAACCTCCTTAGACAACCTGTTCCAGTATGTCACCACCCCAAGTGAAAAACTTCCTCCTAATACCTTACCTAAACCTACCCTGTCTCAGTTTAAGGCTATTCCCCCTTGATCTATCACTGTCTGCTCTCATAAACAGCCGAAACCCCTCCTGTCTTTATGCTCCCTTCAAGTACTGGAAGGTCGCAATAAGGTCTCCCTGGAGCCTTCTCTTCTCCAAGCTAAACAATCCCAGTTCCCTCAACCTTTCCTCATAGGAGAGGTGCTCCAGCCCTCTGATCATCTTGTCTGTGTCATTGATAAGGATGATAAAGAGCATTGGTGTACAGTTGGAATAATGCAAGAGTAGTTATGTATAGTTAGAATAATACAAGAATAGTAATGTACAATTAGAATAATACAAAAATAGTTGAAAATAGATAGCCAGAGGGTATCTATGGGAAAAACTCACCAACTCTGAGGTCTTCAGTCAAGATGGAAAATGTCAAGGCTTGCTACCAAAACTCCACAACGAAGCAATCTCCAGAAAGAGATACTAGCTTGGTGGTGGTCAGCCCTTAAATGAAATCTAGGAGAGGTGGAATCAGACTCCACCCCTTCTGCGAGCACAGCTGAATTACCTTTACCTGTGCTCCCGCAGCTGATCTGACAATCTGACACTTGCCTCAAATGGTTTAATCAGAGGTTCAGACTGTGATTAACCATCTCCCATACAACTGGTCCCAAGACTCACCCCTGGGGGACACTGCTTGTGACTGGCCATCACCCAGACTAAGAACCATTAATCGTGACACCTTTGACTGCATCCAGCCAGCCAGTTCCTAATCCATTGAATGAACAGTCCATCCATCAAATCCACACCTCTCTAATTTAGAGAGAAGGATGTGGTGAGGAACCATGCCAAAGGCTTTGCAGAAGTCCAGGTAGATGACATTTACCACACTTCCCCTGTCCACCGAAACTATCCCTCCATCATAGAAGGTCACTAGATTGGTCAGGGAAGATCTGCCTTTGGTGAAGCCGTGTTTGCTGTCTTAAATCACTGCTTTATTTTGTATGTGCCTTAACATAGCTTCCAGGAGGATCTGCTCCATGATCTAACCAGGCATAGAGGCAAGACCTCACCAGCTTGTAGTTCCTAGTCTTTCTTTCTCCCTTTCTTAAAAATGGGAGTAATGTTTCTCTTTTTCCAGTCACTGAGGACTGGTGAAGTGCCATAATTTTTCAAACATGATACAGAGTGGCTCAGCAACCTCATTAGTCATCTCTTTCAGAACTCTCGGGTGGATATCATCTGGTCACATGGATTATACACATTCAGCTTCATGAGGAGCACTAAGACTTGTTCCACTGCTACAGTAGGACAGAAACCACTCCCCAGACCCTCACCTAGAGTCTCATAGTCCTGGGGGACATGAGAAGCCTGACCATCTGTGAAGACTGAGGCAAAGCATTCACTCAGTACCTCAGCTTTTCCTATATCTGTGAAAGCCAGCTCCATTACCTTTCGTCAGAGATGGAACACTCTCCCTGGCCTGTCTCGCCCTGCCTATGTAGCTGTAGAACCCCTTCTTGTTATCTTTCACATCCTTCACAGAGTTCAGCTCCATCTGCCCCTTGGCTTTCCAGATCCTGTCTATCTCTTCACACACGGGGGACAGCCCTGTATTCCTCCCAGGCTACATAACCCTACTTCTGCTTCCTGTACTCTGTATTCCTCTTATGGTATAGGTTCACAGCTCTCCTGTACTGGAGACTCCACATCTGGATGCAGTACTCCAGGAGAGACCTCACCAGTGCAGAGTAGAGGGGCAGAGTCACCTCCCTCAACCTGCTGGACATGCTTCTTTTGATGCAGCCCAGGTGTCATGGGTTAACCTAAAATCTACCTGCACCCATGACAGGGGTATAGATGGCCTGCAGGGCTGCTATCCCAAAAGGAAAAAGGGAAAAAGGGAAAAGGAAAATAAATACAGCGGAAACGATCTAAGGAGGCACACTTATTTACTAAATACTATATTGGAATACAGAATAACACAATATAATACAATATAATTGGACTTAAGGCTAACGAATCAAGTAAAATAAGAGGGTGAGTCCCGAAACTGAGAGGCCTACTGTAATTCTAGGTGAAACGGCTGGAACGCTCCCACACGGCTCCCCCCTGGCTGGCAAAGTCCAAGAGAGCGAGTCCAGCACTGAAGTGAGATTATATAGTCCTTGTCATATGACTGACCGTGATGTTCTCTGGGACACTCAGTCTTCTTTTGTGAGCAGCACATTTGTCAAAATTATCCATGCTTTATCATGATGTTATGATGTGGAATACTGATAGCAAAATTACAAAGCTGCAAAACCATGACACCAGGATATAGTTGGCTTTCTGGGCTGTGAGGGCACATTTCTGGCTCATGTGCAGTTTACCATTCAGCAGTACCTCCAAGTCCTTTTCAGCAATTTGGGAAAAGTGCAAGAATATAATGTGAAGGAAATATCCACATGTTAATTAAACATTAGTTAATCAATAGTTAATTAGAAAATAAAAAGGAAGATTGTATGAAAAGGTAGACTGCACGGACATAAAGTGTTTTAAATTATCATCTTAGTGAAACAAAGTTTGAACAGACTTGAAGGTGTATGCTCTTACTGAACACAGACTGTTGAAAGACAAAACAGACTAGAGTAATGTAATTTCAAGGAAATAAGCTGGTTACTAAGATCTGTTGGCATAGCTAAGCATCATTTAAAAATTCCAGAGGAAGGCATATATTGTTTTGACCATCATATTTAAATAACATTTCTACTAGTGGTGGCATTAGGTAGAAAATTAGTATAATGTTACTGTAAGCACTGACAACTTAAAAAAGGAAAAAAGAAGTTCTAAACTAAGACATTTTGAATAAATCTATATTTGCTCCACAATTCATGCAACAAATCAAGCTTGAAGATCTTAGTTGGAACTAAGTGATCTTTAAGATCCAAGATTCCATCCCAAGCCATTCTATTATTCTGTATTCCTGTCTTCCCAAATGACTAAATTCAACACTCTTCCTGGTCATTTGTTGAAGCATCTAACTTTACCACTATATAACATACATACACAATTTTTCATTACATAAGCTGATATCCTAACAGATCAGGATAAGAAATGAAAGGTTATTTTCTCATGACACTATGCAGGGGAACAAAGGGGAATGTATTAAGAAAGTAAACAACTGATCACAGACATCTTGGAGAATGGGTGGATCTTTTACACTGTGTTATAATATCAAGCTGCACTAGGGCAATAGGGAATTCAAAAGGTTATGCTTCTTTGCATCTGTAAATACATAGATGCTTAGAAAATATGTTTAATGATTTTAAAATATGATTCAGCAAAGAAAAAGAACAGCGCAGTGAGATAAAAAGATGATTTATCCTGTGGCCAGTGTGCTTCAAATTGACCAGAGAAAGTAATCTAATCAGACTTTATTAAACTGATTCTGCAGTACATCCCCAATGCCTGGAAGCACTGTCTGAGCTGGTCTGCAGTCTAATCTTACTTTAGGAGGTTTGCCAACTATTTAGTCTTTTCCAAGTAGAAATAGAGCCACAAAAAATTAATTATTGCTAACTATTTTAAAAAGGAAAATATAAAATGTTGATGATGTCTGACATATGAAAGAATCTGTATTAGTGACAATAGTATTTAAATAACTCTGATAGAGCATATAATTTTTATTCTGAGCAAGATATAGCAGATATTGTAGGCTAAAAAACCAGCCTAAAGAGCTGATGCCAGGTTATATAATCTTTGAGCACTCATCCAAGGCAGTCCTGAAGGCAAACACATAAAGGAGAATGGCTAAGGGGTTGTGTTTACTTCAACAGTTTCCCTCCACTGCATGAAAATCCCAGTCTCATAAGCTAGCAGTATTGATGGTGGCTGTTTCTGACTCCTATTGAAAAATAAGCTCAATTTATGTAACAAAATGTTTTCCACAGATGAGCTAAAAAGCACACCCAGAAAATAAGTGCAAACTGTTGTCATTCCTTGCTGGCATTTGCAGATGTCTAAGTTTCCTTTCATCATCCTCTGTACACTAGGTTAAATCCTAGAAAGTTCCCATGTCTCCTGGCAAAAAGATTTCATGGAGAAATTCACATTACAATGAACAAGTTTCCCATGTTAAATGATGGCAATAAGTCACTACTTTTCATACACATCTGTCAATTTCACGAGATATTGCATTCCATTGGGTGCAATCCCCTTCAGTGTTTCACTGGAGGTATGGTAACTGTGCTCTGTGGGGTTTCTGTAGTATAGCGCTTTTCCACTGAGAAGAGTCAGAAAAACACAACTTGCTGATTACACTCTTCATGAAATAGCTCTCTCTTTTGTATTTTGCCTGCACTACTGCCACTGCACAATATTCCACCTTGAGTCTTGGGTCTACCTGGGCTTCTGATTGTCTCTCCTAGACAAGCCAAGCAGCACTACTCATGTAATCCTCTGATGCATATTGATGCCTTAAATCGCTGACACTGTCTTTTCTCCTTCTTCTGCCTACATCTTCTATTTCTTCATGAACTTGTGTCCTTCAAGGCACATGTCAGTATTCATTGTGGAACAGACAAAGTCTGCCAGTACTCAAGTACTAAATTCTCACTGTCTTTCCTTTCTGCCTCAACTAAGGAGGTCTTGCTTTTACAGCCCAGAAGGCCAACTGGATCCTAGGGTACATCAAGAGAGGGGTGGCCAGCCCTCTACTCTGCCCTCATGTGGCCCAACCTGGAAGTACAGAACAAGTGGAGTCGTTGGAGAGGGTCCAGAGGAGGTCCATGAAGATTATTAGAGGGCTGGAGCATCTCTCCATTGAAGGAGATGTTCAAGGCCAGATTGGATGGATCCTGAGCAATTTAATCCAGTGCTTGATATAGAGGCTGGCAACTCTGCCCCATGGCAAGAAGACTGGAACTAGATGATCCTTAAGGTCCCTTCTGACCCAAGCCATTCTATGGTTCTATGTTTCAATGTGTATAGCTGGAATAAAACAAGTGTATAGTTGTAATTACAGAGTAAATAGATAGCCAGAGAGTATCTAAGACTCACCAGTGCTGAGGCTTTCAGTTGAGATGGATGTTCACCAATGTTGAAGCTTACCACAAAAACTCCACAAAGGGGCAACCTCTAAAAAGAGATGCTACCTTAGTGGTGATCAGCCCTTAAATGGGATCTAGGAGATGTGGAGTCAAACTCCACCCCTTCCAGGAGCACAGCTGAATTACCTTCACAGTGCTCCCGCAGCTCCATTGATTACCTCAGATGACTAATCAGAGGTTCAGGCTGTGATCAGCAGTTTCCCTTACACAATGATTCTATGATTCTTTGATAGATGTATGTATGTAAGAGATTATTCTTTCATATCATTATCTCAAAGCTTGCTGAGGACACCAATGAGCTTGGCCAGGCAAGTCCTGGGCAAAGGTTGAGAAATCCTTTTTCTGAGGGACACAGAAAAGGCCAGAGGCAACTAGACAGATAAGCCACAGATTAATGGCTGGGAAGCAGCCTTTTGTGTGGACTTATCTTGAGGAAGATGGTAAACTCAGGGGGTGCTGCACATGACTCTTACCCAAGCGCCCTGGAATGCCGTATTAGCAGAGGAAGGGTAAAAAAAGGGGACCAACAGCCATGAAGTTAGGTCTTCTGACATCATATTCCTTACTATGTGATGCCTGCATGCTGAAGAAGTAGAGGTTTCTGACATCAGATTTCTTATGACCTGCCTCTCCCTCCTGGACTTGCTCTGTGCTCTACCTGCTTGCTACCTAAGGCCAGCCACTCTGCTGCTGCTGTCCACCCCCTTCTCCCCCTGAGAATGTGTTTGCCATCTGATTCCTCACTCCAGAATGCTTGCATGCTGACAGACTCTCCTGGGCCTGCTACCTGAGGTCTGCTTCTTCCTGGATCTGTGGTTTCTTCCTGGACCTACTCTGCTTCTGCACCTTCTTGCTGCTTAAGGCCAGCCACATTGTTGCTGCTCTTCCCCTGTGCTTTTGCCTTGGACCATCAGAACAACATGCAACATGACTGTTGCTGGATCCTGGTGGTGGCTATCTCTGCTTTACACAATTCTTGTTTCTTTCCTGTCTTTTCTACTGCCTTCTTTTCCATCACCCCAATTTGTAATAGTGTCCATCCTCCCCTTCCCCATCTCCCTAATTAAGATTTTTAATAAACTGGTCAGACCAACATTTGAACAACTGTTTCTTAATCTCATGCCAGGTATACATATATCAAAGCACCTCATCTCTTACCTATATACTGCAGTGAAACAGTGGACAAACAGGGAAGTCTTGAGTTTTCAGGGTACATATGATTTAGATTTCCATTACTGTTGCTGGATTTTTAACTTCCAGAGTTCTTCCTGGGATTTAATTCTGTTTTAAAATCATTTGATGCTAGCAGGATTCCATTATATTCATTGATGGGTATTGTTTAACTTACATGCATTTTACTTCAGGGAACTTCATGGAAATCTTTGATTTCTTGTCTGCCACAGCATAGTTTAGAACTGCTCAATCCTGAATGAAATACCACCAAGGAAAAAAGAACAAGCAAATAATGCCAAGTTCACAAAATTAAAGGCAACTATAGACTATTTTATATACATTTAAGTTAATAAAGCAAAAAAAGGCCAGTTTGTAACTTCCTCAGTGATCACTAGAGATTAGCTCTTATGCTTTATATTCTCTGTTATCTTTCAAGCAGAAAACCAAATTTCTGCCTGTTCTTTAAAAATTCCTGGGTTTTGTATATGCGATGATTATTCAATTATTTTATATATTTATTTTGCTTGTGTGATGGCTTTGCATTTGGAAGGCTGCCTGAGGAGAGATGACTGAAGGAAAAGAGGGAATCCAGACAATTATAAATATATCCTATGTGTTTTCACAGCAAAAAATGCATGGGAATGATTGCAGATCTCTCCCATGTTAATGCTGCAGCTGCATATAACAGAGGAGACTGCATCACTATTACACTGGTGTGATGTTTTTGTGAGATGCAGTTAGTACAGTGCTGTGACATTTACAGTGTTGTGTGCTGTATTTAGTGGCAGATCTGCTAACAACAGCAGATCTATTCCTGGCCACATAGAGTGGAATGCTGCCTATTCACTCTGTCCTTTCTGCATTGGTTTCCTGCTGTAATGTACATTACATTTAGAACTTTGATGTTAACTGAAGGCCAGCCAAAAAAGGACTTGGAATCTGAATGCTTTCATGTTTCTGGATATGGGGTGGGTTTGAATTTTCAGATTAGTAGTAACTTCTCTGATGTTAGTGTTGGGTTCTTTCCAGAACCATATGGGACCTAATTTCTAATGCAGCCAAGATCTTAAAGCAAATCTGAGGAAACGTGCAACAAGCTGGCAAAAAAAAGTATTACAGTATTACAGGCAGAATAACAGTGAAAGATTTACATCAATTTCTGCCTCATAAACTTTAATCATTTTGATCATTCAATTTTTTTTTATTTATTTTTTTGTAGATTTACAGAAAAATTGGACTCTAATTCTGATTTGAAATTCAGTTTCCCTCTTGCTCTATCCATTTGACATTCAAAATTTTCTGTGAAACTTCTGGCATGATATCTACTACATTTTGTTGTACAGTAAGAGAACATGAAAGATTCTGCCTTGAAGTTATTAAGAAGTTACACTGATGTTTATTGTTTTCTTATTCAGTGGTATGAAGGTTCATACTTACATCATCTGTGTAAATATCCATCTGTGTAAATATGAAAGTTATTATATCAAAGAAAATTCTCTTTCATTTTCCTGAAGTAACTAATTTTATCAGCTAAGCATTAAGCTTTCTCTGTTAAACAGGACATAACTGACTCTGCATGTCTCAAGCAACTACTTTATTGAAGTGAGATTAATGATTCTCTGGAGGTACTTTCTCCATGAGCTGCAGTGATCCTAGACAGTTATTCTGTCCTAGACATGTGGTGTTCATATGTCTCAGTGTTTTCACACAAGTCCATGCTCCTACCTTTCGTGTAACTTTTATATGCAAAAAAAAAAAAAAAAAAAAAAAAAAAAAAAAAAAAAAAAAAAAGTAACAATGTAAAATATGACCCCTGTTCTACAACAATCCCAAGTTAGGACAAAATTAAGATTTCTGTGGTTTTCCATTGCTTCCTGTAAAAGCAGAGAAAAAAAGTTAGTTAGACCTATGAATAAAAGGAAATTGACTGTAAAGTGCTAATTCATAATGAAACTAACTTGTCAGACTATTTTCATAGCACCTTCTGTATAAAGATTTAAAAAAACACAACACCTCTCATAAAATATTAATGCTTTAACTTTTAAGTTATTAGCCCTTATGAATTTAAGTTACTGCTTAAATTGTAGTGATGGCAGAGAAAAGTTTAAGCTAACAGGAATAGACAAAAACAGAATGTTTTCTTCTCATTTCTATGGTTGGGCTTTTAATACATTATGATTCTTCTCTCTCTCTAAATCAGAAAATTAAGTAAGTGATGTCAAGCATCTCAAAAGAAGCTAACACTTCTAGTGTATGTGTAACACACACTAAAGATGCATTTGAGCCTCTCTGGACAAGAGGAAGGATTGACCCAGTATAGTGTTTCATTGTGGGGAGGCACTGGGACATCATTTTTTCCCAGTACCTTTCCAAAACATTAGCATAAAAAACATCTCTAAAATGCCTGTAGTAGAAATCAATATACCTAGTAGGATCTCAGCACAACAGATGAAACCAAAGTGCATAAATACTGAATTAGACTGCAGCCAGCTTTTCAGTTTGTGGGAGCTTCAGTTACCACATTCTCCCCTTTACAGGGCATGAGGATGCAACACATTTGTGGCGGGATAATGTTCGCACTCCCTGCATCCACGTAACATGAAAGGTTGAACCCATCACCACTTTCAAAGAGCATACGCAGCTAGGTTAAACTCAGCCTGGACATTTCAGTCTTCTTTGGCAAAAAGGAATGAGAATTTTTTAATGTCTGTTATGAGAAATGTAAAATATTTTCCCTTGGGACTTTTAAGCCCCCAAATGTACACTGTGTGAATTGTTAACCTGAGGTTTTCAGGTCAATATTTCAACCAGATTCTAAGAATCAGCGGCTGATATTGTAATTTTCCTATGAAGTTATTTCAAAATTTGTATTAAAATACACACTGGGATAAGTCTGGAAAGGTGAAACAAGCAAGCAAAAAACTTTTGAAAATTACATTTGTTATGAAAAACAATTATCCATTTGCACATTAATGTGCACTATTTTGTATTTTTTCAGTCGGGGTACAGACTTTCCTGTCCTGTCAACATCACGATATATATCAGCAGGTGCTTATATTTAAAATCAATAAAAAAAACTCTCCCCCCTAAGAAATCATGTCAAGTTACACAAAATTATATGCACAACAATTCATGGCACAGAGGCAAGGTAGCTGACTGGTACTGCAACTGCAATAACCACACTTTCAGTCTATGGAAAACACTGGATTTCACTGCAACTCTTTCCTTCCTGAATATTAGGATTTCATTTTAAAGTCAAGGAGGTCATGTGAGGGCATGGTGTGCATACAGGTATCATTCTGCTATAAAGCCTTTTGTCATACAGCTGAGAAGCAGGCAGTGGTTTGTCTGTGAACACATTGAAGAGGACAGCTTGTTTTAAGAGTGAATTCAGGTCATATGTTTCTAAACATTCTTGAGCAAACACTAGGCATCTTAACAGTGTATGATGGCCTTGTCTTCCTGCGTAGACTTGACTGAGTAAAGAATGATCCCTTGGATAACAAGAATTTACCTACAGGCTCTATAGGACTCCTATATTTAGGCATAAACAACGGCAGTAACAGAACATACTGTAGTTTCCTTCTGCTCCAGTTAGTGTTAAGTGTTACAAAAATTAACTGATACAGACTGCTATATTCTTTGCACCAAAATTTTTGTGGAAAGCGACATTGCCATGTGCTTTGTAACTAGTGAGACTCTTTTTTCCCCCTGTACTGTGTTTCTAAATAAAGTGACAAATATTGTGCCCTCCTCCTTTTTGTATCTGGTTTCTAATGCTGTGATATTAATATGGAGTGACACATTTAAAGCCTTTATTTATTCTGGTGGAGAGTATTTTTACAAGATATGTAGTGTAGTGCTCCAAGATGAGGACGTATTATGGTGATGCTTGTAAGGTAACGGAAATTTTTCAACACAAACAAACCAAGAAACAAACTAACAGAAAAGCCCCAAAAGGCAAAACAAAAAACCCAAACCATCCAAACAAATAAACAATATTAATTAAACCACTATATGGTAATTGTATATTCAGAGTAAATATTTTTTGTCATTTCAAGAAATGTAATATTTACAAATGCACTTCACAAAAAGCACTGTGATGAAATCTGCCTGATCTATGCAGAATTTACTTTAGCATAGGATTAGGTTCAGGCTCAAAGCGAGAATAAGAAGAATGGACATGTTTTCAGTCTGCTAGCAGCAGGTTATGGCTTAATGAAGAGCTGTAGTGCTACTGACCCACCTTCTTCACCCTGCCCTTCCCCAGGATTCTCTTCAGTCTGAAGGTCATAAATTCCTTAAGTAATCAGCACAGATTTCCTGAGGCCACCAACATGTATTATGGGTGAGTACTCATTACTAGAGGTGACACAATACCACTATGATTTTTAGACTTCTCTTCTACTGTGCTGCATCAAGTTCCTCCCTCCTTTTCTCAGTGAGGCAGCAGAAGAGGTAACTTTCTGGTGATACTCTCAGTAGCCTTAACACCTAGCAATTTCTAACGTCACATTCCAAGTCTTTCTTTCCTTGAGTTTCATCAAGCTAGGCAGTGTTCTACTTGCCTGATGGAGGAAACGGAGAAGTCAGTTCAAGCTACTGGACAATAAATTTGGTAACTATCCATACAAGCAGATTTTGGGTCCTCTACATTAGAAGTAACAGAACTAATATATTTTTATGTGAAAAGAGAGGAGATAAAGCTATATTCTTTCCTAAAATTTGTTTTAATACAGTCCTCAGCCATGGCCTGCATAGATCCCGGAAGTTAATGATCTTTGTTAGTAATCTTAAACTTTTAGATCATGTTAGGTATATCTCTATTCATTCTCCACTTCCTGCATTACTTAAAATAGGACAATAAGCTCTATTACCATAGATTTTTTGGTATCTCTTAAGGTTTCTAAAACATGTAAATCTGAACTTATTTGCATTTTTTAAAACAAGATGATTAAGGAGTTATGTCACTAATGGTACAATAGGTTCCTCCATTTATGTATATTAGCAATCAAAAAGCTTTTTATTAGCACTACTTGAAAAAAATATCTCGATGTTCTCTTATATTAGGTGCCACAGAAGTTTTCATTCTCAAAATATTACACATCTAAATATTACATATAATATCTTGCTTGTCAGAAACACTTGTGAGTTGCTGACTTCCTATCCTGTATTGTACCTTTCCTTTAAAAATACCCTGAGGTTGTCAGTGTTGTTTAAAAATATATGTACTTACAAGGAGGCTGGTATTCACTAATCTGCAAATGCTCTCATCCAAAGCACACGCTGGATCTTGGGCTCTGGGTTACTGAAGTCTGAACCTGTCATGAACATGATGTATATAGCTACAAGAGGTAGCAGGTTCTGAATATTCAGTAATGTTAGAGCAGTATGTTACACGGGCTCTTTGTTGTAAACATTATTTATAGTTCACTTCTGAATCAATTGTTTGCAGCACTTGCTAGAGTTAAGTAAGTAGGGTTTTCAACCTTCAAGAATAGATTTTAACAGAAGGCATGAAAGTTCCCTTGTATACATATGTGTGCCTAGTGCAAACACACAGTGGGACCTCAGAACAGAAGCAAATAGCTGTGTCAGCACAATACAGTTGAACGGATAGGGCCTGCCACAAATGCTGGGTTTAACCTGATGAAGTGACATTGTTTTTCGAAGTCATTCCAGTTCATAACATAGAACTGAATGCAGACATGGTTAAGTACAGGGGACTGGCTCATGGTTACTTATCTTTATACATCACTCCAGACACTCATCTATGCGCTGATGATGGCACTGGAGACAGGTATGCTACCGTTGTTAAAAAAAAAAAAAAAAAAAATGGTGGAAGAGGAAAGATCATTTTTGTCTGTACACTGAACCTATGGTCAAGAATGCATCAAGTTCAGTTTGAAAAATGAATTGTTTTCAATATCCTATGATGCATGTTAAATTGATTATGTTTTAAATATTTCTACTCTGTGAAGAAATATTTACCTTCCAGGCCTTAGAATTTCAGGATTATAAGTAATTTACAGTAATGTCAAGCAATCCTGAAACAAGTGGGGCACTTCTTTGCCTTGTTAGTGTTTGCCAGCTCTGGTGACGTAATGAACAACTCTTACAGTTTGATTTAACACAAAATTGAAATATATATGTTAATAATACAAAACAAATTTTAACATTATATGATATTACACAATAAAACAACTATCACAAAGGAATCCTAAGGAGTCCTACATAATTCCTGACCTCTAGAGATACTTGTTAGCCACCTAACACACCCCAACATGCATATTTATTTCTGTGGGACATTTCATATTAGTAAAAATATTTTAAGGATCATTTCTGTATGAAGACACATATTTGGATGAAGATAGAAATGTCTAAACTGGTTCTTTTTGTCACACTAAATTATCATCACAAAAGGACTTTAGGGAGAATAGAATCTAAAAACAAAGTCTATGTTTGGGCTAAAATCAGCATGCTCCTAATCAAAATCTCTGATTTGAGTCTAATTAGACATGAATGGGACCATCCTTACTTTTTACAGAACCTAAGTCTGACCTGGATTAAGAAAATAATAGTAACAGTTATTATTTTACCCAATTGGACATTAGATGAATTAAATGACTAAAATACATTCAAGAAAAAAGAAAAAATCCTGTCTGGGAATGGCTGTGGTATTAGGAAGAATCTTAATTTTTGTCCTCTAATTCTTGTTACTGAAACTGAAATATATTGTTTCAACAGCCATTTCCTCCCTAAGTCCTCTTACTTCGGGAGAACACTGGAGTGCTGCAAGTGTCAGTATAGATAACACCTTCGCATGTATGCTGCTCACTGACCTCAAATTACATGAATAAAAGGCCAAGAGAAACCATGGTGGAATAAGATGCAGTGTTTTCATAAGGAATGCATGTTTTATATTATTTGGCATTGTGCCACTCCGTTCAGAATTAAGGGATGGATTATTGTGGATTTGTTTTCTTTTAGGAATTAGGGCTGGCCCTGGCTTAGCTTCAGTACTGCAGAGGTATTAACTGCAATGCATTTCTGTCTTACAGCTTCATCCCATTTAGCCATTGTGACTTTGGAGTGACTTCCAAAGCAATCCAATCAGAATGAGTTGGCAGATTAATGTTAACTTTCATGTCAGGACTGAAGGCAATGCAAAATGAAAATGCTAAAAGAAGAGGCACTGCACCATCCATAGTGTGTCTAAAAATAAAACTGAACCGTCTCATGTGAGCTAATGAGTCTTTGTTTAATCTACAAATGGGTAAAGCATTAGTAAACTGCCTTTGTTTATATTAATCACTCTCAAAATTTAAATAAAATTGATACTACAGCCTCTGGCAAGTATAAGAGATTGTACCCAAGGGCTGCTCTTTATTCATTTAAAATTTTGGATTACCAGAAAAATTTCCATCTTTCTTAGCTTTGGCAGCCATAGAGTTTTTGATAAATTTTCTATCACAGCTTTTCAGAAAATAAGTGCTGAGTGCTGGCAGGATTAGAAGATTCAGTTTCACCTTTAGTCCGGGCAAGAATTCCTCCTTGCAACAGATCAGTAGGCTGGTATGTTGTAGGGGTCAGAGTCCATGGGGAGAATTTGAAACAGTATAATTTAACTTCTCCCCTCCATAAAATTTCAATATTTGTTCTAATTCAAATATCAAATATCAATGATCAGAAGTGCATCTCTTTGGTAGGACTGTGTTACAACTCTGAACAGCTTCTATTGTTACTTGTGACTCATTTTTCTAGTCTAACACATCTCCCTCAATTTGATGACTACATTTCCATTATAACTAAAAATACTTGTGTCTTCTCACCTGCACAGCACTAACTACAGAGAAATATATGTTTTGATCTAACAACATTGGAATGTTATATGTTATATCCACTTCAGGTATTTCTCTTCTTCAGAAATGCAGATAATACAAGAACATGAGTTACTTTTATTCATCTAGTTAAACAGCTACTACCATTTATCACTGACTTAAACACCGAACAGTAAGCCTGAAATTTGTTTCTCAGCTTTTGAGTGTGGTCTGGGAGAGCTATTTCTTCAGTAGGTTTGTTAATCTTTGACAGCAACAAAGGCTTCGATCTCTCTGATGTAAGGGAATACTATCTATTGGCAGTAGCTTGACTGGAATGTTCTTAACATTGACACAAAATACTAACATTACAGTGCCAATCAGCAATATACCCATTTTGGTCTTCTTAGGAGTGTAAGCAAAGTTGGTGACTTCCTGGTCATAATAAAATGGAACTAGTTTTGCTGTTATTAGAACACTACATTTTTTTTTTTTCCTTTTTTCCAGGATGTTTTTTTCTCTTTTACCTAACAAGTTTCCTATGTGTTAGAACATGACTCATATAAATCAGTCTTCATGTGTTCCTGTAAACAGTATTAATAACCCCTTAATTTAATGTATATATGTGCCTCACAGTACTGTATTTATACCAAGATTCAAATATCATCTGTTATTCACAATAGAGTGAGAGTCTTGATATATAATTTTGCAAGCCTACTCATTTTGCATCTTGTTTGTTGGATAGTGCACTATGGGAACTAAAACATAGCAATAAAAATAGTAGGCATTTAACAGCAGCAGTAACATAACAAAAATTGCAGGGAGAATTTCTCATGCTCACAAATGACACGGTTGCTTCCTTAAAAGTAAACTGATACGATGAACAGTAAATAATTTGTCTGGGTTCTAACTGTTGTATTAAACAGAGAACAACTAGATAATATGGACATTAAAATTTCCCTGTACTTACCATATGCAATTATTATAATGATAACATTTTAGGCTAATAATATTGTCAACTTAATATCATCTGCATAGTTACTGACATTTTCTAGAAGGTCAAAATCTGAGAGATAATTCCAAAAATTAAATATAAAAATAATGGAACTAATTTTTATGGATGATGGTCACTACATGTAGTTCTGTAGATACAAATTAAGAGATGCATTTACCCCACCACTTCCATGCTTGACTGCTTTGTTTATTCTACCCCCCCCCCCCCCCCCCCAGCCCTCCCAAATTGAATGTGTTTACTCAAGAGGTGGCTGCTGTGAATTATAGGTTCACATAGGATGTCAAGGTGGTAGCGAGCTCCTCCTGCTGCATTTCAGCTGATGCCAGCAGAAAGTCACAGTGTTACAGTTCTTATGTAATGTCATAGGGCTAAAAGCTGGTTTTCCTCATATTTCCAGCAGTATGCAGCTTTCATTTCTTCTGCAGTGTCACAAACCACTAGATAATAAAGTTGACACTCCTGAAGAACTGAATGCCAGCTGTTTGAACCTTGGACCTAGCTAAAATTTAGGTAACATAGATCAGGCAAAACAATCTTTGTAACAATAGTTTCTTATCAAATTGATTTTTCTTTGTGTGTAAATCTCAGAAGCAATGATGTTTATAATTCCAAATTATCTTACTTCAAAAGACATGTTTGAAACTAAGATATTAGTAACTGAAATTTATCTGTATAATAAAAATTGCTTGTTGAAAATTTTCAGCTTTTCTTTTCTCAACGCAGAATACACAAAAATGCATAAAACTTTACCCACAAGCTTAATATGATTTTGTAACGAGAAGCAGCAAATTCACTGCTTAAAATAGTTCTGTTGTTTGGTTTGTAGCATTTCACATTGCTGAAATTATATAGGGAAAACACAGAAAGTATAAGTATCATTTTACCTTGTAGCAGTAATGTATGTTACAAATTCATCCTCTAGATGTAATTTCTGTAGAAAAATTAGAAAGATAAGCAAGATTAACTCTCACATTCTCACAAAACACGTGATGTTCTGACTAGAGCAAAATATCAATGTTTAGATTCATTCTGATGACCGTGGATCTAGCTCAAGCCTTGCAGACACAGTCCATAAGCAGAGTGCACAGCTATAGCTAGTACAATATTATTTAATATTTTTAAAAAATCAGATGTGGTATTGCAGCATTGGACCCAAGCTAACGCATTAGACTTGTACACCAGCCTTAACTCAGTTACAGTGTGGCAGTAAAGTATGTTGCATTACTTACCTGTTTGGACTCAAGTTGCAAATCACTCCCATAATACAGTATAGAAGTACTTAAGCCTCTGTCTTCTATACAATGAAACAAACAAGAAAACTATCTGTAAAACCCTAAACTGTCAAATTCTTCAGCAAGGGCATTTAAACATATCCCATAAGTTTCTTACTGTTCATCACTTCACAATATTTAAAACTATTGTGCACATTATAGCCCTGTTGCAAATGCAAAGCAGTAAGATAACACTATTTCAGTTTATGTATTTTGAAAGAGGGATTGATTCATTTCATTTCTTCAGAATGTCAAAAAACAGACTTATTTCTGGTCTCAAATTTGTTATATAATTTTTTCTGAAAAATACTACATTTAAGAAACTGTAGATCAAAAACAAATTTAAAGTATAATGGAATAAATTTAGCTATTCTCTTCATGATAAGGATGTGTTAGAGTTTAAGTAAAATAAGATACCTGAAATGTTGTAAATTCCTAAATAACAAGTATTACTCCAAAATCATAGAATCATAGAATTACCCAGGTTGGAAAAGACCTTGAAGAGCATCAAGTCCAACCGCAGCCTAACCAGTACCCCATCTCTAAAAAATCCTCTGCTAAATCATATCCCTGAGTACCACATCCAAACAGCTCTTGAACACATCCAGGGATGGCGATTCAACCACCTCCCTGGGGAGCCTATTCCAGTACCTAACTACCCTTTCTGTAAAGAAATTCTTCCTAATATCCAACCTAAACTTGCCCTGGCGCAACTTGAGGCCATTTCCCCTCGTCCTGTCACTTGTCACTAGTGAGAAGAGACCTGCCTCACTCTCACTGTAAGAACCTTTCAGGTACTGGAAGAGTGTGATCAGGTCTCCCCTCAGCCTCCTTTTCCCCAGACTAAACAGCCCCAGCTTCCTTAGCCTCTCCTCGTAGAGCTGATTCTCCAAGCCCTTCACGAGCCTCGTGAATATATAGTAAATATATATATAAATAATGATTTCCTTTTTTGTTTGCTTTCAATCAAATCTATGTGTGGTAATCACATTTCAAAATATATTCATCACTTGCTGATTTGGAACATGCAAATATCCTATTTGGCTTTCTGTTGTTCCACTTTACTTTCACTCACTTTTTGTCACATCCTGAGAATCTACAACAGCAAAGATATTTTTCTTAACCATGTTTTCTCCCTATTAGCTATAGAAATAAAACAATACATTTTTTCTCTGAAATTCATGTAAAAATAGAGAATCTTCAGGTTCCAGTCAGACCTCTGAGACTAATAATTAGTATTGTCTTAATTTTTTTTCTTTTTAATTTTCAGGTATTATTGAGTATAAAATTATTTGAAGCAATGTTTTCAGATCAATAGCAAGGAAAATACCTCAGATAAGACAAATTGGTGGTGTTATTTTTAAAGAGGCTCTATAGTGGACTCCACTTAAACTGTATGCCAATTGTTCAGACAGTCGTGGCAAAAGCTCATTTTCCAGACTAAGGCCATTGTCTGTATGACATATTAAGCCTGGTGGAGTACTTTAAAAATTCACTATTTATGGTCATTTCTAACAAACTCCTTTCATCATCTGATAGCCTTTTCCATCCTCTTAGGACTATAATTTTTAAATGCTGCAGGTGTGCATGATATGCTAAAAGCAGGTAACAGGCAGTACTGCACTCAAGGGACTTGCAATGAGAAAATAGTTGTATACCTTCCTAGCTTCCCCTTGCGACAAGTCCCTTGGAACTGTGATCCTTAATCACATCTGATTCAGTGTCATTTAAAGCAGTGATAATATGTAATTGATGTCAAATTTCAAGTAGAATTAGTTTTAGTGGATCTGATTGGTAGGTTGACTCCTCAGCCAAGAGTTAGGAATTTCCTGAATGCAGAAAGACTTCAGATCTTAAGAATAGGATCCATAGCAGCAAGTATATTTCCCACAATCTCCTCAATAAACAATCAAGAAGTGAACATTATTTAGAGATAATGGAACATTTCATCTGGCAATAGGACATCTGAAATCTGATTTCATTGTTGATGTATGAAGTTCTTTATGAGATTAGTCCCAAAAGACAAGCCAGGTTACAAAATGCCTAAGTTGAGAATCTGTTATTCTTGTATTCACAGCTGTTCAGCATCTATAGGATTTGTATAGGATACGTATAGGATATGTCTACCCAGCATCAGAAATCTGGGCAACTAGAAGCATTTACTTAGGGGGAGTATTTTGGAGCTGAGATAATTTCAGTGCCTTTCAGGCTAAGTAGCATTTGAGTAGGGCTTTGTGAGGGTCTCACAGCTGGATTTAGGGAACTGAAGTGGCTATCTAAATTTAGTCAGCTAAAGTGCTATCTAAATTCCATTGTGAAGCTATATGTAGAGAGTTAATCTGCTGAAGGAGGGTAGGTATTCTAAAGGTTTGAACACAAGAGATGGCATTCGCTGATGCAACCACTTAAATCCAGAAAAGTCAGCACTCGCTTTTGTTCCTTGCTGTGGATAAATATATTTTTATCTGAGTTTACACCACACTAACAACTCTTTTATGGACTTGGGTTTAATACAGTACATTTATTACCAGATATTTTGTCAACATAAAATACGCAGGGAATTTTTTATAATAAATTGAAACCTGCTTCAAGTACTCCATTAAGAATTTCTTAAAATCTTGAAAAATCAAATAAAAATACTCAGTGACTACTGTTTTAGTCTTTATAATGGGGACATCACTAAATCTGGTCCAAGTCTATATACAGAATTTCATACAGCTTAGATTAAGGTGTGTTTTATTTTTTATTTTTAAGTCTTCTTTGTGAAAACCATAAAAACCCCACATGAATAGAAATTCTTAACAGCAGGATAATGTTTTTACTCTAAAAAGTAAATGTTTTTTCCTCTTCTTTTCTTTAGTGGGAATGAAGGATGCTATATATTGAAGTCTACACATTACAACACATTTGAAGGAAGTATAAAATTGTCAGAAAACATGTTTTCTCCTTTCACTCATGCTTGCACTATCTAATGGTACTTAGCAATAATTTTCTCAATAGTGGTTCATTACCAGCAGTTAACAAACCCTACTGGCAATTAGTTAATTGCCTTGCCTTTGACTTTAGTGAAAGGAAACAGCTATCAAGGGCATTGTTTGCTCAATTAACCAAAAGCAATAGACACATGCTTAGTTGTAATTGCAAAAGGAATTTCCTCCAAAATCCACCCATCTTACTGAATTTTTCATTGGAGACATGCAGCCTGAAATTACAAATTTAGAATATTATTTTCTTCTCTACTGTGAGCCAAGGTGGATGTAGACCAGGGGATGACCCTGTTTGGCCAACTGCCAAGAAAGAAGAGCTGCCACAATTTCATCTACATGTGCAGAAATGGATGGAGGGGGCCTATGAAGGACCCAGCATTATCTTCATACGGACTACACAAAATAGACAATACAGAGCTGGTGTATGCCCTCAGTAAATAAGCTTGGGCTGTATGTAAGCTTCACAACAACAGAAAAGCACCAATGAACAAATTTACACACAGGCTTACAAAAAGTTCTTTAGTGAAGAACTTCCTAATATGAAATATTTCCATAATTAAATAAGATTGAAAGCAGATGACATCATTAACCATTTTTTCCCCTATACAAAAATGAGTTGTATTTTGTTATTTCTCATAAAGCTGAATCAGTCCTTTAATATCAATCATCAACAACTGTTACAATCATAAAGATTAGCATAGAGGAAGTGCAATAAAAAAATGCAACAACAAAGGGACCAGCACAGACAAGATGATATTTCCCAGAAAAGTAAATACACACACCCACCTCCTTAGATTACAGACCAGAGATCCTTCTTCAGTGGCAGCCAGCCCTTAAATGGTGTCTAAGAGAGATACAAACTTCACCTGTGCATCCAAGGCTGACCCAATTGATTCTCCAGCTGATCAGTAGTTCAGGCTATGACTCAGCAATTACCATGTAATACGATAAACACAACTTCAAGCAACCCTCACCTCTTTCTGCATGATCAGTTTATTGACTGAATTGATCTTGTATAATCTGAAACAAGAGAGAAAATTCTCAATCTGTAGTCTTCTCTGTAATGCTGTCATGTCAGAAAATTTAATTGAACTCTCCATGCTTTGAATGGAGGATTAAATTCCAGTTTAGTGTAGAGACAGATGCAGTAACGCACAATGCCAAGTATAATATGCAACTTACATCAGAAGGAGCCCAGTAACTGGTTTTGGAAAACAACCACAAAATCAGTGTTTCAGCATGAAAAAAGTAAAACACAGAAAAACAGTACCTTTTATTCCTAAAATGACCCCCAGTATATTCTCAGAGAAGTTATCCCTTATTAGAGAAAAAAGCCCAAGTGGTACTTGATTTTCTCCAGCCTGTTGCAGTGGAGCAGAAGTTTAACTATAGCCACTTAAATTTCTGGACACAGAAATACCACTGTAAGAATCCTTTGGAAGGATACTGTTGTGATTAATATTCTACAAGTACTTTTTTTTTTTTTTTTTTTTTTTTATTATTCTGAGGCAAATAATTAATCAGCTTTTTTCATCTGCAAGGTGGTATCATTTTTATGTTTCACTGGAACAGAGGATGGAGATTTTCAGAAGAGTTGTTTGTGGCCTGCATTATACTTTCTGCCACAATAGTGGCTAAAAGCTTTCTTGAATCTCAGTTGGAGCAATGATTTTTAAAGGTTCTACATATAGTCACTTCTAAGTACTTGTCTTCCTGTCAAAGTTATATATAATTTTTAAGGTTTCTGGAAGCACCATTTTTCACACAGCAAATATTCAAACAAAATAATTTGCATAAATATTTGATTGCTTTTTCCAAATAAGAAAGGTATAACCATAAATGCAACAGAACAAAGTATAATTAAAATTCATTTTCAGCAGCATTAACTAGGGTAAATCTGTTAGGAGTTTCTATGAAACTGGATTTGTAGGGATAGGTTAGAATAACAATGGAAAGTCCATGCCATGTTGTAGGACCGTTCAGAATGGTAACATACAGCATACAAAGAAAATGGCTGATTTCCACTATAAACAACAAAAAAAAGCATTAGCATTGCATAATAGCTCCAGGGCTGTTTTCAGCTGTATTGTGTCACATAGGGATGAATGTGAGAACTGCAAGGTGATCTGGGGTGAAAAGCACAGTATGTTTCCTAAACTAGAAACAGACAAAATTATTGATGCGTTCTGATAACACTTTCTTTCAAAAGCATTGAAAAATTAAGCTACCTCCTTTAAAGTCTTCATGAATTCTTAATACTTTGGCACAAGATTTTCTCTGACCTTTGTGTAAAGTATTTTGTCTTGATTGCAAATCATGGTTCACAATATACATTTTTCAGTCTAAATCTGAAGGCATCCTTTGACACTCCACAATCTCAGTGTTTGTCAGTTCCATGGCTCTGGCTTGAGGCTCTCAGATAGTCATGAGACAATCTGAGGGAGTAGCCAGAGGTTTGAAGTTAACAAAAAGTGACTGAGTTTATATCTAGGACTATGTTAAATAAGGTTAGGTCAGCTGGTTTAAGTAAGCACTCTATTTATAGACTATGATGTTTTTAAAGTAAGTGTTTTTCATAGAAAAATTAAGTCAATGCATGGTTGTGCCCCTCAATTTGTCCCTTAATCCAAAGATAGTCTTTGTGAAAGGTCATTCGGAGTTATCACTTGCCATAATTTCTTAACCTATTCATCCTGTTCTACAAAAGCTGTTTTGTAGAAAGTGTTAGAAATTGAATGTTTGCACTAATACTGAGCACTGTAAAATGTTATTTAACAACTGAAAGGAGAAAAATAGAAACACAAAAGTTTTGGAAATTATTTGAACAATTGTTTTTAAGAAACACAAACTGTGTACAGAGGCTTCTAGACAGAACAACTAAAATTAGTTAAACTATGCACTTAATTCAGTTTTTTGAGGAAACTGTATCAGTGGGCATTAGACTGAAAAGGGCAGGGCTTTCAACATTATTGTTTTTAAGTGGGTTAGCAATGCAGTTAGCAAGAAGACATTATCTCTTTTTGTCAAGCTAGTAGCTATAATATCTGTTTTCTCAGGAGCAGATAATAAATCTCTGTGATGACTGGGAGGTTAGCTTTGTAACAGTAGTCTGAGTGGTAGCTGTTCAACACTGAGTAAAAGGCTAGAAAAGAAAGAATATGTTGTTTCAAAACCAGAGTAACCATTTACTTAACCATTTACATTTAGACACAAGAACATATAAACCATTTCCAGTGTGGTTATTTTTCTTTGAGTTTCTTTTGATGAACACCTAGAAATAATGTAGGTTGCTCCAAAAGTAATGCCTCCTATTTATTTCCTTGGAAACTACAACAAAGAGCACAATAATGCTATTTGATCTAACAAATTCTCAGCTACAAAACACTATTTTTCAACATAGTCATCTCCATTACCTATGCATTTTCACCAACAATGAACAAAAGAGTGTGTGCTGTGCTCTTAAAATTCTGAACCAGCAGAGGTGACCCACTGTTGTTGTCACCACTGCTGAAATGTTCTATCAACTGTCACAGCATGCTCACATCCACTGTTTGGACTCCATATTCAGCAAGTCTGGGTCAGTGAATGTCAAGGAGTGAAATTTTTTCCTCATGGAGGAATTCAATGACACTTTTCTTCAAATGCACTTCCATGTCAGATGCTGTTTTGTCAGACTGCCCCTATGCTGTCATCTGTTGCACAGCAAGAAAATGCAACTCTGAAGACATGTATATGGACAATTTCTACCATAAAATTAGGAGAGTGGGAAATAATGAAAGATAAAACATTGAGTTCCTGGGAAAAAAAAATGTACAAAGCATTATTAATATATTATAATCACTCTTCTGTTAATTTAGAAATATTATTTATTCTACACACATTGATTAAACAGTCTAAAAACAATCCAACAAAATCTGTGAATATATTAACACAAACAACTTACTTTATGGTCATTGATTTTCAACTAAGTTATTCCACACTGAGCAAAAATGGATGTGTAGTAAAACTCTCATTCACAACAGGAAATCAGTAATTGATCAAGGGTTCTCAGAAAAATATTTTGTAAATGCAACTACAAAATTCATAATACTACAATCAGACTGTGGCACATGTTACAGGGAATCCAGTGCAAATGAAACTGACTGGGACTGTCAAAATCAAAAGGAAGTCAAGATTGTTGACTATTTTCACAATAAAATAGGTGCAGCAACACCAATCTGACTCAAAACATATCTACATGAACAACTCATTGAGGCCTTCCAATACTTAAAGGGAGTGTAAACAGGAGAAAGGCCAACTTTTTATCCAAGCAAATAGTGATTAGACAAGATGGTTTAAAACTAAAAAAGGGGAGATTTTGATATTAGGTGTTAGGAAGAACTTCTTTACTCAGAAGATGGCAATGTTGCCCACGGAAGCTGTGGATGCCCAACCTTGGAGGTGTTCAAGGCAGGTTGGACGGGATGGTGGGCAGCCTGATCTATTGAGTAGCAACTGTGCCCATGGTAAGGTGGGTAGGAACTAGATAATCTTTGAGGTCTCTTCCACACTAAGCCATTCTGTGATTATACAGGCACAGCAATAGAACAAAGCTGCTTATTTTAACTTGTACAGAGTTTCGAGATAGATTAACAACTCATGGAAACAAGGAAAGGAAAGGTTGGGAAGAACCCCTATCATCCAAGCTCTGTCTCTTCCACAGGATAGCCATGATCACTTTACTTTTCTGACTGCTAGGTCCTTATAAAAGACAAGCATCTCAATATGCCAAGAGAAAAATCTTACTTATACCAGGTCACCTGCAAATGTTAGTTTATATTTGCTGTAGTTGCCAGGCAACCATCACAGTCTTCAAGTTACTAAAAATTATCTGACTGGAGTTGACCTTACTTTTATGCTACAGTTACCCCTGAAGCCTTCCCCAAAATAACAAAATTCTGTCAATCTGCCAGAAACAAAATTCTGTCATTACACTGAAATTTTGCAGCCCATTAGGCCCTAATATGAAGTGCTGCCTTTAGGTTTCCCAAAGGGATGAACCATTCCCAAAGCAAATGATTTATTTCAGTTAGAATAAAATTTTCATTTTTATTTTTCTGTGCATATACATTTTTCCTTCTTTTACCCTTTTCTCTTTCCCTCCCTTCCTCCCATTAGACTGAATAAGAATGCAGCCTGTTTGTATAAGTGCAGTATTGGCTTTCATGGTCTTAGAGCAACAAATTTCATACCACTAATTACCATGTTTTGGTGTCACTGTACATATTAATATCAACTCAGAATTAATTGTCAGGAAATTCCATGTCCATTAAATCATATTAGCTTCTAATATAGTTAGATTTTTTTTTACTCTTACTACACATGAGCTGCTATAAAGAAACTGTTTTACAAGAGTACTTAGACACCATTCCTAATTTGGACCTAGAAAAAAATAAAATATAGGGTTGTTAAGGACTCATAAAGACAAAGAATTCTGCCTGAATTTCACTGCTGTGTAATGCTCCTAATTCAATGAAATCTTAAACTCTCAGACAAACCATTCAGAAAGAAATTGAAGAATTATCCAGGGAACTACTGGGATGACCTTTAGCTCACTTAACTTTGCCCAGCCTAAAAAGAAAGGCACAAGTTATTTTCTCTCTATAGGCAATGGAGGGAGACCCCACGGATGGTTCAACCCAATTGAATGGTATATTTATGCCTATATTGAGAAGACAAAAGTGCAATCTAGATGAGTAACTTAAAGTAGGTAGCTTTTATACTGCTGAGGTTCAGTGGGATTAGTTACTAGTTATAGGCAATCAGTAGAAAGTACTATACAGATGGACTTTGCATATCTTCTTCCAAGATGTAAAAGGCTCGCAATACTGGTGGTGAATATAAAATAAATAAATAAATAATAATTAAGATCTCCTAAAATTGTTTCTTCAGTTATTACTTTAAAAAAAAAAAAAAAAAAAAAAAAAAAAAAAAAAAGTTACAGAAACTAGTACCATGAAAGTGATTTGAATGTGCTTTGTAAAATTTCTAGTTGCATGTGTCACTCTTCCTATGTCAAACACAATTACTTTGCCTCAAAGTTCTCAGTGATTCAGGATTATTATAATAGCATTATTGTCTGCACTTATAAAATGCTGATTGATGTTGTACCTTGGTAAGAAGATATTTAACACCTCAGCTGTGTTATTCCTAAACCATAAACTGGTCTCAAACTGGCTACAATGGAGCAAGGGGTGCAAAGCAAGTAGTTTCACAAATACCTGGGAGTTGAACAGTCATCCCAATGAGAAACTGAATAGTTTTTGTGCTTATTTTCACATCCCCATGCTGTTCCACTCCTTATTCCAGAACAGTCATTTGTGAATGTGTGAATGTATGAAGCAACTACAGAACACAATAATAATTCATGTATATATTTATTGTACTGAATTACTTTTAACCCAAGAAATTTTTAGAATGTAATGGATGTGGCATAGGATGCAATTGTGGGGAAGAGAGATGAGATTGTAGGAAAGAGAAACATAAAAATGAACGAAAAGCCGGGGTCATTCACTTTTTTGACTATGCTGATTTAGGTGGATTTAATATTTGTGAAAAGATTGTCTCATTCATCTGAATATTAGAATTTTTGAATGGTCAATATGGATTACTAGAGTCTTGTTAGTCAATTTTCCTTCAAGACAATTTTTAAATAGCTTTATAGTAATCTCATGAAAGTCAGTGAGTAAACAATCTTGTGTTTAATATTAGCAAGTTTAAAAGTAACCTGAAGGATATGAAAATATCAAATCACAAAGATGCTTTGTTTATAGAACACCTGCTACCTTCAATTTTTGAGTGCTTTTAATGAAGACAGCAGAGCAAGCCATCATGCATCTAGTGAAACTATGTGCTCAAAGATGAATGCTGTTTGGAAGTAGAACAGCAGAATGTAAGCAGATATGCTAGAGGATATAATGTCAGTAGCTGGAAGCTATTTGGATAGCAAATGCTGCAAGTTTTATGAATGACGGTCAGGAGACAGTTGTATAAAATAAACCTTATATAAGTCACATTAGTAGCATGGGGATGGACTTGTAAAATATTTTGTACTCCCTTCTTTAGGATCAGATGGAAGACATAGGTCTAGATCTGAAGCTAGATGGGACTGATTTTGGTAAGACAGTACAGAATCTCTCTGAATTTATTTCTAACCTCAGAAGAGAATAGCTCTCAGAGATAAAAATAGATACATTCATACATTCATGAATATAAGAGGAAGCTGCCTTGACAAATCACTTCAGTATCTAGTTAATCCTAGAAATGTAAACACACCTAATGTGATATGATCTATCTTCAACTCTCAGCTTCTGATCCTTTAATGCTTCTTTTTTTTTGTTTTGTTTTGTTTGATTGTTTAATGCCAGGCTGAGAACTTGTTCTGTAACATCTAGCAATCTAGAGACTGTGACCAAATCATTCACTAACTTCCTTGGAGTCAGTACAAACATATCTCCTTGAGATTTTCCCTACCAGGAAGACCTTTCTACTTTTTTAATCATAGATGTGGTGAGGGTTCACTTTAGGCACCAGATCTGGTCACATCAAATACCTCCAGCACTGTTACATTCTGCGTTGGCTGCTTACTTTGTATCTGTGAAAAGATTACTTTGTCTCTGTGGAGGCAAACTACTTAAACAGTGGGTCAAAATCTCCTTTTCCATTCAAAATCTCTAGCCTAAAAATAATGGAAATCCAGCTAAATAGATAGAGTCTCTAGGACCATAATTGCTAAAATATTTTCCTAAAACTATTTACAGGAATATAAAGCATTTTGTCCAAGAACTATAAATCTCTTTACAAGGAATCACACCCAATTTTCAGACATACAGAAACTAAGTAGTCATTTGCCTAAAGTCAAAGTACTACTCAAAAAACAGATCTGGAAATAGAAACAAACCTTCTCTTTCAATGATCATCAGAGAATGAACCAAGTGTGTTGTATGGTATAATGTATCTATTTAAAGATAAGTGGGTTTTTAAAAGTAGTTCTGTCGTTTAAATATTAAAATAGTGACTTGGTATGAGTTCATATGAATGATAAGATCTAAAACCTACAATATCCCAGAGAAAAATGCACAAAGATGTGAAATGTAACTTTTGTTTAAATGGTAGGGTATATATATATATATATATATATATACATATATAAAATCCCTTTGCCATGCCTTTTTTTTTTTTTTTAAATGTTTCAAACATACAAGAACTATGAACTACTCAATCCTCAGAATCTTATTTTATTTCTATTTTCAATTTGTTTCTAAGATTATTTTGTCAGATATGATTGTAACAACAGGCCTTAGACCAAATAATTCTGAGGGTAGTGAATGAATAAATACTTGTGGACATATGCTGTCCTAATTTCATGTAGCCGAAATTGTGGATTTGCTCAACAGTTGCTCATATGTACCATTAGTGCCCTCTGCAGTATTTTAGCGTAGTTGTGACACTCAGTATAATATAAATGTACACAATAAAAGAGCCAGAGTTTTCAGTGTTAAATAGCCAAAGTGTGAGAAGAATTTGCAATACAGTACTGCGGTAACCAGCACTGTTTATTTGATTTACATCAATTTAATACCATTATGCAGTGCAATATGATCTCAGTTTAATTTTGAATGATCTTTACTAATGCAAGCTGCTTCCTGACATCAACTATTAAAAAGGTCTAAATTAAAATCTAGATGCTGCATTATGACAGTTGTATGACATCTCTAGGGATGTGTGCACATGACTTAAATGTTTCAGCCAACAGTAGTGGCCTTCCAAGGCCTATCAAAATATCAATGTTCTTCACATTTTGACAGTGCTACTCTCACTTTATTCTGTGCAATCTGTCATTTACTCAGCTTTTGATTTAATTTAGTTTACTATTTTTATCCTGCTTTGAATTGAGCTGAGCGTTGCATTTTCCTTATTTATCTTGTTCAGAATCCTAAATCTTCTACAAATCTTTATACAAGGGATGCTCTAAAAGTAATACCCCTGTTTTTTTCTATTGGCTCATGACATCAGAGGTGGATGTTGTATCAACTTACACCACCCAGCTGCTGGGCAGCTGCTGATATCAGGCTTTGCTTTCCTGAACATTCCTAGCTCACCTCCAATCTAGAAACTTGTCCCGGCCAAGGCTGGAAATAAAGGCATGCACTGAATAGTGATGCCTGTCCCATATAAATATATTAAATATTATAAATATATTAAATGTATAAAAGCTTGTAGGCTACTAGTTAATTTATCTGGGAAGCCCTAATTTTAGAGTATTTTCTGTTCCTGAGACTGTTAGAAATAAACAAACAGATGTTTGTTTGTATGTTTTTAATCTGATAGTATGATAAAAACCAGTGGAAAAAAAAATGCACATACAGACATATCTGACAGCCTGTCTTATCCAAAATGATCTAGGAGTTAAGTAGCTTTATATGATAGTGAAAAGTGACTATTTTGTCAACTGAAGGAAAAAAAAAAAAAAAAAAAAAAAAAAAAAAAGGAATACCTAAGACTGAATGTGAAACTGGGAGTTCAGAGAGAGGAAGAAACAAGAGTGAAGATGGCACACTTCTTATTATTTTCTCCCAAATTCAGTAAAATGACATAAAGCAAGGGCTTTGAAGGAGCAAAAGACTGCTGAGGCATTTTTTAACACTTGATATAAGGAAGACTACACTGTGCCTCGGGAGAAAGCAACATTTCTAAAATGGTATCAGGCTAATCAAAATAACACATTTGTCCTAAAAAGAACTGACATATTATTGCCAACGGGATGGAATTTCGCAAAACATGCTTGCATCTTCTGAAAAACAACAAGAACGACAAAACAAAAACAAAAAAATCGAAAACAAATCTTGAAGACATGACTGATGGTAAATGTGGAGAACGAGGTGGATGTTTTGTTTGGGCAAAAGGTTTTGTTTGCACAGACTATTTCAGCATTACACATGGCTGAATCTTGATGCCCCTACCCAGGCTTAAAATTTTAACCCTCGTCTATAGGTCACCTCCCACAGGACAGTTTCCTGCAGCTACCAGCCAGTTTGTAATGAGAACAGCTTGTAGCACAGCCAAGTATTTGGAACATTTCAGTAGGCTGGAAGACTAAAGTAGACCTTCACCTTTTAGATTCATAGCTTTCAAATGTAATAAATATTTTTATCATGGTTATGTCCTCAAGTCAAGTGAAAATATGTTTAGCTTAATTTTTGACTTCTCTTTAGAGTTGACTTTCTAAAAAGGCAGCAATTTGAAGCAAACAAACACAAGATCAAAACAAATAAATCCAACTTATAAGAGCACAATTATAAGACTTGGAGGAACTTCATGGTTTTTAGCAAAGAGAGCTGCCTCAAACCTTAACTATAGGATGCTCTTGATGGCTTAATACTAACAAACTTACATAGTTATTTAGCTACAGTATATTCTAAGACTAGAGAGAATATATATGTATATATTTTCATGTAAATAAAGAAAGCTGATATATATATGAAAAATTATCAAACAACAACACAACACCTGAAAATCTCCACACATCCCTAAAATCACATGCAAAAAAAACTTTGACTCCTAAATATATTCTTTTAATTTTGCCAAAATTAAAATATGCCTGCTCCAGGGGCTCTTTCTCCCTCAGGCTATTTCTAAGGATTGATTTACAACTCTTGGTTTGTATAGGAAAGCTAAATATTCACATGTAAATAGGCAGGCAAAGAGTTAGCCAGTATCTGTTATCACGGAGCTGATGTACAGCTGCATCAAAAGCTGCAAAGAAGACAGGCCTGGCAAAAACACAAGCATCTCTCTAGAAATTTTGATCATATGAATCTATGCCTCTGACTAAACCAAGAGGGTCTTTCTGGATTATTTTGCTATACCAGTTGAATGAGATTCAGTAGTGTGATCTTGTGGCAGTAGGGCTGACTGTGAGCTGGATGGACCACACCAGCTGATACAGGGCAGTGGATGCTCCCTACTGTGCATTTGGCACTTAAGAGGTCATATCTGCTGCACTGAACCCTGCACGAGATCCTCAGCACAAGGAGATATTGGCAAACTGGAGAAAGACTGTTGGAAGGCCATGAATACGAGAGGCTGGTTTTCTTTAGGATCATGTAAAAAGCTGAGGGAAGCAGCTGTAGTCTTCTTAAGTCTGCCTAAAGGAGGATCATAGACATTCTTCCATCTAAAGCAAATCTAGATATCTAGATTTTTGTTATTAGTAAGAGAACTAACATTTTATTTTATTTTTACCTTTCCCCTCCCCCCCCAAATATAAACAACAAATAGAAAGGTTTTTTATACCCTCATATTCTCTTGAATTCATAGGCAGTGTTGATAATGAATCAACAGCCATAAGGCACTAAAGAGTGCATGTACTTTCTGGTTTTCTGACGTGTCTGTTTAGCTAACATTCCTAATGGAAGAGATGGTTAAACAGAAACCTTGTGTTTTTAAGAAAGATTTTCAAAATCTTTAGAGGAACATTTTCATCAAACGTTACCTAAGGTTTGGAGTGTCTGACTAAACAAACATAGAAATGTCATATAACTATTTACATTGGGAATCACCAAGATAATGAGAGGAAAGCAACATGAGTTTTTTCCTCAGTCTAAATAATCCTACAAAAGCACTTCTTACAGCAACAGAAAGTAAGCGTATATTGGGATAGAAACAAAAATAATGGTACTAAGAATCATTACCATTACCACCTTCCTATAAGACTGAGATGATACTCCATTTTCAGCTGTGGTCGACTCTGAGGAAGATGCAGCCTGATTTTATGAAGTGATCGAGAACATAGCAGATGTACACTTCTTTACCATATTTTCTACAATGTTTTTTTGGGGAATAAATAAATAAATAAAATTCTGGTTGATTTTTTGCCTCCAATAAACCTTGGATCCATAGCTGAACCTTCAGAAAATGTAATACTTTATGAACTACAGTGCTTTACTTTAATACTTTGGCCTTTTCAGTGTCCAGCAAGTTACCTGACTGATTGCTTTAGCTTTCATCAGCTTGTGTCATCACTGACTTCGCTCATCATTACTCTGAAATAGTCTCAAGCCAGTGATGGATGTCACATATAAGAAGTGCACTAACAATAAACAGTGAATTGTGAACTTCAGAGATGAATTAATTGGCTAGAATTATGTATCCACTGCAAAATTAACTCTAAACATACCCTGAATCTATAGAAAGATATTCAGAAAAAAATAAAAATAAAAATAATCTAGAAATATTATTGTCATTTCATTTGGCACTATTTTGTGTTAATGGTGTTTTATTTTGTTTTGTTTGGTTCAGTTGGTTGGTTGGTTGATTTTTTGTTTTTCCTAATTCAAACAATTGATCTGGCTCCATCTAGTGGCCTCACAAAAATTTGCTTGTTAATCACAATTTCCTGACAACCAATGAGCTTCTTTAAAACTAAAGAATAACTAATTTTTAGTCAAAATTGTGACAAAGCAGTCATCACTGATGAAAAAGTAACAACATTGCACTACAGACTTAAAAGTAATACTATACCATAAGAATCAATCCCTTTCAAATTCTCTTGCTCCACTCTCAGATATCTGAATAAAGCTGAATATGAAAAAAAATTGACATTCTTCTTTTCAAGGAGATCCCCAGTCCAGGCAAGCAATATTGCCAAGGATGATAGTTTCATTAGATGCTGAATTCTTTGTTCTCTGCTGCTCTTTAAGTTATATGACTGTCTTATATAAAAACATCTAATGTGTTGTTGTATTTATGTCACAGTATTTCCTTTACTCCTCTTCAGATCTCCCACCTGCTGGAAATAGATTAATGATTTAGGTTCTGCATAGAAATACATGTCCCTGGACAGTGAGATTAGCTCCTGGCAAGGCATGACTCAGTAATTTTATGATATTTGTGTCTAATTAGGTCACTTATCAGAGATGACTGAGCCAAAGTGCCACCAGCACAAAATAGAGAGAGTGTAACTATCACAGTGCCAAGCTATGGAGCTGATACATCCCAACATATCTCAGATTACCTAACTTGAGTGAAATACTGTGCCTATACTCAGTAGTCATAGTTACAATATCAGGTTTTACAAGCTGATTTGTTCTATTTAAGGAAAAAAACAAACAAACAAACAAACAAACAAAAAAAAAAAAACCTGACTCTCCCTTCCTTCCTAAAACATATATCAACAATTAAAATTCTCAGCATTGTCTATCATATCAACAGCGTATGTGGAATTTTGCAATGGAATCACATGTTATTTAAGCAGAACCAGAGTACTCAATTTCTCAGAGATTAAAAATAATGACTAAGCTGCCAGGAAACATATCATCATAGCTGCCTTCTTATAATTTTATAGAAAAAAAAGAAAAGAACAGGAAACATATTTTTTTTTACCAGTAATTATCTGTTAGGTACATGGTGTGGCAGTAAATCTCAAGATCTTACTACAGAGAATAAATCAATAAAATTCAAATGAATTCAGTATTTATTCTGTGTGTTAAGTAGTTATGTCTCACACTTTTTCTCCTAGATAATTAAACTGCCAAATGTCCTCACATTTCTTAAGTCTAGGTCTAAGTTTCAGAAAAACAACAGTCCTGAAGTATGCTGAAGAAATACATTTTGTTCTTAAATTTTTCAAAAAATCTCTATCCACAACTACTGCCATAGAAATTCCAGAAGGAACCACTGAAATGTTGCTGTTGCTCAGGAGACTTTATCTGTTAAAGAATATTTTTCAATCCCAGTCAAACTCAGTTCAGTTATACAGAAATCCATATACTGATTTTCTCATGGGCAAGTCTCAAATTTTATTAGCAGTGAAGAAAAATGAATGATGGTAAAATAAAAAATATCTGCTTGGACTCTGATCCAGTGTAGCATGGCTCTTTGAGAGAAGAGCAGTGTAGGGGAGAGAGCCTTGCAGGAATGTTTCTTTGCAGCCTATGTCTTCCAGGAGGAGGAGGAGAAAGAACCAATGCCAGGAGGACAGGGAACATGATATATTTTATCATTATTGAGACTGGGAAGGCACTAAAATCTCAGCACACCAGATGGTGTTTGGGGAAGCTGTTCTGCTGCCATTGTGATTTTGCTCTCTCTGCTGCTGCCTCAGGCAATTTTTTGTTTGGTCTGGACTTACAGCTGCCCCTGCCCTAGCACATATGTTCCTTACTGGTTTTATTCTGGGTTTAGAAATTTCACTTGGGAGCTGTCTCATTATTAATAATATTTTCAAGTTATAAAACTAATTTGAAAAACCATTGTTTTAACTCAAAATGCTTGTCTGTTTATAGAAAATATCACTAATGCAACATTTAATTCAGCCATTAATTAAACAGTAATAAAAATATGATAAACCATATATAAGTGCATAAAGAAGTGCCTGTGTTAAAAGGAAATTCTCATGTAGAATTTAAGATGGGAAATCCTCTTCTCTGATGTTTTCTTATTTAGTTTTTAACCAAAAGTGATTTAAAATCTACACTGAAAAGAAGAAATGTAACATCTTTATTGAATAAAGAATTAATATGTCAACTGATATAGAATCATAGAAAAAGCTCAAATGAGGATGCATCATCCATATGCAAATACTGAAAACTTTTAGCAAAAAAAAACCCTCTTCATGTGTGCAAGAGAGCACAGGCATGAAAGAAATAGTATTACAGAATGACACTTTTAAAAGAAAAAAATATGCTGACAACCAAAGAAAGAAACTTCTGAAAACAACACATAATAGATTTTTGACCTACCTTCCAAGGAAAGCGTTGGGACCAGTCATGGGTAATAACAGTTATGACTTGATAAGTTATTTCTAGTGGAGCAACAACTCAGACAAAATCCTCAGGGCACATAAATTGTGATCATGATAACAGACTCAATGATAGAGTTTCTGATCATGGGGCTTAATGCAGTTGGAGAAACTGGGAAAGTACTTGTAGCAGAAATGTTAATCACAGCCTGAAATAGTGATTGAGCACTTCATGGGAAGGCAGGGCCACCCCAGGGGAGCTCAGGTGCATATAATGCACCTGATCAAACAGAAAGTTTGGATCCTGACTCTACCCTTTCTCAGACTTAATCTAATTCTTGGCAGTGGAGATGAGGGCATATCTTGTTGGAGATCCCTGCCCAGCTGAGACCTTCCAAAGATTAGAAACTCATTTCTGAGTTTGTGGGTGTTGCATTTGGGCTTGCTCTCATTTTCTGCAGCCACAGACTTTTCCACCCTGCAATCATCATGGAACTTTCCATCCCATTACATCATTACACTACTACACTTCTGTCTCCAATTTTCCTTCTAAAACTCAGTGAAATGAGTAGTTGGAAAAGTTCTTTACTTCCTTTACACAGAATCTTTTGTGTTTCCACTAATTTATTACATCTACATCACCTTTCTCTAATTTTATTCTCCGGTCCACCAAATGTAGAGAAAATAGCAACAAAAATTTAACTGCAGGTAGCAGCTTTCTCTGTTGTCTCAGAAACTTGGCATAAATAAGCTGAACCTTCAGGTGAAGGAAGTTATGGAAGAAGCAGACCTATTTGAGCAATCTACAGCATATACAATTCTATTATTCACACTTATAACTCAATGAAACATAGCCCATTGTCTTGGGAATGTTTTTCAGGTTGTTATATTCACAGCATTGATACCAGACTTGAATGAGCTTCTCAGGTTATCTCCGTAACTAAGTTACTGATGCACAAGAGGGCAGTATGTCATAGGAAAATCTAGCTTTGAATTTATGAAGTACACTGTTATTGCTCGTAGCATCAAAATGCTTTGGAGCTGGTATAGTTATTTATTTATTTCAAACTTAATCATCAAACCAATTTAATGAGCCCAAAATATGAGCAAATTAAACACATTTTCCATTTTTTACTTTTTTTTTTCCCCAGCCTTTAAATCTTTACAGACTATGTAAATTTTGTATATATTATTTCATATTACAGTATATAGGAAATTCTGTCAATGGTGACAGCATTTTTATATTGCTGCAAGCTTCAAGCAGTGCATGAAAATGGCAACAACAGCATGGGTTGGATCCAGTACTCCAAGGACACTTTTTAGCAGCAGTAGAAAAAAATTCCAAATGTAGGTTTGCAACATACAAAGGATTCCAGAATGGAATCCTTCCTTCTGTGGAGTTTCAGGAAGCATAAGAAAGATTTGTAAAGAATGTTCTGATAGACTACTTTAACTTACCTAGACATTAAATAACTCTTCACTGTCCCTGGACAGTGAGGGGAATGGATGTCATTCAATATGACATGTTACTTTATGACTTACTGAATTTTTAAGCATCTTAAGATACCATAGCATGTAATTATCACCATGTAGTCTATGCATCATTCTGTTAAACATATTGTGAACACCTCTGTGGTACAGTGTCGGTTTTCTTCATACATCCACTTTCCTAGTATAAAAGCAGTTGGTTTAACAATGAACGTGTCTTTGCTCATCTGGTGAGCATTATCCTAATGCTATTATGATTCATTATTTTAAAGCAGCTTGGCATAATACAGCAAAATACATGAACACTTCTAGTCATGCCTGGAAGTCTCTTCTACTGAAGCCAGTGACATGTCAGCACAGACTCATAGAATCATCAAACATAGATAGGTTTGTGTTAGAAGAGACCATAAAATCCATACAGTTTCAACCCCCTGTTGGGGGCAGGATGCTGCCTGCTAGACCATGTTCCACAGGGCCCCATCCAGCCTGGCCTTGAATGCCTCCAGGGATGGGGCATCTCTGGAGTAACCTCTGCCAATGCCTCCTCACCCTTTCAGTAAAATAATTCCTCCTAATATCTAATCTAAATCTCCCCTCTTTTAGTTTAAAGCCATCCCTCTTTGTCCTATCACCATTAGACAGCATAAAAAGTAGTTCTGCTAAATATATGCAACATATTCCCTGCTTTATTCACAAAATTGGTTATTGGTGTACTTACCTGATCACAGATAGGGTTGAGGCAGAACTAGTAGGAAAATTCTGTAAAGTTCACCTCCATCTTTACCTATTGGCAAAGCAACAGTTATTGATGGCGTTTCAGTTTCCAGAACTGAAAAACAGAAAATGGCTCAAGCACATGGCACAGGCAGTTTGCTAAATAGAGTTTAACAAAAAGTTTGTTTATCTTGCACAGCCATCTCAACAAAAGTTTCCCCAATAGGCAGAAAAAAAACAAACAGAAAACAAAACAAAACAAACAAACAAACAACAACAACAACAACAAACACCAACCAAACAAAAAGAACCTGCCAGATCAATGAAAACTTCAGTAAAGTTTCCATGGAGCAATGAAAATCACTTTGGTCTGGAAATCAAAGCTGTCTGGATATTAGGGACTATAGGTGACTTGCTCATTGTGTTTTTCTTTAATATTTTGTGGGTGTACTTATTTAATGCTGGGTTATAGAGAAGCAAACAATCCCATTTTTCACCTTTTTTTTCCCCTGTAAATTTGTCATCTCTTATGTTTACTCAGTAGACATTTAAATAGAACCAACAAATCTGGAGTGAGAAAGGAGAGAAAAAAAAAAAAAAAAAAAAAAAAAAAAGAATGTGCTGAACTGAAGTTCATGTTGTTACTTGGTATCATTTCATTAACTCTTTAAACTATTCTGGATTCTATGTACTCCAATACAAACGCCTACTATAGGCAATATGTAAAATATTAGTGCTGTTCATTAGAACTATTACTCATTTACACAAATATGTTTTACTGTTGTTTTCAAAGATCTTCATGTTTCCAAGATTTTGCATAAAGTAAAAATGATAAATTTTATTCATTCTACAGTATATATTGTTATCTATGTTGCTCCATGTAAGTGGGAATAATAAGGGCTCTTCTCACTTTATCTCCTAAAGATGTGAGTAGCATAAAATATGTATGGAATTAAAAATCATTTAAATAGTGTCCATCAAGTGCCCACATAAAAATTATCACAACAGATAGAAGGGTTCAATAAATTATCTTGGTGATTATTACTGTCCATACATCCTCTTCTGAGTCCAGCAAGAAAAGTAGATGGGATTTATTGGAGAAATACTCATACATTCAAGGAAACTGGACAAAAATGCATACCTTTGTGCTGTCACAATCTGATACAATTCCGTTGTCTCTGCAGACACATTATTTGCACAAACAAATACTTTATCAGTGGAATCTACCACAGAGAAAGATACTTCAGTATAAATAAAAGCAACAAATATCAGGTAAATGGAAACTGAGGAAATAAGTAAAAATTGCATATAAAATATGATTTCAGTTGGAAATGCATTGAATGAAGGAATAGAATAATAGAATCATAGAATTGCTAAGGTTAAAAAAGACCTTAAAGATCATCAAGTCCAACAACAACCAAACCATATTATCCTAACTCTAACTGCACTCTACTAAATCATGTCCCTGAGCACCACATCCAAACGGTTTTTAAACACATTCAGGGATGGTGACTCAACCACCTCCCTGAGGGAAGGATGGTGGCTAAGGATTAGTTGTATAATCCATGCATGTATTTTTTTTTTCTACTTTGTATTTATATTTATATTATTTATTTGATATTTAATAGAAGTTGCTGTCAGACACACTCAAAAAATAAAAAGATATAAGCTGAATATTCTATTGTAGAAAACAAAATGAAAACCTAAGCACAGAATGGCTCATGAATTTCAAAAAGCTCATGAATTTGCAAATATGTCTGCTTTGCTGCAGATAGTAGAAATACCTCCCTCAGTAACATGCTCAATAATGTACTTTGACATGGTCACTTGAGAAACAGAAAATGAACTACAACCCTTGTCCAGAACATATGATCAAAAGGGAGCAGCTCTGATTCTGCCAGGCTTAATTCACACATACAAAAATAAAATAAAATAAAATAAAATAAAAAAATAAAAAAGGCCTGGAGGAAATGAATACAAGCTTACCAGTCTCTAAAAGGATTCTGTGAACCATTCTGGGACAGCAGTGTTACCACACAAATATTCCAGAGGCTGCAAACCAATTTCAGAAAACAGGAGGCACCTACCATTTGCATCATCTGGGCTGTGATGGACTGGCACAAGAAAATTTCCAATTTGAACAGCTATTAGTATGATGTCAAAGCAGGACAAAATATTTAGGACTTAGGACTGTATTTTATAATAGAAACTACAGTTAGAATTTGACTCTTCCTTCATGTAGAAGATTAATAGCACCAATTAAGCTTGCCTTTTGCTTTGCTCATTATATTTGCAATATGTATTAAAATACAGAGCTATACTTCAGGAGTTCCTGAACTCTGCTCTAAAGCAGAACAGAAAAATGTCAGATGTGATTCCCACCAGCTTCAGTGAGAGGCAAGCTCTCTACTTACAATATTTGACTTTTAAGGTCATTACTTTTTTTTTTTGTTTCTGAGCTCTGATTTCTTTTTAAAAATGTGCTTCTTTATTTAAAAGGTTTTCCAGTCCTCAAAAAAGCTTTCAGAAATGCCCTTGCACATAAAAATAGTGACATTCTAATATAAAAATAAAAATTAAAAATGGTTTGATGCTTCAGAATAATTTAGAACTAGAATTTTGAATATTCTTTCAATGTTGACCACAGTTAATACTTCTGGGATTATTTTTAACAAAAATATTAACACGGTATATAATATTTGTAATTCTTATTACCACAGGCTTATTTCATTTCAGTCTACTACTGAAATAATAGGTGCAGCCCAGTGTGCAAGAACTTTCTTGTCATAAATATTGAATCATGTGAAAGCCATTGGAGTTGCATGATTTTTCAGGATTCAGTTGCACTGTCTAGGTCTGACAGAATCCAAATTTGAAATAATATTTCCAAGTTGAACTTCCATCACTAAGCTGGACACGAAGAGAACAGGCACACTGGTGTCTCCTGAAATTTAAGAGCAGGTGAAAATTGAAGCATTTCAATTTTCTACATTCTTACTCATTATGAACAAAATAAGAAAATAAACCAGTAATATATAGCTTAATAATCATGTTAGGCACAAAGATATACTATGGAATTTTTGATTTCTGTACAGCTATGCAATGCTGTTGGTCTTATACTTATGCAACATATCCATTCAATTACACTTGCCAAGATCTTAACATGTCAGGTTTGATTAAAAATGACTGTGAACTTCATATCCTGCTTACGATGCTTAGGGACGCAGTCCAAAACTATTAAAACTGTGACAAGGCAGTCAATTTTAATTTTTTATCTCTTGTTTTATCTTAGTGCTTCTCATTTCTCCTAATTCTTAAGGAGTTTCAGAATTGCTCTACAGAGACATACTCAGAATAATCTCAATAGATTTTTCTGCTATGCCATGTACTGAAATGACACTTAAAAGCAGTCCTCAAGTAAAGGTCACTTACAAACTAATTTAATTCATAATCTACTGAGTACATCTAGGGAATCAGTACAAGATAATTATTATTGAAATGCAGTTTGAGTCATTGTATTTAAGAGAACAGTTAATAGAATGGCAATCAGAAACCGAAGAGCCATTGATGGTATGGATGAAAAGGATATTGAAGTTACCTGCCTTAGGAGAAGACAAATAATACCTCCAGCATTTCCGGTTTCAGAAATCGCACCATTTATTCTGTAGTCTTCAACACTGACAGCAGTGATATAACCAGCACTGATGTAAAAAACACAGCACCTAGTAATTACCACTAGTAATTACTACAGGCTCAAGTCAATGTGATTAGGTTCATACCTAATAAGGTGAGGCAAAATAACCTCAGGACACAGTGAGCCAATATTCAGGTCTTGCTTTGAAATCCAATATGCTCAGAAAAATGGATTTTGCCTGATTGTCCTCTGCTCAAAACTAAATCTCATCAATCAGAGAACCGCATCTTAACCTTATTTTTCCTATTGTTTGTTATGCTAGTACTTGATGGAAGTTGAAAACTGTTCCTATATTTATCTTGTCGTCAAAATAATAAAAATAAAAACAAACACCTTAGAATCTCAGAGTATTAGAAATACTACATTAGGAATAGATGTAAGAAAACTTCCAATGCCAAAATGGAAATTCCAAACTTACCAGAACCAAAGTTTTGAAATCTTTAGAAGTCTGAGACAGTCACATTATATTCTAAAAGCAGGAAAATAGGGACAATAGGGAGCTTAATGAAAGCTGATTAAATTCTTTCCTTAGTCCCTCTTTGCAGAACTTGAAGTATTTCGGTACAGTAAAAGAAAAGAAATGATGCTACATTTATCTTGGTCTAGTTTTGACCAGGGTAGGTGAGATTTTGTTCCTTTTTTCTTTTGCTGTTCTCATACTTTGACATTAGGTGAAGGGCTAAAATCATCTGAGAACTTCCATGCTATGCACCCATATGAGAAGAAATCACTGTATCACAGAGAGAGCACTGCTTTGTTGTTCTGTTGTTGTTTTCTGTTTTAAACAGGAAGTCTCAAGTGCCCAACATCAATTCATCTTACAAAGCATGAAATTGGCAATAATGATTTTTAAAGGACTGTACAGATATTACTCTTCAATCTTTTTTCTTCCTTGATCCAAATCAGTTCAAACACACTTCTAAGGTACTTTCAGGATAAAAGTAACCAAATCCCTTCCAAACATTTCTTACTCCTCTTTTCTAATGTCCACATTTTCAGTGTATGTAAGGCAGGATGACAAGTTGAAGATCCCTATGTACATTCCCATATTCTTTTGTAACATACTCACAAACCACTGAGTTCAATAAATACTACATTTGCCTTGAATACTCTTTCTGCTATATTACTGATGTTCCACCTCTTATTTAAATTGCTTGAAATATGTTATTAACACCCTTTGTTGCTGAGATTTTAGTAACCTTTTTCACTTTAATATGCCATCTTAATATCTAACTTTTTGAACCAAAAATCATTTTGAGACTTGCCATACTGAATCCTTTATCAATAGAAAGTACCAACTCTGTCTTCCTTTACTACTTTGAATAAGCCAGATGCCTTGTCTGCCAGATGTGCAATACTGAAAGCAAGCTAATTATAACTTTGATATTCCTTTGAATTGCATTCCTGTAGTGGTATCTATCAAGAGCATTTTTCAAAAGAAGTTAAAAGTAATATTTCAAAATTCAGGTTGTTTGCTTTTTTTTAATTGGCAGGAATGATCAACTGTACTTTGTGAATCTTTGCTTAGTATTTATCTACAGCATATTACATAAATTCCACAGTTACCTCAGAAAATACAAAAAATATGAAAGTTGTGGTTCAGGTTATTAAGAAACACACTTCACACAGCAACTTGGTTTGACTTTTCAGTAGAAGGTCAGAAATATTACTTCCTTAAACTGCATCCTGCATGTGCTGATCAGTCTGTCAGAATTCTGCATGTGCCCTTCAGTACTGAAAAGAACTAGAATTTAACATAAAGAAAGTGATCAATAGTAGTTACATACTGTTGCAAGGTGAGAAGCCACGCTATGTATGAAGGATGTTTAGGGGAAAATAGCAAAATATCTCCTTTATAACCTGGCTATCTATGTCACTTTAAAGGACAGTGAATACAATGCTGTAATTCATAAGTAGAATAAAACTAATGGAGAATCGGGGAAAATTTGTGTTTTTTTTTTTTTTCTTTTCCAGTACTTAATACAGTAAATACAACATATGAAAAATCAGAATGAAGTTAAAGAGTAATAATATAAGAAACAACACTCTAAAATTTTGAAGTTAAATTAATCTTTGTATCATGGCAGTAGGAAGAAAACTACATATATTATTACATTAATAGCGTGGCCCAAGGTTTTACAGTAAAAATTATCTAGCAAGAAATAATCCCAGATTTCTCATTTCTTAACAGATGTCCTTTTATTGTGACAGAAAAAAAAGTTGGTCTTAGCTAACTTACAGAACTTCATGAAGAAAAAGTCCTTTTTATATGAAAAAGATGGCATTTTATAAGCTAAAGCAAAATACATACAACAGCAGCAGTGATAAATTAAAGAAAGGCATCTGAAACAAAATGACCATAAGAGTTAAAAAAAAAAAACAACAAAGACTTGTATAAATTTATTCATTTATTTATGTTTACCACAGATGACTTTTCCAATAATTTATACATTAATTATTGGACTCAGGAGACGTAGCTTTTTCAAAAACACATAAAAGAAATTAAAATTGTCTAGTATAGCTTTGGCAATTTTCAAAACACCAGTAATAAAGAGTACAGTGCAGCTGTTCATCAGTTTTAAATGCTTGAAGAGACAATTGTAATGCTCTAATAAATCCATATATAAATTCACACTTTTTTTCCCTGAATCAACAAGGATACTGCAGAAATTTTTCATTTTCTTTTTCAGAAAGAACAGTCATGCTTGAATGCTTGACTGAAGTGCACTATGCTCCAGATATTATTAGTACTTTGCAGTAACAATAAGTAAGTGACAAAAACAAAACAAAACAAAAAAAAAAAAAAAAAAAAACTTTGCTCTTCTCAGAGTCACCATTTTTCAGAGTAATTGTCAACTAAGTAGTTACTGATATTCACTAGTAAGCCTGACTTCCAGAAATTCCTTTTCCTGATAACTTCAGGAAAAACAAAACAAAACAAAAAACTAGATCAGTATTGTGCAGTTGGAGAAGCATAGGAGAAAAAAATATATATACCATTCTACCCTACCTCACCAATTAGTTCTATGTGGGAGTAAAAAGCATTTTCTAACCCTAGTTATGGTTGCATTCTCTATAAATCTTGCTTCAGGAAATAGTGGAATCAAAAGTATCAGTTTGGCTCATGCTAATTATGACATTCTCATCATATTACTAGACATATGTCCCACTCTTTGTTTTCAAAACAAATATTCTCAGCTATAATTTCCTAAGAAACTTTTCTCATTCCTTCTGGCTAAATCAAGAAACTTAGTCTTTCATTTGCTGAGATAAAAATAAGAAAATGGGATACAAAATTCCACAGAAAAATGAATATTTTCATGTGAAAAAATAAATCATGTTTAGAACCTTATTTCATATTAGAAATTTGATGTACTGGTGGTAAGTTTTTACTTGGTTGTGAGCATATGTGTAACAAAATCTGTCTGTATTTATTTTGTGCACCTGTGAATAATTTCCCTTTCCATATAAAGACATGAACAAGTGATGGGTGGGTGTGAATGAGCCTTGTAGATGTTCACAGTCAATTTTAGCCCTGGGGACAGTGTATGAGGGAGAGATGTTTGTATATAAAGTTGTTATTTTCATTGAAAACTGTGAATATGCAACTATGGATTGGAATAAAAAGCTTCCTAGAACAGATCAAAACAAATCCCCCACACAGAGGCTCCCTCATGCTGGTGTCATTGCAGCATTGTTTTGTTTGTAAATTCATTTAGATGTTAATCCAAATGTGTCTGAAATTGACTGCAGTGATTGTCATTACAAACAGATCCACTAAGATACGCTGATTACCTTGCCTTCACTGTCATTTAAAAATTTTATTTATTATTCACCAAAACATTAATTCCCCTGATTTAAAATTGGCTTTGGAATAGAAATCACGAAAATGCCACTCTACAGGTATGTCTGGCAAACAAGTATTTCCATATATCGATGTGGTTTTGCTACCTTGATCCATTAGAATGTATTTTTTACACTCTGAACATGTTCTATTTTTGGTAAAAATACACCAACTACGTGCAGGTTTTCTTTACTTTAGTGGTTTCATATTAAATGTATGACAGTTTTGCTGGACAGCCTGCTAATTTCCATAAATAAATTTTGAGACTGCTAATGTGCTGTCTGAACCTCACAGAAATCAAAGAACCAAAGCTGGGGCTATGGGTTCTGCTACAAAATGATGGTGTGTAATTCCATGGTCTATCTATCAGCAGGATTTAAGAAAAGACTACTAAGGATAATGAGAAAGAAACAATAGAGGGTATTATGTTGTAGATGTGGCAGGAACCTGTAACTCTACACAGCATTTTTTGACAAATCATAAAAATTGTCTAGGGAATCCAAGATTGTGTAAACAAGGCTACTTCTGAACTGATACAAAGCAACCCTTATTTATTATCAGTGCCTCAAATGTTCTGCTCAGCCAGCACCCTTTGAAGATTCTAACCAATCATTCTCTTCCTTCCTTTCAATTTGAGAAAATAAAACCCCTGCTTACTACTGTTCCCCAAACTTTTCCATTGTTGTTTTACATTGACTTCCTTGGTATGAAAAATCCTGAAGCTACTTTACCTTGAAAGTTATTCCCCATGTCAAATTGCAAGTGCAACTGTTTGCATCAGGGAAATCTAGAAATCTGTCTGGCATAATACCAGTCTGCAGCTTTGCAGTCTTTGGAATAGAAAAAGACACAGATTTAAACTTTTATGCTTTAAACACTACCCTAGACTGATAAGTCATTTCAGGTATATAGCTAGTAGTATCAGCTTTCAGTCAGTCATCTTACAATGTAAACATATAGAAACTGTTGTTAAAAATAATAAGAACAATAAATAAAAAATAGAAAATAAGAGACTCAAGTCATCCAAGTAGTAAAAGTTTTACAAAACTGAGAGTCAAAGAATTCAAGATTGATGAAGGGAAATGATGAAAGTTATTCACGTAATGCCACTACAGGTCAAGGAAACTTAGCAGAGTTGGTGGAATACTAAAATATCAACACTGCAAAGATTTGTTTTGTATGGAAAAGATGTCTAAATAGTAGTGTTTTGATGGCTTGGAACAAGTATAACCCAAATGAAATGAAAAATAAGCCCTCTGACACTACATTAGCATTAAGAAGGAAAAAGTTGTTTTGGTTTAGTGTACATAACCTGAAAATTGTCCAGTTATTGTAATTATAAGTGCATCACAGAATAAAGATCTACGCTGCTTGTTAGAGACTGATGAACTATGACGAACTGTTCAGCGTTATACAATGAGCTTTCTCCCCAGAAATTTGTAAATTTTCTGCATTATCTTAGGAAACACAACATTACATAACTGCCTTATTTCTTTCTTGGCAATCGTGAATCACATTGTTTTCAGACTGTCACTTCATCCCTCCAGTAGAGTTTTGCATTCCTTTGAGGACCACGTTTTACAGTCATTCCTCATTTCTTCAATGTAACTACATCACTGTTTGCAATATGAACTGTTACACCTACAGTTACAGTACTGTAAAAATACAAATCTTTTAAAATTTTTGTTGTCTTTTCTTGAATTTTATCTTCCATTCTTATAGAAGGCAGCATTCATGTGCCTCTAAGGAGCATTTTTTAATGAAAGTTGACAATAACAATGCATTCTGTGTTGGTCTGACACACAGATGCTTTTGTTCCTTATACTAAACTAGCAAATGTAAGGGAGTTGCTTGAGCACAAGACAACACCCAGTTTTTCCTCACAGCTGGAGTCCTGTGAACAACACACACACACACACACACACACACACACACAGCATTCTCCCAAATACTTTAAAATGGGATGGGTTCCTTCACTGCAGTGATACAAATGCTTTTAGCCTGACAGCTGAGAGCTTCTTCCAGCACTTGTAAATTTCAAGCAGAGAAGTGATGCCTCCTCTAGCCCAGCCTTCCTCTATAGTTACTACCTCTTGGGCTCTCTCTGTACAGAAAGATTTTGCCACGAGTTGAGTTTCACAGACAGTATATGCCGTACACTATAGAATCATAGAATCACAAAGTTGGAAAGGACCTATGAGATCATCTAGTCCAACTGTCCTCCCATCACAATTACTACCACAAGCCACTAAACCATATCTCATAGCTCCTCATCCAGAAGCCTTTTGAACACTGCCTGAGACGGCAACTCCACCACCTCCCCGGGCAGGCCATTCCAGTGCCTGACCACTCTCTAAGACAAAAGTTTTTCCATATTTCTAATCTAAGTCTCCTCTGGTGCAACTTGTAGCCATTTCTTTGATCCTGTTTGTTGCCTGGCAGAAGAAGAAGCCAAGCCCCTCTTCATCACAACTGACCTTCAGAGAGTTGTATAGTGCAATGAGGTCTCCCCTGAGCCTCCTCTTCTCCTGACTAAACAATCCCAGCTTCCTCAGCAGTTCTTCATAGGATTTGTACTCCAGAGCCCTCACCAGTTTCATTGCCACTCTATGGACATGTTCCAGGGCCTCAGTGTCTTTCTTGTATTAAGGGGACCAAACTGAACACAATACTCAAGGTGCAGCCTCACCAGTACTGAGTACAGGGGGATGATTACCTTCCTGCTCCTGCTGGCCACACTATTTCTAATGCAGGACAGGATGGCACTGACCCTCTTAGCTACCTGGGTACACTGTCAGCTCACATTCAGCCGAGCATCACCAAACATCCCCAGGTCCCTTTCCTCTTCACAGTCATAAAAGAGATGATACCAAAGAGATAATACTGATGAAGCAGGATGAAAAAAAGTGTGCTTGCAAGAAGTCTACTTTTGTTTCTAAATCTTTCACCACAAAGATAAATATAACATATATCATCTATAATTATGATATATTGTACTAAATCTAAGGAGATCTGGGTTCTACAGTTCCAGATCTCTAATTTATAGTAAAACAATGGACAGGAATAATTACTTACCTGTGTTTAGGTTAATGTATATGTGAAATAAAGTTGATGTTTCTCTGAACTCTTTTTTTCAGAAGGGTGAAAAATGCTATGAAGACTGCTCTGAAAGTAATGTCTACTATTTTATTATGTTGGCTGGTAAAAATGCATAGCTAACGGTGGTGACTGTTGAAAAACAATGGTTTGTAGCTAAGAATTTAATATACCAAAAGGTGTTCTCATGCTCTTTGTATCAGTTGTAGTTTCCATGGAAATAAATAGGAGACATTACTTTCTGAGCAGCCTACATACCTTCAAGATAGATGATTCTTCCTTAAATTTGCTAAAAACTTATTTTCCCAAAGTGGAGCTATAGTTAGACAAGGTACCTATGTGGGTAGCCCAGTACTATGAACTTTAATAAATCTTGTCTTCTTCAATCCTTTCAGACCTTTTGAAACACTTTGGTCTTCTTGAGTGCTTTCATTTTATGTGCAGTACGCATCTACACCTTCATCATATACAAACAGTAACAGGATAAATCCAGTAACAAAACAAGAGGTTTTTAACACCAAAGGGACAAGGGAGAGCAAAATATCTTCTGACATGAGTGTCTTAAAAGAATGAGAAGCTAACTGTGGAGCTATCTCTCTGCATGAGGGAGTTGCAAGTGAGCTAATAAGACAGAAAATTGTTATTGAATATGGGAAGACTGTACAAAAACAGGAAAAAGGAAAGACACCTGGAGTAGGGAAAGCTACAAATAACCTGTGTCACACAGAAAATGAGGTAGGATCCTATGAAGCATCACCAGTCAAAGGATGTGAACACATATCCTTCCTCTTTTCACCTCCTTTTCCTCTGTCTGTTCAATTGCTATACAAAATAGTGCTAGCTTAAAATCATTTATTTTGAGGTCTCTAAAATGAGTTAATTAGCAACATCTAACAGTTAACAATGCTTTCCCTGTGAGTGCATGCTAAGAGGTATGAAACCTTGTCTGGCAGATAAATGGTAACTATCTTAACCATTTGTCTTACAAACAATCCTGTATGTACAGGTATTATTTCAGTTAGACACTGGCATCTCTGCAATTGTTCACAGTTTCAGTAAAGAATAGTACCTGACAAGTTGTTTGAGTGCTTCACATTTCGATAGCAATAACAATTTGTGAGTAAGAATTTTACAGCAATCATGGAATCAACAATTATTTTTATCCTGTAAATCATTTAGGTAGAATACTTACTTGTGTTAAGCATGGTCTGGAATGTTCTTCTACCTACTTCCCATTACTTTTTAAAAAATTATTTGTACAGTATTCTTCATAAAAACAGATTTCATCATTCCAGTGAACACTAGAAGAATTATATTTCCAGCAGAACTGAACAAAAAGTTAGAGTAAGATGAAAGAAAGCATTATTTACAAATCATTTTCAAATAAACAACAAAAATAATCCAAGGACAGTTTTGTGTTGACCACACTTGAAGTATTTAATGATAATAATAATAATTAAAAAAAAAAAAGCAAACAAACAAACAAACAAAAAAAAGGTAGGATTTCCAGTAGTTACTCAAGAGAGCAGGTCCCACATTTTGTTTCCCCAGAATGGCACGAAGTTTCTACATCTCTGAGAACTCTTGAGGAATAGGTTACATAGATACCAGCAACTATTACAATTTTGGCAAATTATACCAAATAATTATAGCAAATTATAAATTTATATATATAAATTGGCAAATTATAGCAAAACCTACCAACCTTTAATATCACTTTTTAAAAGAGCACATTTTTGTTAATATTTCACATAACGCACAAGTTTTTCTAGACTCAGAGATAGCCTTTTAAGACAGAATTTGCAGCACAGTAGTTTCAAGTCTAGCAGTGTATGTTTTTCTTTGCAGAACTTTAAAAAGATAAAGAAACTATTGATGTTGTTACAATTTACAAATACATTCTTTCATATGAAACATTAACCTGAATTACAGTATTTGTTATGTACATCACTATCTAATAACACTGTTTTATACACTACAAACTAATTTCCAAGAGGAAATTACAATGCTATAAGATTTATCTTTGTATGGACATTTATACATTTCTTTCTCTCTTCTTCTTTTTTTTCTTTTTCATTTTTTTTTCCTACAAACTACTAAATCTTATAGTTAAATGAACTGCAAGAAGAAAGTGAATACATAAATAACCCCCTTTTCCTTCATTCAGTAACATTAAGTTACTCAAAATTTTGATAGTAAATGGCTTTTTATGGCTGGATAAAAGCCCTGAGTTATGATACATAACACAATACTATTAACTGGAAGATTTACAAAAAATAAAAAAAAATCAAAAATAAAATACAAAAAAAAAAAAAAAATCCTGAAGAACTGTCATTGAGATTAAAGCAATGTTTTAGAGAAGCTGAACTCACAAAAGGGCTGGAACTTAGCAGTGCAATCATGATCCTGACCTTTTCAGCAGAAAGTCATGTAAAAGTCTGAAAATCTATCACATTTTTATCTGAAATTAAACAATTAATTCTTATCAATTTAATAGGATTTTGACATTTTTTTCTGAGTTACTGATAAGCTCATAAGATCAGCTAAATGGTAGCAGTTCAAAATCCATTCCTTCTGTCAAGAGGACTTGCAAGTCACCATTAAAAAAAAAAAAAAAAAAAAAAAAAAAAGTAGAAAAGAGGATGACAGAAGATATGTGGTCAAATATGTACTCCTAGACTGAATTTATCTTTTAAAGAACAGCCTAACATTTTGTCTTTAGCAAAAATTTAATTTCTACTGAGAGACTGTCTGCCTGACTAACTGAATGAAATATTCATACCCATTATATTAGCATTCAGAGTGCTACTACATTTCTAGGGTAAGTATTAATTATAAGTGGCTTGGCTGAGTTTGCAGAGCTCATGCTGCTAATGAGCCTGTTCAGACTTGTAACATAGGGCTGGCCAAATTCCCTTACATTTAACCATGCACAATGAGGTAACTGCTACATCTGATGCTAAATCTGTCTAAAGGATTGTATGTTACTACATGGATGACAAATATATGCGCTGTCAGGTCCGTGTGTGCAGTTAAATAATGAGTGTCACACAAACCTCTTAAATTATTAAAAAATAGATGTACATTTTGAATGTAGCTTTCAGAATGTCATGTCTTAAAGTTTTCCTAAAGACAAACATCTTTTTACAGCATGAATATTTTTAAGCCGGAACTTCAGTCACATCAGCTTGTGGTAAGCAAAGTATTCTTAATTCCCACAGAAAATTTTTTTGTTATTCAAACACTGCTTGGGGGACTTTAGATAGTTTAAAGTGTCATTAACAATGGAAATATCTTCTTCTACATTGAAAATGGAAGCCAAAGTGCATTCATTTAATGGCAGCTCTCTGACTCTCCAGTAAAATGAGGACAAAAGTTTCTGAAGTGCATTGCTTTTAAAGTGCAAGCATCTTTCAAAAGCATGTTAGGATGCTATGAAAATATTAAAAAAAAACAGCTTTGAAGAGAAAAAAAAAAAAAAGTAACCTATTTGTCTTTGCAAAATAAAATAATACACAGATTGCATACAGTGAATACAAAATGAAGTAGGGAGTCACACTTCCAGTGATAATGTAAACTGAAAACCAATGCTCAAAGTAAAGGTCTGATTTTACTATACCAACACATTTTTAAAAAGCCTCTAATTTAACAATGAGATGATCAACTAAGACAAAGATAATTCTCATCAAATTTCTGAAGAGTATTCCCTAAAATTTTTACTGTGATATTTATGAATAACCAGTGACATGCAAAATGGTGTGTTCTCCTTTATATCTGTCTTTAGCTAGAGGAGAACAGGTAAAATAAATAAATAAATAAATAAAAATGTTATTTTACACCACATTGCTAGATACTAAATTATTTTTGAGGCACAGCTACATGTATAGATTAATCATTCTCTTTTTTTCCTCAATTTTGAAACCCCACACATAGATTCACTGTATGTTTCTTTCATTTTTCTCTTCAAATAATCCATCTTGAATTTAAATTGAAGTATTCAAAATGCAGCACTGGAAACAGATTCCTCTATGAAATTCAGATATGCCATTCCAAATGCTGGTGATGGCACATGCAAAACTTTCTACTTTGGGTAGGCTAAACAAATTTTCTGTTTCCCAAGACAGTATTCTCCACTATGGTTAAACCCTTGTGTGTTTAATACCAACATTAGTATTCTGCTGATGCTACATAATATCAAGAAACGTGTACCCCTTCTTTGTATTTTATTTCTTCGTGCATGTCTGCACTTAGTTAAATACTCCTCTATCCAATACCAGGAAGGAATACTGGGGAAGAATATTACTACTTTAATGTGGATCAACTTTGTCATTTGGTCCAGCTCCCCTGTTCACTTTAGCTCCTGTAATAAATGGAAATACAGGTACAAAGTACTGCAAGATTTTGTCGCAGCATTACAAAAGAGGAATAAAATGTAAGTAAAAAAGGTAGAAAAGGAACATTTTTTCCTGTACAGAAACTGAAAGAATGCATCTACACTGAACTGGAAGGAAAAAATCGCTCACAAATCTTCATCTCCCGTCAAAACTGCTGAACCTAGGCTTTTTTCAGTTTCTTTTGAGAATATTTCAACTTTGGGCAGTATCTCAGCACTTGTGCTTCATTGCAAGCTGAAAAGAAAGAAAAGAAAAATGGAGTAAATGATTTATCAGCTTTCAGAGCTGTGCTTCCCAGTGTTCTATGTTTTGCTATACATGATGATGGCTGTGCGTATAAGCAAGAATCCAGAAATAGAGACACACATTGAAGAAAAGTCATGTAGACCAAATTATTTGGATTAAGTCCAATGTGAAATTCTAGACAAGTAATTTAAAACACATGTTCAGCAGCTCTGCCATGGCACGATCATGAAAATAATTAAGGATTAATTGTCATTCTGCCTCTGCAATTACTGAATATTTCACTTCCAACTAATAAAAAATAGACTGAAAACTTGTAATAAGAGTGATAAGGCAAAACTAAGGTGAAATAAATGCCTTTTATACTCAAACACTGTTTTTAAAAAGACTCTGATTTGTAGAGATACGCTGGGTAAACACATTTCAACATTTAAGAAGTCCAAACAACACGTTCTTTTCCCCGCTCTAAAAATCAGAGATTTTTCAGGAAAATCATTCTTTAGTAGGCAAATGTGACAGCAAATATTTTTATACAGAATCTGACCTCCTGCATTACTCACCAGCACTGTAATTCTTCAGAGAGAAAGGAGGTTAAAAAAAAGTATCACAAGGAGAATTTGATAGTTACCCTGAACTATGTTCAAGACTTTACATATGTGAGAACACTCCATATGGTGCAATACTGTTTCTGGTGCAAACTAATTTTTTATTTTTTCCTGCCATCAGGTGACTAAGATATATTTTAAACAAGCTAGAAAGATCATTCCCATGCCATGAATCTTCCACCATCTGTACAAGGTTGTATATATCTTAAAATAGCCTGAGACATAGCCAAAGTAAAATCCAGACATGCACAAATTAAGCTGTAAGAGAAATTCTTATTCAGTCATGATACTATAGTGATGAAATTAATTATGGGCTGACAATTTTTATTTTTTACTGAAGGCAACACTTAACTGTTATAAGGCAATGAAAACAAAAATTCTGATTTGCTTCAAAGCGTTCACCATTTCTGCCAGAAATCGTCTACTCAAAAAATACACTGCTGGGTAGCTGTCCTATGCATTTTTGTGAGATAACAGATGCAGAATTGCAGACCTACTGCACCTCTTATATGCAATTTAAGGATTAGGGAAACAGTACAGAAAATATTTTAATAAAAAATATTGCAAAAACCATATTACATTTAATAAGCATTTAAAAAGATGACAACTTGCACATCCCCTAGCACAACTCATCCAAAGGGATTGTTTGGCATAAGCACAAAAAAGCCAAAATCCTTTTATCCACCAAGATGGAAATGTAACCTTTTATATTAAGTTTTGATCTCTTCTCCAAGCTGTTTGGCTACAGATCCATGCACAGAATTTAAAAAGCAGAAACCACTCAAGTAAAAAAAAAGTCACAGAATCCTTAGAGTTGGAAGGGACCTCATGTGGTTCAACTGGGCCTACTGCTCAAGCCTGTCTAGATCCCTCTGGATGCCATCCTGTCCTTCTGGTGTGTTGACTGCACCCCACAGCTAGGTGTCATCAGCTAACTTGGTGAGGGCACATTCAACCCCACTGTCAATGTCACTGATGAAGATATTGAAGAGTATTTGTCTCAGCACTGACCCCTGAAGGACAGGGCTTATCTCCATTCAGACACGGAAAGAAGAGATCGTAAGCAGTGACTGACTGCAATTCTTCCAACACCTTCCTCTGCTCTCAATAAAGGAATGTATGACTTTGACCTACTGAGAGCCTTATTCCACCAAAATCTTACCTTGTGTGCAGTTTCTGCAAACTGCTGAGCACTATTTTTCAGTTCCTCTGTCTTTTCTTCTGTTCGTCCTAGTCTCTCACCACGCTCATTCAAAGCCTGACTTGCCTTCTGTACTGCACTTGTCACGCTGTCTGCAGCTGAATGGAGTATGCTGTTTCCTGCAATATCAAAATAAGCAGTTAGAACAACTACATATATATCTGTATGTTTTTCAATAAATACAAACGTTTTCATTTATACTGTCCTAGAGCGAATGCATCACTTGCCACTTTATCATCTAGTTGCATTTTTGATAGCGGGATTAGTTACCATATTCAATAAAACCATATTATTTGTAAGCTATAAAAAATAAAATAAAAAAATACCATGCTACAGTGTAATACTTGGAAAGTATAAGGAAGCAGTGGAAATAGGTTAACTACGTGTTGTTGTTTTTTTAAGCCTTATGCTCCTATATTATTTCAGGAACTTACTCTAATAAATCCATTACACAGATTCAAATGTACAGCTTCTTTCAAATGCTCTCATCTTAATATAGAATAACTTTCTTTGAAACAGTTACAGTATTCCAAAGAATCATAAAATGGTTTGGGGTGGAAGGGACCTTAAGATCATCTGCTATAGTCAGGGATATATCCCTCCAGATCAGATTACTCAAAGCCCTGTTCAGCCTGGCCTTACGGAAGGAACATTCACAACCTCACTGAGCAACCTATTCTAGTGTCTCACCATCATCACAGTAAAGAATTTCTTTCTAATATCTTGTCTAAATCTACCCTTTTCTAGTTTAAAACCATTTCTTCTTATCCTGTTGCTACCTGCCCTTGTAAAAAGTTCCTTCCCAGCTTTTCTGCAGGCCCACTTCAGGTATTGGAAAGGCCACTATCAGGTCTCCTCTGAACGTTCTCTTCTACAGGCCAAAGAGCCCCAGCCCTCTCAGTCTATCCCTGCAGAGGACACTCCTTGCACTCCAGACCTCTGATCATCTTTGTGGTCATTCCACCAGCTCCATGTTATTCTTGTGTTGGAGGCTCCAGAACTGGACACAGTACTCCAGGTGGGGCCTCACGAAAACAGAGCAAAGGGGCAGAATAACCTCCCTTGACATGCTGGTCACGCTTCTTATGATGCAACCCAGGATACAGTTCTTCTGGGCTGCAAGCACCCATTGCTGGCTCATGTTGAGTCTCTCATCAATCAAAACTCCCAAATCCTTCTCTTTAAGGCAGTTCTCAAGCCATTCTCCACCCAACATGAATCTGTGCTCGAGAACTATATCTCTGAAGGACACTTCTTATAAATTCAACCACTGCCTTCCATATTATATAATCACCCTAATCAACTTTCACATACATGTCCATCCAAACACTATTGCTACAGTCATTTAATGTCAGGCTTCATACCTTGTCCATGTGAAGTACTAGTCATGATTTCATGAGACAACTTAGTTAATTTAACAGATCGTATTTTAAGTTACAGCAAGATTTAATATCATCTAAGCCCTTAGATTCACCATCCAAATCTGTTAATTAATTTATCTTTTTCTTCTCTGGAATATAGCATAGCAGTTTCTACAAGGGTTTAATAGAACTGAATTTCTCCTCTTCATTTACCACTTCTAAACATTCACTCCAGTCTCTATGTTTTATATACTGCTTCTCAATAGAAGAGATTATTTTCCTTGGTGGAGGAATTGCTGAAGGATGTTTATGATATGTACAGTGTTACAAATTGAAAACTCCTCACACAGCATTGTACATTTTCAGTGTGAACTGGTATGTATTAAAATACACATATGACAAAAATGTATGTTCCACCCTTTAACCTTTTCAGCAAAAAGGACCAGTAAAATATCAGCTTTCCCCAAATTGGTGGTATGAAAATTCTGTGATGTCTTCCAAAAGAACTGCAAAATCTTTAAAGTTTAATCTACCTGACGGTAATTGCTTATCTAGACATTCACAAAGTCACTGTGAGAGACAAGAAGTCAATACAGGTACAGTAGGTAGAGTATAAAATACCGGGCACATCAACACTGCTAGTTTTCTGAACTGCCTCTGAATAGTATATTCACATAGTCTCTTCACAGTATTAAACATAAATATGTAATATTTAAATTCATTATGCTGATAAAGGTATAAAACTAAAATTGAGCAGCATAGTAAATATTTGTTAAAACAGAGTTTATTGTTCTTATGGACATACAAAGATGACTTTAAATCAACACAAACCTTACATTATCTTTACTATTAATCTGAGAGGCATGACCACTTAAGAGTAATTGCAGGTTAATAAATAGTACCCAAACACTACATTGAATGATTATTTTGCTACTAGTTTCATTAGGAAAATCAAGAACAAAAGATCAATTGAGCCTTACTATGCAGATAATAACTTTTTCCTTAGAAACAGCAAACAAACACTGAGTAGTGAAAGCAGACTTTGCTCCAGATAACCTATCAAACAACAGTGCAAACTACAGACATATAAACTCTTGAGAAAAATAACCACCTTGCAATTTGAATAAACTAAAACAGAACTGTATAGAGGTACGGAAAGGACCCAACAATCCAACATATGCTGATTTGTGGAAGATGAATCAACAATAGAAATACCAAGCTGTGACCTCCTGATTACATGTCTATCAATACTGCTAATGCTACACACATTAGCAATTAAAAATTAAATGTGTATGAGATATGAAACATCTACAGAATTTTTCATTTTTGCATAGAACAAAGAAGCTGAATTTAGAAAATTGTTATTATAACTAAGACCGTGAATATCTAAGAATACTGTGAGCTGCCATTTGTTATGACATAAGTGAAACTTCACCTTTTCCAGTAGTCTCTGTTTAGCCTCTGAGAAGACTGGTTATAAAATCAGTCAAACCACTTTAAATACTGTATATTTTCATACTTCAGTGTTTCTCAGTCAGTTGCTACTTTGTTCATAGCTTGCTTGTTTAAATTTTAAAGCCAGTTCCACTAATTTTTCTTGGAAGCTTATTTTGGCCTTTGTTCAGGTCACATTTCCTGTAAACAGGCATACTAGGCAATACTGCATTGGAAATAGTTTCCTTTTTTTTTTTTTTTTTTTTTTTTTTTCTTTTTTGGTGGAGTGATTTAAGGCCTCCTGTTGTTCTCTGGGATAAGATTTATTAAAAAGCACTCAACTGTGCAGCTGCAGTCAGAAAACTTACACAGAATTCCAGTGAAACAAAGAATGTGGAGAATTTCATAAAACTCATAATCATCTAAAGCCTTAAAACTTGTTGGAGAATAGAAGCTAACAGATCGCTGACCTGAAATGTACGCAAACGAAAAAACAGTCCTGTTCTGTATGTGAGCAACACAGAAACTTATGTCTCGGTAGTCGACTGAATTCCATGGGTCTATTCCTAGAGGACACGTAGGTGGTTTCTGATACTAATGACTACACTTTGTTCTTACATTAGTATCTCTAAATAGTAACATTTGTACAAGATTGACTGGAGAAGCGTTCCTATGAACTGTATTCCTATCACATAAAATTCTTCCTATAAGCTGCAAAACTTTCAAGCTGCTTTACAGGAAGTAATTACCAACATTCCAAATTTTTGAAGAAGTTAGTTCTGTGACTAAACACCAAAACTGCCTGAACTGCATCTACTAAGAAGAAAATAATTTAAATTTATTTCAACCAACTGAGGTGCACAGCACCACTTAAAAAAAATATGTAAAATAAACAAGTAGACATGCAAAAACTGCCATTAATCCCCTCCCCCCCAAAGATTTCACAACTTCTAATGATCTTCAGGTCAGATGCAGAATCTGCTCAACATAAAGCTTTCAACAACTTTTCACGTAATGTCTTCTCAGGAACAATTTCATAACATTTGCAAGAGGAGCAAAACACTACCTACTAAGTAGTTAAAAGTGTTAAAAACTACAAGCAAGTGGCCTCCTCTAAAAAGGAACTCAGAACATCAGTTCATCCCTATGCATATTTTGGTAGAGTTTTACTCCTCTTGCAAATGTTATGAAATAAAGCATATAATAAGCAGAATGTGTATGTTTAGGTCAACTTTGATATGAAACTAAAATCAAGAAGGACACTAGGTTTAAGTCAGTATTTTTCAACAGCAAATTTGCTATTGAAAACACAGAAACATACTACAAATTTATTTTCAGTTGTTCAAATGATTGGCTTAACAGGGTAGCTTTTAATACAGATTTCTCAATGATATTTTGTCTTATATGAAATTGTCTTATCATCTGAAAAGGAATTTAAAATTCAGATTTTCAAATCAATTAATAACTATACAGTTCAGTAATTTTATTTTATTAAAAGGCCTTAATTCCTGATAAAGAGAAACACTAAAGAAACAACATTTTCCAGGAAGTACCAAAGCTCCTGTCAACTTCATTTTTAGGTTTTTTGTTCTTATGATCACAAACTATGTCAGAGCAGGCATAAAAAAGTGCATTCTTAAGCCAGCATACATGGTACTCAAAAGATATACAGACACTATCATCAACCAACATAGACATTAATTGATTCACTGAACTAATTTGTCTCCTGAGATAGTGTTATTGTAGTTTGCATGACCTGTTTTAACATACATTCACAAAAATTTCTTCAACATGTTCTCTATTAACCATGTCAAAACCATTTCATTTCAACCCAGGGTTTTATAAGTACATCAGCGGTAAGACTTCACAGTCATTGACTTGTGAACACAGGCATTTAATTTTTAATTGTGCATGTATTTAGCAATTATCTTCTGTTCTGAGAAGGAAATAACTGAGATTATTATCAGTAACTAAGGAGCTCTGTGTATCACATCAAAAAAACTTAAAAAGAAATAAGAAAACATGAAATTTATGCTTCCTATTCATCTGCAATAAAACTGGACTTGCTGTACTAAATGAAGACTAAAAGAGTAACAGTAGTCAGTTTAAAATTCATGAACACAGTGTACCTACTCTTATTGCCCATGCATACTATTTTTACTAGTATATAATGGTGTCACTAAAAGTTCAACAAAATATAGAAAGTGTGACTGCAATTATAAAGAATGACTTCATCTTCACTACTTCATGTTTTGTTGACTGACCATGAACTCATCATTCAGGAACAAAGCCATTGCACCATTAAAACATCCATTAAAAACCGAAGGTCTTGAGAGAGATAAATATGCTGAAAAATTATATTTTTAATTAAAAGATAACTCCCCTTCACTGAAGAAGTTATATCAAAACTCTTCAAAATCTTAGACTCAGAAATACTAGACTGTCTTATACTACTCTTGATGATTTTCTTGGTATAAGGTTCTTAATTTGCATGAAAACTGTTTCCAAGATTAGGAGCACCTCTGCAGATTCCCTATACTACAACTAGACATTTCCATTGTATTCTTTAAATCTGCTGTTGTAAGTTCTATTTTTACAGTGAGAAAATTCATATTGAACAAAAGGCCATAGCCTGAGCAAAAAACAAGAATTTTCAAGCAGATCAGTATCTAATTAAACAAATGGGTGTTCAGCTGCAGGTGGCAGTGCTAGCACAGAAGTGTCACATCTTTTAGTTTGTACAGATCATACAACATTAAAACCTCTGTGTTCTCAAGGCACAGATCAATGTTTTCAGCTTTGTAAAAACCTGATTCTGCTTCGGAAAGTAAGTATCAGAATAAGAAGTGATCTCTAATGTATTATTGAACTAGTTTCCACAGCTTTGATGAGGGTAGGTCACTTCTTTTGACACAAATGAGTCTTTTACTACTGTTTAATGGCAATGATGGTTCAGAGTAACTTTGAATAGAAAAACACAGGCAAATATTGCATGTTATTTTGAAGTATAGATTTTCAGATACAATGAATTGCATTTAATACACACAGCTAATTCAGTATTTGGTCCAAAGTATATAAATCAAATTAAAAATAAAATGAAGTTCACAGTGAATTAAGAAGAACCTGTATGATGACAGAGGAAATCTGAAGGGCATTATTGAACTTCATAGTACTATATGACCTGCTAAAGTAAAAAAGACAATGACTTCCCTAAATGCAAGTTTAAGTCAACACTTGAGAGAACTCCAAATTCCTGTTGAAATCCATAGTTAGCTGTAAAGCATCATTTTAACGTTAGTCCTTCAGAGGGAGGGAAGGAGAGAAGTTGGAAACAGAAGACACTGTTCATATAAGTGCATGCACACATCTTCTGATGTTATATCTTGTCGGTGGTCTGGCATTTAAGAGGATATGGAAAATGCTGTGTAAATTCATCAACTATATTTCCTTTCAACAAAGAAAAGTTTCTAAAGGAACACAGAGATGAGACAAATGACTTCACCAAATTAGTTCATAGTCTGATAGCAACAGAAAATTTACCAGGATTAGTAGTTATAGCTGGTCTTTAAGTAGTTTGGACCAGCTGCTTATTTATTCATTCAAAAATAGGAAAGCTGGGTATTTTTAGAGATTGTTATTTCAGATTTGATCAGACTCTGCCCCTTGAAATCAAAGCTGTGATGCCCCCCATTAAACCTCTCTCCCTCAAGATGTCAGATTCCATCAGCTGCACAGAAGCAATACAATACATTAAGTCTATAATGAGAGAGGGCTGTGCAAAGGCAATCTGTTTTGAATTTTATGAGTGAGTTTAAATACTTTGAAGTCAAAGACATTAAATCAATAAATTGTATCCTAGGAAAATTACTGTCATAGCAAACTGAGCATTCTGAAATGGCCATCAAATTAATTACTATTCAGCAAGTTTGTTTAGGGATATACAACAAATATCAACTCCCAATAATACATCAATGATGTTACAAAGTTCTTATCAATGACAGCACTAGCTTGCGAGGTTTGTCTGCTTGTCTGTTTGTGGTTTGTCTACTGATTATCTATCAGTGTAAATTACTGCCTTCTCAAGGGGCCATAACCATCACAGTAGGTAAACTGGAATGAAAACTCATAACGGAGCCTTCTCCTAAGGTTCAATACTTACTATACTTACTATATTCAATACTTTCTTGACCAGAAGAACAAGTGCTTCCAGACTTTATACATTATTTATTTACAGATGAAAACAATCACTATCTAATTAATCATTTTAATATTCTTACACAAGCAGTGCATTAAATGATTTGCCAAAGTTATGTGCTTTTTTGTCTTCTAACCTCAATCTTTGTCTTAAACTTACTAATAATAAAAGTTAAATTTAAAAAGATGAGATACTGTTAATAATTTTTCAACAATTACATTCAGAAACATCATTATTTTCTAGGGTTCAATATCATCGTACAGTTCTGATGCCCCACCTTTCTCTGCTGAAATGAAATCTAAAAGTCTAGGAAAAGTTGCAGAAATTAGAAAAATACAGAAATCAGAAAGCAACAATTAAAAACTGGAAAATACATTGCACAAATGTTAAAAGCAAAACTGACAAATCATTGATGCATTTCATAAAAAAATTACCTTCTATGTTTCCAGTGTACTTCTGTTGATGTTTTTAAACACTGGCATCGATGCTGGTACAGGATGTTATCACATTGAGGATCAGATATACAGAAAGGAATTCTTAACTTGAATCATTTCCTTATTATTCAATTTCTTGCTCTTTTCCAAACTGAGAAATTTAAACTTAGTTTTATACTTGAATTTAATATATTCGTATAAATTAGGGCAAATCCAAGTTAGTATTTTCAATACAAATAAAATTCTACTGACCAGAAAATCTGCTATTAGTAATAAGGTTAAAAAGAACGAAACTACATTCTGTCTCAGATATTTCAAAACAATAAAATACTATCAGAAACAAGTGATAGTTTTTGTTTGTTTGTTTTAACACAAATCAATTTTGTCACAGTACCTTCACATTAATTCACAATAATAGAATTAATTTACACGTGCAAGTCTGTTAGGCTCACATGCTCAGGTACACATTTTTTCAGTGACTATCAGTTATGAAGTGAAAACAGTAAGTATCAGATATTTGAAAGAAGAGGGGCCAGGAGGAGCTTTAGTCTTCCTTCCAATTCTAATTCCTAATTTCATGTGTCTTCTAAAGTCATTCAGTCAACCTGAACAGTAAAAAGGAAGCCAACACATATTTACTCGGTCTCAAATGGCTTATTCCTAAAATATATCACTCATGAACATCACTTCTACTGTATAAAATGTATCCAGATAACACAAAGTATTTTGTTTTAGAGCTAACAGTTACCGACAAACTGCAAAACTTCTGTGAAATCTACGTTCTGAAACTTCCAGAAATCACTTGATTTCTACAATATGACAGAAGAGCTGAATTCAAATTGGCTTTTTTTCATGTAGAAAATTCATTCTCAGTTAAATCCAAAGAATTAATGAAAACACCATGAAGTCCTATTCCTTGATAGCTGAAGCTAAGTTGAGTCAATAGCTTACAAAAAAAAGAAACTCATTATCATTTCCACACTGGCAATATATTCTTAGAGAAGAGTTATCCACTAATAATTCTTGTCAGTTGTCCTAGAGAAAAGGTTACAGAGGCAAAGATATGATTTATTTGGGCTTCTAAGGATATTTTAACAACTACAGCTTATAGGACAAAGCTTAGAACAAACAAAAAAGCAAGATCATCACCTTATTTCCACCTGTCTTGCTTCTTTCTGCAGTTCTAGAATGTGCCTGAGGGTGGCAGCAACTGTTTATCATTACAGGCACAGAATTTGTCTTAGGTTTGTTTTTGTTTTCGATTAGTTTTGTTACTTACTAACAATCCATGTAGCACAATGATACCTCAGATTAGACTCATTCCAGTGTCATTACTCGCACATTAGAAACATACATAATTGAAAAGCATTTCCTACTATAAATAATAATAATAATAACAACAATAATAATAAAGACAACTCTCCCTCCCATATAAATGCCTGTTTTTCTTTACTTCTACGAAGCATTTTGTAGAAATCTCATGTAAGGTATGGATAGGTCTTTTCTACTAAGAGACGAACTTGAAATATTTAATACCAGGTAATACCAGGTATTAAAGGTAATACCAGGAGGAATCTTGTTTTCCAAATTTGAATTTGTTCTTTGTTCTAAGAATTAGCACCCACAGCTTTCATCAGATCATAATATCACTGTAATTACTAACGCCATTAATCAAGTTTCAGACAACACTCTAGACAAACTCCAAAGTCTATATCCTTACTTTATACTCAGAAAACAGTAAAGCAGAAAATAAAATAAAATAAAATAAAATAAAATAAAAATAATTAAAAAAAAAATTGTTTGGGAGATGAAGACTCAGACCACTGGGAACAAGTTTTTTTGAAAACAGCAAGTTAAAATGAGGAAGTAAATGAGAGGATCTGCAGTTCCATAGAAGATGACAACTATTCACTTAAGACTAAGCTCTCAGGTAATTTCTGCAGAAAAATAAATAGCTTGAATTTCACTTCCCTCACTCCTGACCTTTAGGATGGCAAAAAGACTCAATTGTAAACAATTCCTTCTAAACTACTTTCATCTTTGGTTCCAGTTGAGAAAAAGTTCAGTGTTTTTGTTTGATTGTTTTTTGTTGCTTTTTTTTTTGTTTGTATTTGTTTGTATTTTTATATACACACATATATATAATGTAAATAATGTTATACCAGCGCATGTTCTAATAATACTAATAAATAAATAAATAAATAAATAAATAAAATACTGGAGGTATTAGAAGATAAAATAACCATCCAGTATGAAATTGCTGTGTACATTCCTCAGAAAGAGCAAAAGAGTATCACTTAAAATACAAGGGCTGCTATCATACATGGGATGAGGAGATATGCTTCATCTATAATATGACATGTTTCATCTATAAACTGACTGCACTGATGTTTTAAAATGCTTTTAATCTATTGCTTTGGTTAATTACTAGTAAGAACAGGGGAAAAGTTACAAATTCAGAACTGGAGTTAGTTTATGTCAAGATATACAATTTATATATATATAATTTTATATAATTTATTAATTTATATAAATTTATATAATTTATTATAATTTATATATATATAATTTTATTTATTTATTTGCATACTACAGTGATGCTTTATATTTTCCAGCCACAATGACTTTGAAATCTGTGACATACTTCACTATTTTCCATAAAGATTTCTGATATTACAAGTTTCTAACTAAATGATTCTAGGTTGCCATCATAGTCTTTTGTTTGTTTTTACTTAGAGCAGTAAGAATGCCTCCACTAGATAAATACATTCTGAAGTTTTAAATACAATGTGAACCAAAAGATTTTGAAAATGACGGGAAGATTCATGAAATGGGAAGAGCAAAAGGAAGCTTAGAAGAAAATACAGTGTTTTTTCCTCTTATTTTGAAAGGATGCCAATAGTAAAGGAATGACTGACAGAAAAGTTTTGACTGCATATTAGTGGTAACATCACTGTCGGCAGCTGAAACACATCTGGAGATGATTTCTCCTCCAAGTTTAGTGTTTTAGAACAAATAGATTGCAAAAGAAAGTAACAACCAACCAAAAAAAAAAAAAACCAACAAACAAACAAAAAAAAAACAAAAACAACCAAAAACAACAACAAAAACCATTTAAAGGTGAGTGCAAAAGATTATGGTCTTACATTGCAGGCAGGAGGAAAACATGCTACTGTTATAGAAGAGGAGAATTACCAGAAATAACTGAGTAAGGATCAGCATACTCGTGGTTGATGCCTACTAGGGGAAAATAAACGAATCCACACCTAAGTGGATCTCTTAGACAGATTAGCAACATCAAATTTCATACTCCCTGAAAGAGAAAAATAAAACTTAATTCCAGCTGAAAAGAACAAAGTGTAAGAACTTTTAAGTTTTCTGTTCTAGAGCCAATAAAAAGGAGATCATTGCCAGAAATCAGGAAACAACTAAATTCTACCCTTCTAAAGGTTTAACTAAATAAATAATAATTAGTAAAATAAATGAAAATTCTCCCCCAAAGTAATTTCTATTATTTGGTAAGTGGATGGTAAAGCTACCACATAGTGGCCAGATTTTACTTTTTCTTAACCTGATGTCTAATACTGGAAATTGCCCTCTAGAATACAACCGAGTTGTGAAATGTAACAAAACCCTTCAAAGATTTCTGTTAAAAACAAATTAAAGGAGTTGGCCTCGGTGATTCTTATGGGTCCCTTCCAGCTCAGGATATTTTATGAAATTTCAAAGCCCATAAAGGAAATCTAGTAAGAAACACATTTTGGCCGTCTTGTATGAAGTTATATTGTAGAGCAGTCCTCTACTTTGGGTAGGAGGGGAATTCTCAGAAGTTGAGTAGTGGATATTACCTCTTAAACTAAATTTTTGAGAAGCAAAGACACTGGGAGAAGTTGAAGTGATGTTTGACGGTGAAACTGTGAAGCCTACAATTTCATTGCTGTCAGATTAACATATTCAGACTCATGATATCAAGGTATAGACAAGCACATTTAAACACAGAATAACTCACATGCAAACCAATCATTACATGTCCAAATGCACTGAATAATCCAATTTCAATTTACTTACCTCCCATAATTTTAGATTGGCAGTTGATAAATTCTGGTTTCTTGTCTGTAAGATATCGCTGACATGTGTGATGAAGAACCTGAAAGAATGTGCATTTTTCTGAAGCTGTGCTTGCTACCCATTGGTCAAAAGCATTTTCAAATAGTAAATCAAATTCTGGGGAATCCTAGAAGAAAGAATACACAATTATTATTCCAGTTTCATGATTGATTTGAAATAAGATTTCAAAAATGATTTTGGAAAAAAATTTAAAAGCAATTATGTTGGAAAAAACAAACAAGGAAACCCCATAAAGATCATGCAACACCAGATCTCCCCAGGATTATTTTTTCTCTTGCATATTTTTGATAAAAACACAGGCAGGAATTACTTTCATACATATTTTTAATACGGAATATTCAGCTAAGAAAAGAAATATCTGAAAACAATAATATTTTAGACCAAATTGTTAGAAGTTGGACTCATAAGAAATTCTTCTTAGCTACAGATATATAGTTACTTTTGCCTTCTATATTAATACAAGGAATTTTGTTTAAATATTTTTAGCCTTTCAGTCCAAAATATACCTTCATGATGCATGATAGGAAATGTGGTTCTGGTCTCTATATTGTCCAAAGAATGAAAATAAACAGTAAGCCCTAGTCACTGGATTTAATTTATTATCGTAAAGTGTTGTATATGTCTCAGGATAACAAGAACAAAAGAGCACTTCCAGAACCAAGTAACCTCCAGCTCTGAACCTTGCAACAGCTGCCAAAATAAATGGATTATATAAAAGCAGAGATGCTATACACTTAGCAATATTTCCTAAAAATCATTTTGCAAACTAATCCATTAAATCCTATTTTGAATCAATGACGCTTTGAACTATAGAAATACAAGTCCGAAAGGAATGTCTAAGATGAAGAACTTGATAGGATTTTCACACTGAATGTTATCTCCAGATGCTATGTACAGAGTTCCTTTACAGATTATGTGAAATATCTGTATCTATATCCATATCTGCATCGTTACTCTCATTTTACTGTCCCTTTTATCCAAATAAAATTCTGCTTCCTGGTTTTCATTTAGCAGTGGCCAAAAAACTTCATATTTATTAGCAGGACTGTATGGAATTTGTTGCACCACTGAGATGCTTATTTGTATGTTCAGAGCACAACCATGAAGAAACCAAGGGAGGCTAGCCATATACATTCTGCTGTACAATGAACACAGTAAATCATTTTTTTATATTAGTCACATTGCTAACTTCTAAATCTGCTGTTTGGCTACTGAAGACTTACCTTTATAAGACTATTGCATGTTAGTATGATTTTTCCCAAACAACTCAAGTCAGACTGCACATTCTACCTTAAAAAAAACAGCGTATCTTTTAGGCAAAAATTCTACAAACAGTTCCAAAACTACTTAGTGGGTTTTTTGTTTGTTTGAACTGATATTTATTTTAAACCAATGGTCATGTGAAAGTAGTAGCTAAGGTACAACACAGCCCTTTGCATGGAAGGATAATCAGTGGGGATGGATCTGAGGAGTGGGCTGTCCTGGGGGAAGGTTCACAATATTTCCAGAAACCTGAACCTCAGTAACCTCGCCTTTCTTTCCTTCTGCTTACCGCCCTTACAACACAGCTGCATGCCAAAATGGAACCCAAGAGGCTTATAGATGAAGACAAGGCAAACAAAGCTCTTATTTTTCTCTTTAAAAGAAAAGACAGAGTAGGAACTAGAGTATGTGAGTCAGGGAGGGAAAAAAGTAAATATCTCGATTACATGCTTTGGCCTCCTCTCATCTTTCCCATTAAAGTAAATTTCATATACTCCACCAACTTATTTTTTGTTTGAGAATTTGCACTTAAACTTGTTTCTTATCTTTCCATCTGCCTTTTAAACAGCAAAAGATACTTGTTCCACAAATCAATTACAAGAACTCAGTTTCCATTTCTAGAACTGTTCAGACTTACCTGATTAGGATCAATACCGTTGACCTGGCGAAGCTGCTCAAGCATCCACTGCGTTCTCCTAACAAATGATGTAGAGCCTTCAAATTGCTTGACCTTTGTAATAGATGCTTGAGCTGGTTTCTTGTTTGTCACTAAATATATAAAAGGAACACATGCAACAGTAATGAACTGAATTTTTCAGAAATGTTTTGTTTAACTCAATGTATCAGTTAATTGGTTTAATGGTGCATCTTCTATAACATCCCCCAAAAGTAAATACATATTGCTGATTCTGACAGTAGAAAGCATTATCATATATCTATATAGTCATAGATAACTTAGTGAAAAGTATATTCCTTATGAAAGATGGTACAATTCCAAACAAGTGTTATATAACTCAAAATTAGATACATTTCAGTTCTTGACAGGCTAGGTTGACAACAGCTTATAAAAGCCAGAACGAAAGAGAAGATCTTTCCTTCTGAATTTTTACAGATAATTTAGCATTTTTATTTTCCTATCCTAAGTAGCCATGGTTTCTCAAATACAGCCTGTCATGCATTTATCTCATTATTAACTTATTTCTTTTAGGTAAGAAAACAAACATGGCAGTTCCATGCAAGCACATTTTCATATATTACTTTTATTTATTTAACTGTTGGAAAAAGCAACAACACATGCAGGTTTCTCTAGTCTTTTCAAAACATGCCAGCATCTATGACATTCAGTTCCCAGTTTACAGTCAGCAGACTTAAGTATATGTGCTTAGTGCACCAAGAAAATAAAACTACAAACCACAGAGAATATGTGGAAAACATAAACATTAAGGAACTAAAAATCATTCCATCTTTTCTCATCGAATGGTAGGTATCATATATAAGAACAATCTAACATATTCCAAAGAAAACATATATTAAAAATTCCCAATGTCATAGAATATGGTTCTGTTTTGGGGAATAAAGAAAAAGACAATATCAAATAGAACAGATATCACATCTTTAACTCATCATTAAGTGTTCAAAACATTAACGCTAAATCCTTAAAATCAGAGAAAATAGGTTCATACAATAGACTTTTTCTGTAAACAAATACATTTTTGTGAGTATAACTACACATACCTTCAATTCCTACAAAATAAATAAATAAATCAATAAATCAATTTTAGGCACTTATAATAATCATATTCACTATTATATTCATATTATTTTTCTGTTGCTGTTTTGTATTTCCATAGAATGATAGAATTGTATCATTCTATGGAAATACAAAACAGCAACAGAAAAATAATATGAATTTTCTCTATACCTATTTTCTCTGCTTTTAAGGATTTAGCATTAATGTTTTGAAGGATAATTTGTAGAAGCACTGTACTGCACAATCTACTAAAACTGGACTGTCACTCATTTTTCACAATAAAACATATTTTTGTTCAATTTATATGATCCTCCATAAAAAGTAGCATTGGGAATAGTCACTTATCTCTTTGCTTCCAGGCAGTTAAAAAAGACTTCTTAATAATCAAATCTCGCATAGTAAGACTGGCTTTTTTTTTGTGTACTCCTGTTACCCACATTCTCAGAAAAACTAACAAGCCAACTCTGAAGGTATATACTGCATAAGCTTTTGTACTCAGAGGACATATATGCAGTAAATATTGATGTAATAATCAACATTCCAAAGAGCTGAAATAGCTAACATTGCTTTTTAGTATGAAAGTTTACTATTGAACAGGTCACTGACTTGATGTTAAAGGTACTTAAGAATGGAATAGCAAATTCAATTTAATATGAAAAAATCTTTTTAATATCTCATATGTATTCATTTTAATTGAGTCTATGGTTGTAAAAGCCCAAGAATCTTCATGAGAAATTGTTTTTAAACAGAAATGTACTTTCATGAAAAATTCAGTAGGTTAAAAAAATAATTAGATATTAACATTTCAAATGGCAGATAACTGTTTACATGAAATTAAATTCACACTAGAAAACACAACTGAATTCAATATATTGACTGGACTATTCATTAGAATATAATTAACAGATTGCCAGAAGTCTCTAAATCGACAGCCAAAACCACTGAGAATCAGAATTGTAAAATACATGATTCAAAACCACTTCAGATGTTACAGAAGAGAGGAAATCAATGTAGCACTAGAAAGGTAGCAGCAAAATTAGATAAGAACTATTGAAATGCAAAGACTAGAAGTGAGATAAGTATTAAATATCAATCGATTTCTCAATGGTCTGTATGTTCAGTTGGACCTCTCAGTATTCAGAAAAAAAAAATTGCCTCTGGGGGTTCAGTGACTTCAAGCTGTACTGGAATATTTTTCTTCAAGAAAAACAGCTCAATTCTGTAATTGAGCTGCAAAGCAAAGCCTAACAAACAAAACAGAGATGACAGACACCATACCTATACTTACATAGTATAGACAGGTTCTGCTTTTACTGCAAGTCTTCAAGACCACAGAGTAGAAAACAAAGACAGAAATTACATGAGCACAATACAAACTGAGGTCAATACCTTCCTAAATTAATCCTTTTTAATATTTACTCACATCTTTTTGTCAATGCCTGTGTTAACTTTGGCAAATTGAATTCAGTGGGCTCAGTTCCACTTACCTTCTACATAAGTCCAATAGAAGAAAGCTACCTAAGAGTGGCCCTAATTTTACTACCTCTGTGGTATTACCTTTCTAAACATATCAGGCAATATTCTACTGCTGAATTATCCACTTCTTAAAAGAAAAAACTGCAGACTATATGTAAGGCACACATAGAATCAATGCTAGCAGTATTGCAAAACAAAACATTCAAAAATATGAAGCACTTGTCAAAGCAATTATTTACATGTGATGAAATGATACTTTTTACCTCAGAATCTCATGGATAATTCATTATGAGATGTACCACCCTAAACTTGATTTCAACTAACTTCTGACTGCTCTGAAGGCTTCTATGTGCTATACACTCAAGTACTTTCGAAAATGGAGGTCATTTCCTATTTCAAGGTGAAAATACCAGATTTTACAGACTTGATGGTAAGACACAGGATGTCAAAAGGATGTCCAAATATTTAGTAAAATATTATATTTTACTAAAATAGCATACTAGCTACCTAAGGCAAAGAAGTGCTCTGATAAATTGCTTTGGTTTTCAATACCTGTATGATAACAAATATTTTATGTTGTGCAAGACAAGAAGAAGTATTCTAAGGGAACACATGTATATTTTCCAAAGTTATCAAAAAGTGCATTAATAACAAACAGGTTTCCCTAAGTAATGCTTCCTTTCTTTTAGTTTTACACCTGGTTATCCATTCACAGAACAATGTAAAAACACATCCTTATAAATTGTTTTTATGCCTATTCAAACATTTTAACCCCATCTCCTCAGAACATCTCAAAAGCCAGCCTCTCAATTTTCATTCATAACAGGTTTTCAAAGCTAGACATGTAGAAGCAGTATGGTAATAGATTAATGGCTTGTTCAATGTATTCTTCATATACGATAACAACACACCTTAAGGTATTAACACCAAAGGAATCGCTCTCCATTTTGGCACAGTTCTGTAAACAGATGCAGTTAACAGTGGGGAGAATGGCAGACTTTGTTTATAGCCAGGAAGAACACTTCTGTTCAACTGCAAATATTTGGAAAGGAATATTATTAATCACATACTCATTTCTGCAATGATTACTGAACATCTGTTTTTTCATAGAATTGCCTCTTAGTATTTCATATCGCAGAGCAGCCATCTTTCAAACACTTCTCACCTCATTTTTCTTTCATAGAGTCAGCTGCAACAAGTCAAATACAGCAAATTTGAATTTTATAGATGCATTTAGTTTAAATCTACTTGGGAAGAACAGAATGGTGCTCAAACACCTACGGCTGCTGTACAGGAATACTTTACGTATTCCAGTCAAGTCACAGGGAATACGGATGACTTCCTCACAACAGGGACCAGAGACATCATCAGAAACCACTCAATCAACACAAAGCTACTGCTGATCTTGGCATAAAGCGTTTGTGAAAGCTGTTCACCTTGATCTGGTATCATAGTATGGTAAAGTCTCATCTACAGTCTAGGAGTTATTTGATGACTGCAGCCTTTCATTGCATGTGGCCTCTGTATTCTTCCGGAACTCCTACATTTCCAATATTCTTCTCTCACTTTTATATAAAATGAAGGTAGTACCCTAAACAACAATTGCTGAAGAAGATACTTTAATTAGCTTTGCATGCACTCATGCACACTTCAGAAAATCTCACTTCAATCTAGTTTGGAAATCAAGACTGAAGATATTCACTATGCTGTATATTCATGTAGAAGGCTTGAGATATTTGTTTTATCACATTCTAGTCATTTCAACTGCAGCTAAAGACAACTATTTGAGGACTGTATCACAAAAGTATTTCTCTTAATAAATGGAATTTGGCATAATTCCCACACAGTCTAACAGATGTGCATCTGTATGCAGTGAGTACAGTCAAAATTACCTCATCCTCCTGAAAACAATGTTTGAAACTCAGTTAAGTGTCCTGAGGGGCTAACTAAAGTTCAAGTTCATTCTCCATATCTCACAAAATGTACTGTATTAGGAAATAGTGTTTCAATTATGCTTGCTTAGATAACTTAGCCTTTGGAATAAACTCCCAATGACTTTTAAGATCCTACAGCATAAAAGGAACTGTGTCAACAGAAGTGTTTGATTGTTTTTAAAAAATAATTTACAAAATGGTAGGGTTTTTTTCCTGATTTTATAGTAAATCAGCTAACATTTAGTTGAACAGACTATCAGCAGATTCTTGCACCTGCTGGTGCAAGAAAAGATTCTACTTCACCCGTTCCATAAAAAACAAACAACAACAACAACAACAAAACAACAAAAAAACACAACACCATTATCTCTTGCTATATAATGGCCTAAGACAGAGCTAATACTTTCATATTAACAGTCTGAACCTTCTGATGGATACTGTTCTACCTACATTCACAATGATATAACATCCAGTTCTTAATATAAGAAATTTAAAAAGTCTACTAACCACTTTAGATTACAAAAAAATTAATTTTAATAAACAAACCCAGAAACCAACCCAAAAATTCACAAACATCTGTGAAGGTATACAAGAGGCAACTGAAGGAGAGGACAGATAGGAAGGAAAACAAGTAAGTTAGTCAAGTTCTTGTTCTACAGACTCAGACTCAAAGTCATCTGCAAAGTAATGAAACTCAGCCCTTTAACTGAGCCCTTAAAGCTCAGAACCATGCTGTGACCATTGATCTGACAGTTAGAGAACACTGGAGTTACCTGCTACCCTGTTAGGTGTTTTTGACAGAGTAGTGCTGCAATTAAATTTAATAAGATTTATCTCCAGAAATGGTCATGCACTAGTAGAAGAAAAATCCAATTGTACAGTAACACACACACACACACACAAAACAAACAAACAAAAAAACCACTAATCTCCAATGAGCACCGCAAGCTAGGAGAAATAAAATAGGAAAAAGGAAAAAAAGAAAAAAAATCAAGAAGAATCTGAATATGCTAAAAATAAGCAACCTGTATTCCATCACATGACTCATTAAGTGTAAGAACTTAAAGAAAACAAGCAACAAGCACAGTTGGCATCTTAATACCATGCAGATTTTTTCCTACTGTTGTCACTATATAATCATTGCTCATTTCAATCAGAAAGATCTATTTTAAAATGGATGAACTGCTCATTATTGCCCCATACTTAATCCTACTGACTGAATTATAGCTTCTCAGTGTATGAAATGAGGTGCTGACCAGCATATACTCAGGAAAATTCGATAAGAGGAATGATTGCTAAGAGGTGAAAAAAAATTGCAACAGATTCCCAAGGTTTTTCTAAAATTGAAATTATGATCTATAAATACAGTCACCCCTGAAGAGATGCATTTCCTTCAAAGAGAAATCTCACAGTGCAGTTTTCTTTGAAGAGATATCTCCAAATTTAATATTGACTAGAAGACGTCTGCTGGCATCTTGGAACAGTCTTATGCACTTTGTGCTCGTCTTTGCTTAACTTCACAATGTTCCTGCTAGAACCAGAGGCAGCTGGTGAACAGTCATGTTACTTTGCAGATGACATTGAGTCATAACAAGCCTTTTTTTTTTTTTTTTTTTTTTTTTTTTAATTTATTTTTAAATTATTATTTACAATTAGTTTAATTATTGTTTAAAATTAGTAATTAAACAATATGTGATTGGCTGTCTAATAGGAAGAATCAACATTTGTACTAAAGGTTCCCACCTATGAACCACATAGATGTTTCGTTTCTTCCAGATGAGCACATATTTTTAAGAAGGTAGACAGAGATAATTCAAAGCAAGTTAAACATGGTACATCTGTATCTGGCTTCTACCTCTGTACTACTCCACAATTAAGGAGACACAACATCTTCACATACTCTTTCCTTCTAGAAAAGTCAGAAACATGAATTTATTAAATTCATTGTAAAGGATACAAGTGCAACAGAAACATTCCTATGGAAATTCTGTTACTGAGAAAAATCATTTATTCCGCAGAAAATTAAATATTAATTTTCACACATGAATTCCTGCAAATGCACAGACTTGTCAATGAACATTCAACTGTAATTTTTTTTCTTTTCAATTTATTTATTCAACAGTAAGATCCAGAAGACTGTAATGAATTGGAAACACAACTGAAAAGCAGCAAATGTTAAAAATGAAAATACAGAAGGCTGTTTTTTAAGTATTTAGTTCACTTTCTAGTTTTTCTTAAAAGACTCAAAAAGTTTGTTCCACACCATAAAGATTTATTTTACAATCTTGAAAGATTACAATAACTACATATTTTCAACAACTACTGTCAGGTGTGACCCCTACCTCCCATGGCAACTAAGTTGGAAAATAGTTGGAAGCTTTTAAGTCACAAATCCACACATGTAAAGAGAATTTTTATAAAAGAGAAAGGAATTAATAAAATTATTTAATTTTTAAGCTCCTTCAGATCAAGATTTAAGAAAGAATAAAATGAATCTTCTCAAAATACAAGTTTAAAAAATTTACCAGCATAAATTAGCTCAAAGTGCTGAAGCACTCACTACTTTTAGGGAGAAAGAAGAAGACAACACCTAAAAGGAAAAAAGCAAAACACCAAAACTAACCTAATCTTCAGGCTCATTCTCTTAATGAGAAACATGTCATTGTTTCACAGATGTATATTTCTGCAACAGTTTCCATCTGGTAATTATTCCTAGTTCGTAACCTGTTGTAAACATTACAGTTTCAGTGGAGAAACTCAGAACAGCATTCTGCTGCTGAATAAAATATTTAGTAAAACCAAGCTACTTTGTTTCCCTTTGAAAATAAGTAAATAAAAGGTGAAGAATAAGGGAGAGGTAAAAAGAGCTTATTCTTTTGTCTTCATATAAAAATTTCAGAAATCAAGGAGCAAATAATGATAAAAAAACAATAATCCTACAATATTTTTTTAATACTTAAAAAACAAACAAACAAAAAAGAGTTCTTCCTTTCCTGGCACATTTTCTGTCACTACATTTTTATAAAGCAACAACTTCCTCTTTAGAATTCAGCTGGTACATAAAATGATAAATGAGACAACAGAATATTTGGGATAATCTGTGTTAAAGTAATTAGTATGGGTAATTTGACTATCATAACTACTGCAACAACTGCTTACAATATTTGCTGACAAAGAGCTACTGTCACACAAGTGCACCCCACTGTTCTCCTCCCATGTCTGAGGATACTGAAAAGTTTAGCTCTTATCTGAACAAGAAACTTAAATCCCAAAGTATCTACAAATGAAAAACATTTCTGTTTGTTACTCAGAAGGAGCTACATACTTATATCTATGTATGTATGTATATATACATATATATCAGTTGGTCTAACAGTTATCATACAGTCACACCTGCATCCCAGTTACAAGGTTACTACCTCTATCACAGCTGTAAAGAATATGCTATCTGAAACAAAAAGATACAGACATTATCCCAGAAAATTTATACTGCAGAAGGACAGGTAATCAAGCACTTAGTTATTTGGCACTGCTAGAAATTCAGGAATATGTGACTATTATACATGTCAGGACACAAACGGATGGTAATGAGGCCTTCAAAGGCTCTTAAGAAGTCAATTTAGCCTCATCAGAGATTTACTGAATGCAGCATAATTGCAAAGACTGCAAACACAAGAAATTTAATGTGATCTAGAGTAAACTGAATAGCTATAGAATCTACAAATAACATAGGAGAAAAAAGGCTAAGGCACTTGGACTGAAAAGATGCAAGGAATAAAATTACAGAAGAGAGCTGAGCAGCCCCATCCACTTTGAAAGGGTTTTATCTTAAAACCTCAGTCGCCATAATCAAACTCAACAGAATGAAGCATACAAAAAGCTATGGTACTAATGAGCAGACTTCTTGAAGAAACATCCAAATAGATTACATGTGCTCAACAATTATTGTACAGTATGAGCTCTTGTTTTAAGTTATATTTTAAAGGTATATCTCAAAGGCATTTCTCATACTGTTGCATTTTGCATTCAGTTGGGATGGCTTATTCCCAGAATACTAGATATCATGCATGGCTGACATGAGTAGAAGAAAAACAACAGGGAGATAAGCAAATAATTGAGCCACCTCAGTTTCTTCTAAATAAACATGAAACACAATTAGCAAGTGATACTTCATAGCTACACCATGCCTCTACACCAGTTTTAAAAAGGGACCTGAAAATATGGACAGAAACAGGCATACAGTCTCCTTGTAAGAGCTGGCAAAAATGCTTTGCTAATGGTGACTATGCAGAAAAAACAGTGTTTAGTAACTTAAATTTCCTCTATCAAATAACATTATTGTGTTCTTTCTATCTATTGTAGTTTCCACAGAGGCATTACTTTCATTGTGTGCTATGTATATAGATTTCATTAATACCCACAAATCACACACATTAGCATCATGCTCACGTATAAACACAAGATGAGGGATGTTATCTGAAGCTTTTGCTAAAGATAGAAGCAGTTCTGTACTTGCATGCTACCACAAGATATTCACAATGATTAGAATCTCACAGCAAAACTAATAATGCTGTATGTTCTCCTCTAACTTGCTAAGTTGCCAGTTAGAACAACATTTCTCCTGAGAAAGGTGAGAATGTAGATATTAGATTCACTTTTACAAAAAATACTAAATTATTGAAACAAATATACAAATGAAGACCTGAAATAATCTACAAGAAATGTCAACAGATACTAAATCTTATATCAATTGCAAATAAAGAACAATAGATTCAGGAAATAAATCACGTTTCATATGAATCTGATAAGGTTAAATGATGTCTGTCATACAGGAGTAAATAGATTAAAAATAAATAAATCAGGCATACAATTCTGTGTTTTCTAACTTCTAGATTGAGGTGCAACCTTCTTATTGATTTAATGTTTGACTGAATCTATTTCAGTAAAGTAAAGTAAAAGCAAATAGAACCTTGTCACTTAAAGGATGCAATAGTATTGCACCTTAATATACTAGAATTAAAATGAGGACAATTTATTTCTGCAAATAGTCAAGTCTGGAGCAATTGCTTGGTATGCTTTTTGTTCAGGAGGAGCATCTAACTTAACTTTTACTACTTGATTTGCCAGAAGCTACTTTCTATAGTAAAAATTTTTACTATAGAGAGTGTGAAAGTACCCTAAACAGATCAGTACTGGCAGTTAGGACTTGGATATAAATACAGTAAAGAGTACCAAAATGAAATAGATAACAAAAGTTTTATAAGCTTGAAAACAATTAATACTGGATATATTATTAAATTCACCCAGTTAACAACAGTATAAGTACTTACACCAGTCCTGTGGCAAGTACTATATGTCATCGTTAGGGATGTTCATGTTCACACATGAATAGTACCTTTATGATGTTGATTAAAAGACTGTGTTTAAGTATCCCCTAGATAAAATTCAATTTTAAAATGAGGGGAGTAAAAAGGCAAGTATAAAGTTCTAGTCCAGAAGAATAAATTAAAATGATAACCCATCCTGATTTGTACTGTGTCCCAATATTCTACAACACTGTAAGTACAATAGCCTTTAAGAATTTCTGCAGATTTTGAAAAATACAGTAATGAATGAGCAGAAAATCATTGAATCTAATTACTGAAATATGAATGACAACTCTTCTCTTTAGTCTGAGATTACAGATTGCATGAGAGATTTTACAGACAAATAATTTAACACTACAAGAGCACAGATAGTGTGTAGTTACCACAGAGGGAGGGTCCGGAAAGGAGGATGTAGGGCTTCTTGTTGTTTGTGGGATTTCTTCTTTTTTAGTATTTATATACAGCCTACAACTGAATGTAAATGTTTCTTAACTTATTTTGAAATAGAAACCAAAATAGCAGGACCCTACAAGATACTTATTAGAAATCTTCTAATCTTCAAAGAAAGATGTCCTAGGCAGTATGTCTGAGTACAGTGAATATCCCAATAGCTTAAATGAAGTAGTGGCTCAGTACTCTCAAGACCAGGAAATTCTGATGGAAAAATGTTAACTTCTGGTCTCTTGCACTGTATCAAATCAGCTACATCAAGAAGAGGTCAAGGTTTCCCAGCAAAATAAACATAAATGTCTTAACTTCAAACTAATAGCATACTTTTCAGATACAGGGTGTTTTTATCCATGTAACAGCTTGTGTGGAATGGAAATAACCAAGTTTGAGCACAATGCAACAGCATACCAGACAACTATCCAGCTGTGTAATAAATTTAATGACATTCTGTATCAATATAGACAATGTATATTATAAACAAAATGAGACTTGGTGGAACTGGATATAGTAGTATTCACCTAATTATGCATGTCAGCTTTACTATCACCAGGATACAGCTTCTGCTGTATCTTCTTTTACCTGCTTTCATCTTGTGGTCAACACCAAATGTAGTGAAAGCTAAGGTATTACTTCTATCATCCATACCACATGCATACCCATACTACAGTTCTGAAGAAAATTTATACAGACCCTCAAACATTTGAAATATCCAGAAGCAGAATTTTGATTATTTGCTTAATCTGATTTTGAACATTCTGTAGCCACCACAAATCCCAGTGACCTTTCCTGTGTGGTAAGTGAGGTTCCATCTGCTACTCCCTAAATACAGATTCTGTTTCATTAAAATCACTACAAGCATCATCAGCTAAAACATACTAACATAGATACTACAAAGAGATGTGCCAAAAAATAGAAGTGACAAGAACTGTGTCACAGGTGTACCCTCATTAGGATTGAGGTAGCATGCCATCTTGCTTTCAAGCTTATCAGAAGGCATAGGTAGTCCCAAGACTTCTAATAGATACAGTGATTTCATTTGCTAAAGAAGCCAACCAACCATACATAGCAGTACAATTATTACAACACTGAGAAGGCCTTCCTATTTCAGAACAGAAGGCAACATCTTTGGTAACAAGGAAACAGAGCTCCTTGTGCAAGGTAATCCTGCAGTGGGTCGCATTATGATTCAAGTGTTTTAATGTATCTCTTCATACCTAGAGTCCAAGAGGACAAAACTGTTTTTTTCACCAGTTACTGCCACATTAGTGTCAAAAGACTGAACTTGAGAAGTCAGACAAAATTTCTGTTTTAAGCAAGAACCATTACAAGTGGGTTGCCTAATCCGTATCTTTATAGTAACACTTCCTCCTTATGCAAATTTACAGTCACATAGCAACTTAGAGGTAACTGTCTTTGTTTCAAGAATATTGATAACTAGAACATGAAACTACTGGCTCGGTAAAAATAGCATCTTAAAATAAAGGACATGTCACTCAATTTATACCTATTCTAGGAAATTCTATGTGTACTCTGAGTCACTTTGCTTTGACACATAAAGCATACAGTCAGAACATTGCTTGACAGAGTTGCATGTGTATCTATTATGCTAAAAATCTAGAATTTATTGAATATCACCCAATTCTTCAGATAAGTAATAATGCTCAAAATGAGAAAAAAAAATCCCTTAAAAATAAAATTACCTAATTATGTAAACTATTTAAAATTAAGTCAGTCCCCAAAACAATGTATTCTTTTTGTAGTATAGGAGAAAATATCTGATTTTACAGCACTTTAAGGCCCAAATAATTTGCACATATTTTTAATTCTATTTTCTGTATACATAGATTTTTGACGAACTGTTTAAGATGTCACACCATCAAGGATAAGAATTTTATGGAAAAAAATTAAGTCACTATATTATTCAATTTTTATCTGCAATCTTTTAAAAGAAATGCTGTGAGATGATTTATAACAAACAGAGGATCTAGATCCTCTAAAACAAAGTGAACATGGATACATCAAGAGGGAGATAAATTTATATTCTTTCCTGTGTTTTTCACTGAAGCCTCAAAACATGGGTAATGTAACATTTTATTTTTTTTTAATGTATACATGTCACTATTTATGTAGAGAACTGTGCAAAAATAAGAAAAGCAATGAATTATTTGCATGAAAATTCATATGAAAAAAAAAAAATGAAAGCACAAACAACTATAAAGCCAATGAAAGTCCTGTTTACACTGCCAGAGTAACAAGTGAAAAGCAAGACAAAGCAGAACTAGCTGTAGTATAAGTTAATAGCTGAACCTCTAAGATTTAAGAGAATCCAACATCTGTTTTTGGAAACAGATGGACTCTATTCATACAGTTGTATCCTAATGACTGCTTGTTTGGAGTTATACATATAAATCTACCACATTCTTAACTTCTTCCTTCTTGATTTTACAGACCTCTTAAAAATCAGTCTTATTGGTCAAAGCAAACATATTTCAGGAAATATTTCTCTGCCTTTCTGCTATAAGATACCCTGACCTGAGCTCATGAGAAAATGCTTGGATTGAGATAATTTAGTATTACACAAGTCAACTGAACAATCCTTTCTGGCCTTATATTAGAGGCTCAAAATGACAAAATGGAATCTAAGAAACCTAAGAAATATCAGACATCTAGGCTGGACAGTGTGCAGAGAGAATAAAACTGGAATGCTGAATTCTAAATGATTCCTCCTGAGCAGGGGATGATGTCAAATGACAAAATATCAAATTTTCACAGAAGTGCAAAAAAAGAAGTCTGGGTTTGCAGCTGTGGCAGGATTCTAGAAATAGAAGGAAAGAGAAGCAAAATCAAAATATGCTCCAATGGAGCGAATAAAGTATTGAGAATTAATAAGCATGGTTGGCTGTAAGACAAGGATGCATTCCTTAAAAAATAAATAAATGGTAATAATTTTTTTAAAAAATGAAAAGAGATAGAATAATAACATGTAGTTAAAAGACAATAATTGAATCATAGAATGGCTTGGGTTGGAAGGGACTTCAAGGATTATCGAGATCCAACCCCCTGCTGCAGTTAGGGCTGCCAACCTCCACATTTAATACTAGACCAGGCTGCCCAGGGCCCCATCCAGTTTGGCCTTGAACACACCCAGGGATGGGGCAACTACAACCTCTCTGTGTAAGCAGCTCCAGCAACTCAGCATTCACTTGGTGAAGAACTTCCCACTGATATCCAATCTAAAATCTTCCTTACTTCAGTTTAAAACCACTTCCTCCTGTTCAGTCATTATTTACCCTTTCAAAGAGCTGGCTCTGCTCCTGTTTACAGGCTCCTTTTTAGAAGGCTGCAATTAGGTCACCCTGCAGCCATCTCTCCTCCAGGTTGAGCAAGCCCAGCTCCCTCATCCAGTCTTTATAGGGCAGGTGCTCCAGCCCTCTAATAATCTTTGTGGTCCTCCTCTGGAACCTCTCCAACAGCTGTCTGTCTTTCTCATATTGGGGGCCATAGAGCTAGATATGGTATTCCAGATGGGACCTCACGAGGGCAGAGTACAGAGGGACAATCACCTCCCTGTCCCTGCTAGCCACCCAATTCTCTATATTTCTATATCCTCTATATCTAGTCTGGGTTAGGAATTAAAAAGGTTGACGCAAGCATGATAATTTTATATATGCTTTGTTTTTTCTTTGTTTTCTTTTTAAAGGCAGTTTCTCTTTTCTTTTACTAGAGAATTATCTGAATAAATCTCCTTATCCCCTTCTTTTCCCAGATTAAAGAACAATGCTGTACTATTGCTGGAAACATTTTGAGGAACATGTCTTGCTTGATGCATTGTTATCCCAGTTTCTCCCATTTCTTTTAGTCAACAGGGCATACACTAACCCAATCAGGTGCAAAATGACAGGGAAAACAAACCCTTGTCTTGAATTTGACATGGAATTCTCACTCAGTGTCATCTGTGAATATAGGAACTCAAAGTCTGTACTTAGAAAAAAAAGAAAGAAAAAAAAAAAAGAAGACAATTTTCATATTGCTCCTAAGAGTTCAGCTTTCAGACAGGTTCTCACTGCCCATACTAACACATTTTCAAAGAGCAAACTTCTGAATGAGGTGGGGGAATGGGAAATAATCACAGACACAATCATCAACACTTCCAGGGTTCACTGCTTTTAAACTTTGATTGGTCTTTATCTGGTAGACATTAGAAATCATGCAAAAATTAGACAAAACAAAAGAACATCCAACACAAAGAACATCTCTAAATCAGTACAGCATTTGTTCAACAACACCCACTTTTCTCCAGATGTCTCCAGCTGTGGAATTTCTGTAAAGATCAATATTACAAGATTTTCTCCATTCAACTTTGAGTCCAAAGAAGTACTAAGAAATAACACAACTGGTGACTAAATATTTGGAGACTGTATTACCTAAATGAATGGCACATATAACTCCTGACAATAATTCTACTTGCTTGTACTGCTGTTCTGAGTAATATTAGCAGACAACCTGAATAAGACAATTGCCCCACTACACATTAATTTTTAAAGATTCTGTTTAATCAGCATAACCTAAATAGTGAAACACAACTAAAAAAAGGTAGTTTTTATTCCATTTAAAAGACAATTAGAGCATTAATGAAATCTGTGTTATTTCTCATGAACTGGAATGCAAAAGTAAAACAACAAAAAAACAACAACAACAAAAAAACCCTCTGCCTTTCAAAATGGCATCATCATATTGTATACATCATTAGAGTCAAGAGAAGTCATCCTTAGTTTATACTAGATTAGGCAGACACACATACCAACTCTATCTTTTGTTCTCCCCCTCCCAAGCCCTCCTCCTTGCCAAGGAAATAAGCTATTCAATGTTAGCACAAGAAATACATCAGAAGGCTACATCAGTCTTTAGCTAGAAAACCAAAAAAGATCACCTCTGTATAAAGCAATAAATGTCAGTGTTAGAGAGCTAAGCAAATTAATACCTCATGAATTAATTACTCAACAAGTACAAAAATAAAACAAAATTGAGAGCTTTTTCAGAAGTTCTTCACCTAGCTCTTGTTTTCAAGTAAGTTTTAAAAACCCTTAGACGCCAAAAACAAAGCCACCAAAATCTATCAGACTTTATTTTAGACAATTTCAGATAACCTAGTGTCAGAGCTATCAGTATTTCTTTAGCAATCTACTATGATTACAGATGAACAAACATAACAACTGGAGGTTAGAAGCACTAGTTTATTTAAAGTTTCATCTTTTCCTCATTTGGGAACAGTATATATGCCATGAAGCCAAAGTTACTGTTAAGAGAATATTCCTTTGATTTAAACATTCTGTTATCTTCCGAATCAATGATCCAGTTATATAAAATAGCTCTTACCACAGAGGGACAAGAGGCAGAGATTTAAGAAAACTAAAACAGCGGGGGCTGATATCATATTGTCCATGAACAGCATTTAGTAGTTATTTCATCCAGCAAGAAGCTTATGTTGCAGCTTCCTTTCCAGCTGAGCGTCTCCTCCGAAGACATATCTGAGGAGGCAATGCAGACAAACAACCAGATTCTGCATTTAGAGGATAAAATTGCCTGAGGAATTTTACATACATTATAACTATGTTTCTGATTAAAATGATACCATAGATTAATCCCCTGAAAATGAATTTACCGTAAGTCTTGTTAATGTCCTTTTTTAGCTTAAACGTCCCAACAGGAATGAGAAAATCTTAAGTCATACAAGTTTTAAGGAGACCAAATCATCAATATTCCATTTAAAATTGTTCAAGTTGACTTTTTTTTTTTTTTTTTTTTTTTTTTTTTTTTTTTTTTTTTCCTTTTTTGAGACACTATCCTCTGATATATTAAATGAAATATCTGTAAAGCATTGAAGAGATTCCAGGCAGGCATTATTATTTTCACCTATACAGTAATTTAACAGTAGTCATCTCAGAATCTCAGAAAAGCTGCTTGTAGATAACTGATCTGTGTTTTAGAAGGACAATTCAATGATGATAATTATTTAAGCTTCTATGAATGAAAACAAAGTCAAAAAGCTATGAGGAAAATTTAATCTCATAGGTGAAATAGGAAGAAAAAGAAAATGAGATTTTTATTATTTTTTGTTCCTAACACTAATACTGGAAAAACTGAGCTGCAGTACAGCTGTAACGTGATCATTCCCCCAAGGCTACAAAAGGTTATTACATACCATGGAGGTCTAAAGAAACACAGCAAAGAGCCACTGAAAGGGTGGGGCAGACTTTCTCTGTGAAGCAGTTCCAGCTAAACAGTTACTAGAGATTGTTTTGGCTTAGACAAATAGGCAGCTCCTCCTTGGCACAAGGCCAACAAAACTCTGCATGCTTCATATTCATTCCACTTCCCCACCCCTCACATGCTTCCCCCCCCCCCCCCCCCCTTCTTCTTAGAATATACATAATCAGATATGTATATATACATATATATATATATGTATGCATGTATATGTATATATTTATGCATATATATTGCTAGTTGAAAAATTTCAGATATTACACAACTGGGGAGAATTGGGCAGAACAAGCTCTAAATACCTCCTGTGCAGTATGTCACAATTGGCCTGTTCCTTGATTAGTATGTAAGCTTCTGGCAGCAGTTTGGATGAGCTTGGGTCACAATCAAATCATGACAGCAGATGAAGTTATCAGTCCTGAACTGTTTTGTATTTAATTCACATTAAAATGATTATTTACAGATGAAACAAAGAAAAAATGTTTGGAGATCAGGAACATACTACTCATCTTTCACAAAACAACAATAAAAGCCTACTTAATGACAGAGGAGCTTGATGTAAAACTCTAATTGGCTTAGCAGTTTCTTTTTAAAGTACTTATTATGGGCTCTACACTGAAAATTGTTTCATGGTGCTGGCTTCAAATAGAACAATTAAGATAAAAACATAGTGGATTTAAATCCTATGGCATAGTGTACAGTAACGGAATAAGATTCTAAGTTGATGTTTACCCATACAAGGAGTTCATAACACTGTAATTAATGGTCAAGAAGAAAGAACCTCTAACAGTTGCAACTAACTCAGAGCAAAGCTACATAGTAATTAACAGAAACATTTTCTGAAATACCACTGGAGAGAGCACTCCAGATGTTTCCTACTCCATATGCATATGATACAAACTGAACAATTTGTATCACAATGAGTCAGAGCGCTGTAGTGCCAAACTCCAATACCATGAAACCTGAGAAAACTGTTCAAACTGAATCCTACCTCAAAGCAAAACACAAATTGAATTTTCAGTGTTAAATGAGAATGATTTCTACAAAAACTAGCAGAAGACACTCACACAGATCTTACGCCCATAGCTGCCATATGCCAACTTGAAGGTTATCATAAAACATTGTAGATTACATTCTTATTTCCATCTCCAATTTCTTCCTTTCTTTTTTAAAAAATCAAATATAAGATAACACTAACCTCTTCAAAACAAAACAAACAAAAAACAGCAGCAACAACAACCACCACTCATTTGAACAGAGAATGAACAAACCATTTCCAAAGACAGCATGACATTCAAACACTCTTAGGAATGCAAACCTACCCACCACAAATAATTCCAACAAATGGATAAAGAAATATATTTGCCATCATCTTTTGCAATGGAGGAAAGGAATTCTGAAGTGTAAATACTTTCTGTAAGACATCTAGTAATTTTAGTATGCCCCCATGGAAAGGCTACAAATTCCAGCCAAGAACACCTTCAGTAAGCTTCTTTTGTGACAACATATGGCTTCCAACATACAGCTTTATAAACTTCTTTTTACACATAACTTTACTGCATCAATGAACACTTTCTATTTGTGAGCTTTAAGCCTACCCCTATTTATTATTGCAAAGTTATGTCTGATGACTTACTTATCTCATAAAGATTCCTGGATTTTTATGCATGTTTTTTGTTTGTTTGTTTGTTTGTTTGTTTTTATTCCCTCTCCCCTGACCCTCCTCCCACCAGCGTCATTGGGATTCTGGAAATCTTTCCAGGAAGTACATCTGTGCATGAGTTGGAGGGTAAAAGAACACAAAAATCTTAACTCTGAATAAGATGAAAGGCAGTAACACAAGATTCCTGGATCAACACGTCACCCTATAAAACTGAAAGTGATATATGATAGTTAATTTCCAAGCTTTACTTAATTGCTACATTTCTATCTTGTAAAAGCTATACAGAACAGAATAAAAGATCAAAGTGCAAAAACAAACCACTGGCAAGACTACAAAACAACAAGCAGTAATCAGAAGCACAACTGTATACCTGCAGCTTAAGACTAAATAATAATAATATTTCCTGTACATAAATTAGATTAAGTACAGAGGGACGGATTGACAGAAGCATGTAAACATTCTTCCTTGACTTTCAAGAGGAAAATAAAGAAATAAATCACAAATCCTAGACTACATGCTTTCAAATAGACAATTCTGTAGCTTTGCTAGAACAGGATTCCCACCTAAGCATATATTTTATGTGAAGTTTTGTTTACATTTAATTCAACAACTGGACACAGACAGAAAGTTTCAAAGCATCAATATATGTTATGGGTAATATTCCAACTATCATCAATAAATTAGTCCTTCTGACAAAAACAAAGCAAAACAAACAAAAAACCACCCTCTTATTTTGCTATTTTTAAATAAGCACAAAGATCAATATTGGAGAATAGAAAGATAACTCCAAAAGCAATCAATTGTTCACCTATATGATTTGATTGCTCAAAGATTTTCAAAGACTCTTAAAGGACGTTTTTGCAATTCCCTTTATAAAATGGAATTTGGCATAAGCATTAAGAGAAAGTGGTATGTAAACTTTTGAACACCCCTTTGAGTACCAAAGAGCTAAGATAGCAAACATACCTACATTCTTTTTTAAAAAAAACAAAACTAAACTAAAAACTTAGTTAAGAACAGCATTCAGTGTTACAACCTATCATAAATAGAAGTAGATGAAGATGAAAGTAATTATATTTTAACAGTTTCATACGAGTATTTACTGCACCTGCAGTCTATGCATTGTGGCAAATTCATTAGGCTGTCATGCAACAGGAAAGCTGTTCTGAGACTAACAATTGTCAGCAGTGTCAGTCTTCCACGACACGACACAGGTTATGTTTGAACTAATCAGTTCAAACAGCCAGTTCTAATCAGCCAGCATTTCTACAAACAATTTCTGCTAGTTTCAGCAAGCACTGAGACTAGTAGCTAAGTATGAATTAAGACTTCATACACATGTATATATTCAATATATGCCTATAAATACACACACATTCACTGCCTGAATCAAATTATGTCAAGTCACAATTCAAAAACATCAGTGCACTCCTTTGACTAACTTAATAGCCAGTATGAACAATGAATATGAGTCACTGAGCACAACACTGAATACATGCATTAACCCTAAATATAACTGAATAATTAAGTCTTCATCTTCAAGTCATTACTAAGAGAGGACAGTACTGTTTAGGAACTTTCCCTTGGAAGAACTGGGAGGAAGAAAAGTATTCTTGCGTTGTTTTGTTTGTTTGCTTTTTCACAATTCTTTTATTTACCTCTCCCTGTTCTAGGTTATGAAGGATTTCCATTTACAAAACACATAGAAAGATTAACATTTACAAATCCATAGATAGATTAACAAAAACATTATGCCACTGTATAATTACATTTCTATTTAATATTTAAAAACAAACAAACAAAATACTGAACAATCATCAGTATATTTTGATTTTGCTTTTTTAAACAGAAAAGTAGAGGCACGAGTCAATGTCAGAATTCTTCCGATTTCCCGATGTGGTTAACCAAGGTTAAAAGAAACCTTGGTAAATAAAAGGTAAGGATGTTCAAGAAACATATTAGCTTCCATAGCTTTTAAAAGAGATTATACTTCCTTTCTGAAGCAACAGTAATAAGGGGGAAATGCACTCATGAATCCAAAATTATTCTTATGCACCTGGTGATATAAGTTTCATACAAACTTAATTTTCAGAAACCAAAACTACAGGGGATTTAATCAGTGTGTTTTATTTATGTACACTAAAGTAAATAAACTGGACACTGTTTCATTAGACAATATAAAAAAGTATATAGCAAACTGTACAACTACTACCTAGCCTGTTCCAAAAAATTCAAATTCAAACTCTCACTAGTACTGTTTTGACCTTGGAGAAACTCATGTTTCATGTGAACAGCTTAGCAACAAATAAGTCACTGCTCCCTGTTACCTGTGACATCTCCAAACAGGTTTTTACATCACTTTCTCCTTCAAAGCATCTATTTCCTCCTTCACCTCTTATAAAGTCAAGTGACTGAAGTCCATCAGATGTTCTGTATGTCAACAAGCTAAAAGTATTCTGGATGAAAGTTCCACATTTAAGGAATCAGTAAGTTGGTAACACAGATGTAATTATGAAAATGTGAGGAAAATATGTTTACTTCAAATCAGAATTTTCAGAGCATATAACACAGGTACAACTTAAATTTTATCCCTGCAAGAAATACGTTAGACTTGATAGGACAAGACTTTTTCTAGATATTCTTTCTTTATAAACTGCAGATATTCTGTAAGAGAACATTTTTCAAACAAAGAAATAGCCCAATCTATTTATTATGCAGCATAAATATTAATAGCCCATATTTTGAATGCTATTATTTTCTGCTTACATTACTAAGATTCAAGTCAGCCAGCACTGCACAGCTAAGGGTAATGTAATTGAAGATAAATTAAAACAGACAAGTGGATGTCAAAATCTTTAATCTTACCTGACAGGCAGATGTACGTTAAATATTCACCCTGACCCCCAGTAGCTAGGAAAGGAATCTTTTTTTTTGTTCTTCTTTTAACTTGGACAGCTCCCAGCATCCTTTCATCATGTGGGGCAAAAATTTCTTTGCTGATTGCAGATTTGGCATTCATTGTAGATCAGATATAGCAGACTGACACTCTCTAAAATAAAATCAGAAATAAAAATATATATGTATTAGTAACTACTCCTAAGCTATGTGAAATTCCCTTTGTCTTACACTGGCATTTGCAATTCTGACCCTTCAAATAAAGTCTCTAATGCATCAAAGAATTTACAACATAATTTTGTGTACTTTGAGGTACAATTTTCAAAATATTTGAGTCGTCCCTGAGGTACTCGTTATTGACAGTTCTCAATCTAGCTAAGCCTATTTTGGGCAGAAACAGTGCATGCTAGCACTTCAGCATGACCCAAAATCTTCTCAAATGGACACCTTCTATCCTCATTGTGCTAATTTTCTCACTGGTAACTGGTGGAAATCATCTGTCTCATTCATTGGGAAAGCACAGCTTGAGCATACTGAATGAATGCTGTAGTCAAGTTCATCCGCCTGTACTCTGGGCTTGATCATATTAGCACACACATGTGTTCACAAGATACATAGAAAACTTACAGCTCTGAAAGAATGTTCTTAAAAGGACATTACTCAGTGACAGTGCTTGCTGAAACAGCTCCTGTTCTTCTTGCAGCTTTTATACCTTATCCCCTTTATTCCACTGTAATCAGCAATGAGTAACTGCACAGGAAATAACATCAGATAAATCAGCTTGGACAAAAATCACACCTTTTCATTCTGGCCAAGGCATTTTAACCCAGGGAATAGGAGCAGAGCATGATGGTTGCTGCTTATTCAGGAGTGTCTAGCAAAAGCAATATGTCTTTAAGCACAACTTGCAGAGGAAACTAGTTAAAGGACAGAGAACTCAGTTACAAAAGTATAACAGGTTCTTTATGAAGACAACGGAACATAACTTCAAATAATCCTGCACTGAAATATATTGGCAAGTATTTAAGTCTAACCTAATAGACTGTAAAATCTAAGGAAACTCCATGGCAAAAACCAATCCTCTTTTCTTGACCCCTGTACACTTTTAAAATCACTTGCCCAATGGCTATTTACTCTGGAAAGTTTCAGTTGAACAAGCTTCTTTCTCACTTTTCTCAAGCCTATGATTTTCCCTCAGTTTAAGCTGAAGGTCCTAGCTCAGCCATGCTGGTTGCCTTGCCTGTCTCCTTTGCACAGTTTCTTCTGCTGGAGAATGGAGAGCTCCAGAACTCACAGAAGACTGTCCTTAAATAGCTACCAGCTCAAGGAACATGAATAAGTCTTCATTTCACCAGTTCTCCAAGAAAAATACCTTTCCTTCATTAAAAAAAACAAAAACAAAAAACAAAAAATGTCTGTACATGCAAGACTTCACATAATACGTGTAGATTTCTTTATACAGTTATCTTCTTGGCATTAACTCCATGAGGAATTTAAATTTTTACCAGTTTTCAATGGGTGTACATGGATTCACGCACTTCAAAAGGCAAGTATCTTCCCCCACACCATATGCTATTCTAATGAATGTTAAAGATATTTTAGCCATCAGAAACCTACTGAACTTCAAAGAAAAGCAAAAATTACAAGTGAAAATATAACTCTTTCATGAGGCATAGGATAAGAACACCAGGAAATCAATTCTCTTGGTGTTTGATTTAGTGTCAAGGTACTGCTGAAGATTTTATAGGGAAATACATCTTCCAAGACATAAAATAAATAAATAAATAAATAAATAAAAATAAAAAAGGTAAAAACAAACAAACCAACCCCAAAAGCAATAACCAAACCAACCAGTGAAAAAAAGATCAGCAAACAAAATCCACACACTAAAGAACTCCTGCAGTTGCTGTTATCTTGCCTTCATTTTCAGTCATAATTTAGATATATATAATTTAGATATATATGGATATATAGATATATATAATTTAGATATACATGGATAATTGAAGTATCACATACTGACTTTTTATTACAATTGTTTTTCCAGAGAGATTAAAAAAAAAATAAAAATAAATTTAAAAAAAAAGCCCAAATTATTAACACATGTACATGTACACCTGCTATCAATGCCAGGCTATTTTTGTTTATATTTCAGCAATATTGTTTGTGTTTTTTGCTTGGTGCACAGAGATTTAGAATGTGGTTTAGGTTATTGAAGCCATCATTCCAACTTCCAAATGCTGATTCCCTGTAGTTGTAGATATTGATTCAAACATCTTGAATATGAATATATGAATAAGAAATACACAAAAAATAGCTGTTCTTTATGGATCAATTTAGGGAGGTGGTTCCTCTGATGGACTCATATTTATATAAAGGACACAGAATTCAACTCCTAAATACACATCTCTCAAATGTTAGGCAATTTATTCCAGGCTGGCCTTTCCTTTCACAAAGTCTTTTCTGAATTTTATTACATAGATCTCACCCAGCAGTTGTGGAAATCAGAATAAACCTGAGGGACCAAAGCACTGACTTCTACAAATTGTGCCTTAGACACACAATTCCTGGGTGTAAAGGTGCCAAGAAACTCCATTTTCCCCTATGAACTGGCTCAATTTTGTACATAACAGTCCTTGTATCAGCGGCTTTGTGCCTCCTTTTGTCCAAGTTACCTTGAATAAATCCACATTTCCTTCAGAAAGTAAATAGAAGTGTTCATTTCAATATTTATGAAGAAGAAGAAAAAATTAGAAACATGCTCTGGAAATACAAAATATTATTGCAGGCTTTATGAGCACTTAGAAGACTGAGAGTTCATTCACCCAATGCCCAGTGTTACCTCTCTAGGAGAAAAAAAAAAAAAAAAAAAAAAAAAAAAAAAAAAAAAAAAAAAAAGAGTAGAATGCCTCAGTAAGCATAAGAATCTTGAAAGGGAATCTTGAAAGGGAACCCAGGTTCTCTGTCTCACATGCTTTCTTTGTTCTACATGCTTTGTTTCACTCAAATTATTCTGTTAGTGCTATTGCCTGAAGGAAGAAAATTCCATTTTCCTCTAGCCACTTCAATTTTACAGAATGGGATGTCTGAATATACACCTTACCTATGGTGTTAGACAGAAAAGATATACCAGTACATATTTTATCTGATGCCTGAAGCACACTGCCCATCTGCCTCACCTCAAATCCTTCTCTGCTACAATTAATCTCCAAGGCATTTGTATCAGTAAAATCTCCTTCTAGGAACAGCCAACAAGTCCACAGTCTTGGAAATGGAGGGAGAGATAGGGATTAAAGGTAATTTCTAAAAACATTTTAAATAAAGATAAGAAAATATCCCGTACTCTTCAAAACAACAAATAGGGACCGCTTTGTTTGGTCAGTCAAAAGTTCAGACTGTTTGCTGGCTCATCTCTAAAAAGCAGCTAACTTAGCTCTGCATTACAGGTCCACGAAAGCAAGTACAAAGATGGAGAATAAAAGTACCTGTTAAGGTAATGGAAGACAATTCTCAACATGCTGAATTTAATGAGTAGTAAATTCACAAAGAAGTGAAGTAAAAAACAATAGATAAAAAATGTTTTCCAAATGAACAGAAAAATAAGTTCAGTATGGTAAGTCTCATTGCCCTCAAGGATACTGTTTGATCACAAGGAGGAATGGGCTCACAGATAGGCAGTATTGCAGTGGTTCGCCTACAGCATGAAAACACTGAGCAGTCAACTACTGTTGAGCCACACAGAGTTCTAATGAACTCTCAAGTTCGATTTTAGACACCCTTACAGAGGACTTCTACTTGAGAGAACATCACAAGACACCATCGTTAATTGTGATAATTGTCTCATATTTACTTGCTAGAAATGTTGTGACTGTATTTGATCATTGCTTTTCATCAAAATTATGCATTTCTTGTTGCCTCAGCTAGCCAGTGCAACCTTAGTGGTGATGCTCCTCCTAACAAATAATTTATGAATTCTAAAAAAGTAAATATTGGAATATCCAATTTCTACAGTTGTTTTGCGGTATGTGAATTGAAGTTAAATTTATCCTAAAAATCTTTGAAAGGTTTGAACATAACACAAGGCTCAGAGTATCTTCTATCATCCTTCTATAGGTGAAAATTAATTTTGGTTGAGAGATTTTTAATTAGAGTCAGACACTGTATAGACTAGAAAAGTTCCATTACTATCTGCTAATAAAAATTTAAGAATTTTCCAAATATCTATAAATGCTAGGGGAGGGGAAGAGGGGGAAGGGGAGGGGGAGGAGAAAGAGACAAAGCTGAGGAAAAAATAAAAATAGAAAAATAGAAACCACCAAAAACAAAATAAGCAGACTCAACAAACCCACTGCAGGGTTTCTGTTTTCAGTCTCATTTCCAATTTAATTCTAAAATATGAAAACTAGAAAACTGTGAATATATTTGTGCAGCCTACCACTTAACTGTCAGTTGAGAGACACAAAATGTGTTTTTACTTACCTGTATAATTACACAGCAATCTATCTACCCTATCAAGTTTAATTTGGTTAAATACAGATTAGTAAAGATGGATAGAAGCAATAAGCCACTGACATATCAGTATTTGACACGTGTTTTTTTTACCCAAAGCAGGAAGGAATTCTTCAGGTCGACAGCAATTCTTATGAACTTTCATGCCAAAGTAAAATGATTTGATTTCTTTGCAACTCAGATGGATCTGTAGGTCTAAAAGCATTCTAAGAAAGTTCTATAAAGCATCTGGAGTTCTTAACAGAATAGAATAGAATATGTATTTATGAAAGAATGGGAATGAAAAACAGCATTTTTCAACTCAGTTTTTGTTTCCTACCATAAGTTTACATTATCCAGGGCCTCCATCTGTCGTATGATGAATTTTTATTTTTTAAATGATTGGAACACACCCAAGAAGTGTTCTCCCCTCCCTTCATCACACAAATACCTCAAAATAGCTGCATACGAAACTGATAACTGCATTATCAGTGACAACAATGAAATTCTAAAACCGGTCAAGGAGAACCAGAGCAGAAGACAGAGCAGCTATTTTCATTCCTCAGATCTTCCTCAGTGAAGGTCTATTTCTGATACAGCAAGAGGCATACATGCAACATAATGGTAACAAACTATCCTTACTTTCTCAAGCTAGATGGTAGCAAAAACAGAATATGTAGCATTACCAGCTTCCTTAGACACTTCTGTCCCTAACTCTCTCCCAGAGACGTGCAAACCTACTGAAGAGTTGGTATAAGAAAGCACATTGGCAGATAGATTACTGTGTTTTCCAGGTCAAAAATTTTGTTTTTCTTGTTCCAACAACAAGAAAAAACAAACAAACAAACAGGAATTTCAGATCAAACAACAAATGCCCTAGAAAACAATCTGGTGGAACTTGCCATGCTTGTTCACAATAAAATTTAAGTTTTTCAGTCATAAACCTATGGTACTACAAGAAAGAAAACAAATCAAATTCAAATGATGTAAGATTTCTATTTCTGTACGGGAATCCTCTGTGTAAATGACTGCAGGAAAATTAAATAAATAAATAAATATCCATCTGCTTTTTTTTTTTTTTTTTTTTTTTGATACAAAATTCTCTAAGAGCTCTCCTAAAAGTTGAGAAGAACACAGCTGCCTGAACATACTTTCCCCTGGGCATGGACAAAGAGGTATAGGCCCTATATTCAGGGATTCTAAGAGTGAAAAGTGAGCAGGTTATGGAACACTGACAGAAGCTAGCATTAGAGGTGTCTCAGAATGGAAAGTTACTACATTTTGAGGAAATATGAACACCATTCAAATCAAGAATTGATTTATTAAAGAGCAACCAAGAACTGGTTGGGAACACCACACCACTCTTGGAGTGGTTTGTGTTGTTGTTGTTTTGGGTTTGTTTGTTCGTCTTTATTAGTATTTGTTGTTGTTGCTGTTGTTTTTCAATGGAAAGGTTTTTAACTGCATGAACATATTCACAAAGAAACTAGGAAACAGCAGATGTTATAACAAAGTGACAGAGATACCACATTTACATTTCTGGAAAGCTATATTTATTACTTCGAGACATCAGGAAACTCATAGCAGCAAGAAGTAACACCTCCACATAGCAACACTGAAAAATCAGTCTTCAGAAGTTAGCTTAATTCATGAGGCCTTTTAGATATTTTTAGGTATTAAGACCAGTTATTACACATGCTCTTAGGATATTCTTTGCAGACTGAATTACCTCAGTTTTTTGTTGTTGTTGAGGTTTTTTTGTTTGTTTGTTTTTATTTTTATTTTTTTTTCCTCATTCCTCATAGATTTTTTTCTGGTTTCAGACACCTAGACTCTCATGGGCATACATCTTTTTTGAAGCATCATTCTCAAATCTGGACTCACAGTTTCTTAGTTTCTTTAAGGTGAAGTCAGCAGGAAGGGCTTCTTCATAAAACTTACAGTTAACCTTTCCATTTATTGTGAAATTGCCACATATGAATATTTTCCAGAGGATCAGCAGAAGATGTTGAACTGGAGTTCTCATACACTAGATTCTTCAAATCCTCTTCTGAAAAACTGCTACTACTCAATTAGTTTCTTGTTTGACATATAAGACACTCACTACTCCCACTTAACAAGGGATTTTTGTGTTTACTATTTCCAGGCTATTTCTCCAGTATTAAGTTCACTTCCATTTCCAGGCCTGCCTTACCAAATTTACAGGTGCCTACACTGACATCAACTGCAAATTCTGTATTCCAGCATTTTAGTTGTTAACAGCTTGAGAGTGAGCACAGCCTTCTCCTCATTCCTCCAGTTAGAACTAGAAAGATACCAGATCCTCATAATACAGTTCTACAATCATTTTCTGTCCCTATATCTTACTCTACTTCCATTTAAACTTCACTTTCTTATCTCACTTGTGACTCATCACATGAAACTGTATCAAAGATGTTAAAGTTGAGACATAATCTGCCTGTTAAACATTACTTACCTGGCCTAATACCCTAGCACAGAAAGAAATCAATTGGTTTGAAAGCAAATTTCTTGACGTATTGATTCCATTGTTTCTTGGATAAAACAAAGACACGGCCAAATGATAAGCTGGAAATTGGACAATTGGTATAAACCGTGATTTCTGTGCTAAAACCCATCAGAACCTGTTGCAAATAAGAAAATATAAAAATGCTATGCAAATGCTATTGTGGCAGTCCCCTATTTACAAGAGGAGCCACTCTGTTGGTACTTCTCTACAGGAACACAATTTCACCTTAACACAAATTCCAGCTGCTCAATAAGGGCAAATTCTGCAAGTACTATGTAGTTAATCACTGAACAAAAAGATATTAAATGGATTCATAATTTAGTGTACAGGATACCAAATAGAAAGGAAATTACTGCAGTGTTAGATGAAATTGTATTTGAAGAAAAATCCTGCTTTGGTTAACAGCTTACACTGTGCTTGAAACAAGTTATTGGCAAGAACAACAGCTCCATACAGTCTTAGATCATACTTTCCAAAAACCCAGTTTGATTTGCACTCTTGCTCATACAACAGGTATAAACTGCATCTATTAAATCAAATATATCAGAGAGAATCAGAAAACAAACTTGAGTCTATCAAGCTAAAGATTACCAGTTTTCTTAACTGCACCCCCACATCTGAGGAAAAAAAAGGAAAAACCATTCATCATCATCATGTTCTTTTCGTATTGTCCTTAATACTGTGGAAAATTACAAAACAGGGCAATACAATGGGATGAGACATAATGACAAATTAAGTACTCTACTTCACACATCCAAGGTGACTCTACTTTTTTCAGGTAAGTAGAGACATTTTTTTTATCATTCAAAATAAGTGTGTAAATACACTTTATATATATATATATATATACACACACACACACACACACATATATACATACATACACATATACACACTGATATATTCCATTTGAATGGAATATATAGCAGAACAGAATATATCAGTAACTATTGCCCAATGTCAGAATACCCACAATCTAGTTCTGCAATAATATAATCTCTGGAAAGTATTACCCCAGCATTTTACTTGAAAGAAAAGAAGAACCGTGCAGAAGTAGCAAAGCATCTGTTGGTAGTGTCTTGATAATTTCTAGCAGATAACTGTGATTTTTCTGTCAGGTGATGTGAGCTGAAGACATTTCCAACAACACATCCCGTGAATCCTTCAGTAGTAACTATCTTACACTGCAAAAATGTGTGAGCCTAATTAAGCTTGAAAAACTTCAAAAATCTTACAAACTGAAAAATCTACAAAAGGAATTACCATTACCAAAAGCATTCCAGGCAAGGCTGGATGTGCCTCTGGGCAGCCTGGTCTAGTGGTTGGTGACCCTGTACATTGCAGGGGGGTTGGAACTAGATGATCATTACAGTTCTTTACAACCCAGGCCATTATTTGATTCCATAATTTGATGATTATTTCTTGAAGACATGAAAGTTTCCATCTGGCTTAAGAATATGCAAAAGCTATTAGCTTTTAGTCAAAAGTATCTTGAAGTTGTATATTAATATATGGATACCTGTACAACGTATAGTAACTCTTTCTAATTTACAGTAAATTCTGATATAGCAAGTATTACAACACAGAGAGACATAAATTAGAACCTAAATAGGAAAAACTAAAACCCAACATTCTTTAGTTCATTCTATCACATCTTTACAAACATAGAAAGAGTGAAATTCCATTCTCTTAATGCTTTCATTTTCAGGAATTACATTTCATATATCTTAACAATGACAGCACAATGTATCATAAGGAAGTGGAGAAACACTGACAAACTTGAATAAGAAATAACCTAGGGAGTAGAAGGAAAGTCATAAAACAAGACATGCAACAAAAAATCCTACAACATGAATTTCAGAAGTTTAGGAATTATCTATTCTTCGTTTATATAGAAAATATAACCTTCGGGCATCTACCCATTTATTGTACAAAGCAGCAGAGCTGCTTTGAAGTAAATTGCACCTCTCAGTAAACTTATCTCAGCCTAATCAATATGTCAGATAGCCTTCCAATCTTAGTCTCACTCAAAATCTACCTGTGAATAATTAACATTCTCTCTAAGCAGTGTGCACAGTTATGCAGCCTTACTCAACATCATCTCAGTGTATCTCCATGGGTTTACATAAAGATAATTGCAGCACCAAAGGACACTGAGTTCAGAAATGCATATTTTCATCTGATCAAAGGGCATCCCCATATCAAATTCATAAGTATAATAATTAACAACCTTCTCAGCAACAAACCCTCTGCAATAATTCTGTGCCAAAGTCAACTTAAACCAGCACCCAGTTCCAAGCTTAAAACACAGTCATTTTCTTTGTAATACTATCTGCAACCTAGAAACTGTTTACTGGCAAAAAACATACAAAATACCAAAGCAAAAGAGAAGCTTCTTGGAAACATCCTTAGATAAAACTACACCCAATTGAAAGAGCAAGAACATATCCATACAGTCTTACTATTTTTTAACCAACAAATGATTTCTACCAGAATAATACCAAGAAAAAGACTGTGTATTTAACAAAGGCTCCTGAACACAATGCAGGAGAAAACTGCAAACTGCTAGCCATGCATCCTGTTATGTGGGCCAACCTAGAAAAGGAATTCAAGCAAATACATACATGCTTATCTCAAATACAATATTCTTCATACAGTATAAATGGCATTATGAAAATTCTCCATGTATGCAAATACAAGCTTCCAGTATGCCATACAACTGCTCAAAGACAGATACATCCAATTAGCGGTAAGAAAAACTGTTTAAAAGAATCAAATGAGTTTTTGTCCTCAGCCAAAAGCTGCTTTCCAGCTCCAGCTTATGCTAATTTAATTGTGGGATGATGTCAAATAAAGTAGTCAGCTTCCTCAATCTCTCAGTGTTTTGCTGATTCATCAGAACACTAATCCTCTGCTAAAATTTGCAGCTGCATGTCATTAGCGTCAGCCCAGTGGAATTGCTAAGAACACACACCACTTCTTGCAATATCCTACAGCTCACTTTGCTAACTCAGAATTGAAACCACACCCTTAACTGCACAGATCCCTTTATTCTGTCTCTTTAAGTGCAATATACTGTTCTTCATCACTCTCATTGTACACTTCATTCCCCCTCACTGCATTAAGATTCATACTTCTATTGATAAAGAAAAATTTTGTTCACAAATCTTCATCATAGGTAATGAAAGCCAAATGCCCTTCTAAAAGAGAATTCCTAGTAATGTCAAGTTATCAGAATAGAAGGTGGCATGTAAAAAAACAAAAAACCAAAAACCACAAAAACTTGTCTCTGATTTTTTCGGTATATGTAATCTTTTCTTTTTGGAAAGCATGTGGCATCACCACAGTGAGACAAGCAAAGTTGCCAAACCCATGACTCATTCTCATCTCCAGGATTTTTTATTTAATTATTTTGCTAGGAGACAGTTTACAATGAATTAATTCTGTCAGAACATCTTTCTCACAAAATATCAGGCTTCACTTTGTGTGCAAGAGATTAAGCATGACAAAAACCTCAGTTGGGCTCCTGACTTATTCTTTTAATGCTATTCTATCAAGATTGAAATGGTAATGAATGCAGATGTTTAATCAGTTTATTTAGGAAAAATAAAACTATTGTGTCAATATGGAACTAATTTCCCAATTACAATCTGCATAACTACAACTCCTAAATATTCAGGTTGCAAAGTTTAGGGTTTATTTTGATAGATTTTATGCAGTAAAAGCTGATAAAACCCAAGCACAGTTTTTCAAATTATTGAAAGTGGAAGTTGGAATTTTCATATCAAACCAACACTGTTTTCATTTAGAAGTAGTTGTTAATTTTTTGAAAGTGTTCTTCATTACACATTTCAATATCAGTGGGTTTGCATTAACTTAAGTAACTGCTAGGTGATGTTTGCCTCCTCCCTCTATAAATATTTATTTTTGTCCAGGCCTAAAATGCACAGAACCACAGAATCATCCAGTTCAGCAGAGATATATTTACTTATGATGCATACTTGTTATCTTCTCTCCCACCCTCTGTCATCACTGTATCATCTCTTGCATATGGCTCATTATCTTCTAACATAATACTTCCACTTCCTCTTTTATCTTGTTTCTTTTACAACATGAACATGTGTCTATATTACATTTCAGTGAAGAAAAGTTAGCTTCTGCTAACGTTCTTAAGTAGCAAGTTTTCACATCCTGGTGCAACCTACAGGGCAAGAGGAGACATGCATCCATATAGCTGAAACATTAATCTGTAAAAACCCTTCAGCAACTAGATAACACATGCATGCCTGCACTGACAAGAGATATAGATGCCCAAATTAAGAAAAATAAGTCTGGTCAAACAGATGGAATCTCAATCAGCGACTTAAAAGTTTAATACTGTATAAAGCATTCAACAATTTTTTTTTTTTTTTTTTTTGTAAAATATATGTTTTCTTTGAGATTAAATATATATATATATACAATACTATGGTCATCAGTCTCTAATTACACTTGATTTTCTGTTTTTGCATCAAAGCAAGCAATGTGCAACTGTGACATTCCAACCTACATTGTCTGCTATCTGACAAACATACAAAAAGTACAGAACCTAACAGCTCCAACTCAGTTATATCCTAGAGGGGATAGTACACTGGCATGTCTATTAGCAGATCACTATACAACATCCAGAAAAATTACAAAATTAATTCTCTAAAGCCAGGATATTTCCATTTTATCATTCCTAATTAACTCCAAATGAATCTAATTTCAGAGATGTAAAAAGTAGTACTAAAATTATGTCACTTTTAGTCTATCCTCTATCTTACAGTAAATCAGAATGCATTCCTCCCAAATGGAATACATTATTCACATGCTCCAGAGAAAGTACTTTCATAAAACTTTCTCTACATAGTGTCCATAATAACATTCATTTATTTTTATACTACCATCAGCAGAAAAGCAAGTCTTGTTATAGAACAGTAATTTAGTATACTTGTACTAGTAAAATATACTAATAAAAAATATAAATTATATATATTATACTAATAAAATATAATATATATAAAAAAAAATAAAATCCTGTGCCTTATGTTGTCCAAAAGGATTACAAATATGTTCATGATCTCTCTGTTTTTATGTATGCATACACACGTACACCCCATCAATTCAGCCTTTGACATATATGATAACCACTGGTGCTTCTGCAATCCTTTAATGTTTTCCACCCCATGTAAAAAAATCCTCATCTTTACATAGGCATTTTCAACAGTTTTCTTAATTTAGCTGCCATAAATGTTGTTTAGGTCCCTGAAAGGTCGTTTTGTCCCTGACCATACTCCTTCAAGGCTCATACTACCCTTCTCAGGCCCAGCTATCCCCATCAGCCCCAGCAGAACCCACAGCCCATCTCTGACTGGTAATGAGAGAGGACTGCCTGTGGGCCCACAGCTCTGTCAGACCATTCCAGGCTGTGTTTGTTCCTGGTTCCTCTGAAAAAACTCATCCTGATGCTGTACTGCTGTTGAACTGATGAAAGGCACTAAACCATTAGTAACTATTTGCACAAGGATGAGGTATGTTAGCAACATCTTGAGTAAATGTATTAACAAGCAAGAAGGATCCAAAGTCTATACTTGATCCTTTCATTGTGTAGCTATTTCCGCTCTCATCATGAACAAAGGAAAAAATAAATGAAGAAATCAAGCAAACAACATTTAAATATATATATATATTTAACTTGCTTTCAGAAAGTTTTAAATAACAGTCTAAAAATCACACAAGAATGGAGGCTACCACTACATGGCAGCAAACCAATGACAGCAGAGAAGCATAATCAAGGAAATTTACTCCATACACATCCCAAACATAGCTTGCATAGTAATATCACCTCCTAATCAACAGCAGTAGACAGCATAAGTTGCTTTTAATTTTCAGATGAAAAGGTAATTACGTAACAGACTACCTAGCACAGAGGCTGAGCACAAGGAAGGCAGCTGTCAAGCACCTGACAGCTACACCATTGAACCAAAGTCTTTGTGCTTACTTGTGTTTAAGAAAGGCAATAAGGACCTCAGATCAGCAGATACAGCCCTTTAGAGGTGATGGTTGCTATACTTCCACAAAGTTAATTGACTTTGAGAAAGACTACATTATTTCTCTTAGACAGGGGGCTTCCTGTATGAAAGACTCATTGTACAGAATATTCTTTGAAATATTCTTTGTAACACTCATCAGTATCACAAGAATTTTCTTAGGCTTTCTGACAAATTCTGTGATGAGATATAGTGAGATAAAAAAATAAAACAATAAAAAGAGTACAAAAAAAAAAAAAATGTTCTGTGACATTAGCAAGAAATCCAGATTAAACATGAAGCAAAGGACCTGCTATGCCTTGCCAGTCCTGGCACTCTAAGTCAAGATGATGAGAGGGATGCCCACTTCAGCAACAATATAATTACAGAGCCTGAGACACCATAGTAGTGTCAACAAATATCCCTTCTTATTCAAATGCACTAACTGTTCAAGCGTAATAGAAAATAACATTTCAGACTGCAATAATCCTTATCAATATTTATATTATCTTCCAAGCATAACCTTATGCTAGAAGAAGATAAATTGAGCAGGCCATAAAGAAGAGCTATGCAAGAAACTGTATTACTTCATAGTTTAATATGATTCTATTTCAGCACACGTAATCTTTCGAAAGTCAAGGAGACTTTAGCCTTTAAAAATGTATAAGTAAACATATATGTATACATATATATATCCTTGAAACAGAGGATGAACAGGACTCATTTTCTCTGATCAGATAGTTTCACATATTGCTAGCAAAAGTAACTGTGGATAAGACAGAGTCCAAACCTTGACTGTTCAATTAACCACTCAAAATGCTGGTTATATATAAGAATATTTCCATAAAACCTGCAACTGCAGTTTATCTATGGAAAAAAAAAAAAAAATCAACAAATTCTTTGAAGTTATATTTCACAATCACTGATGGAATTGAAAGTTCTTGTTATTTCACATATATTTGTTCTACTTTCAGAATGCGTTTGCAAAAAAAGGAAGTCTTTAAGTGCACACGCAGTTACATCTACTTGATAAAACAAGTGGATTCTTCCCTGTTGTATAAAAAGATTGCTTAATACCTTTTTCACTTACCAGAAATGAACTCAAATCCTTGCTAGACAAACTACCCGTTAAGAATTATTAATTGTAGAAAAACACTGAAAACAACCAACTAATTTCCAAAGTGTTGGACTAGAATGTAGCAGAAGAAAGGAAAGAACCTTGAGTAATTGAAACTGAGAAAGACAGGTCTGGAAAGCATTTTGAAAGGTGCAGTCCCTCCTGGGGAGTCCTCGAATGTGCATTTATAGCTAGTGCTTGTCTAAAATGTTTTAATGTTACCACAATGTAACCTCCTTCCCAAAGTAGTTTTTCCTCCAGAAGATGATGTCAGGAATAATCTTTCCTAAATCTCTCTTTAAAAAAAGACAAAAGCATTGGGGAATGGGAAACAAGCTATGCCTCCTAGGCCTGTTTATTATACTTTTGTCCTGCTTACCTACTGATGTCATTTATATCATTTGAGACATCACTACTACACAAGAGTTCAAACTTACAACCACCAAGCTGTATATCTATGCGATATACACAAGAATCTTAGAACCATAATAAAAATTAATAAGCCTGTCCTTTAAAAACAGAAAATAATGTCTCTGTATATGTAAAATTAGTTTGTACAACTTTAGAAAAAAATGTTTCTATTTAGTACTTGATAATATATAAACTAACATTTGACAGATGAAAATGGCAGACACATCAGTCCAGAAGATGACTTTTTATTAGTTACAGGACAAAATATTCATGTCTGAAGAATACATGTTCTTTTTTGCATCACACAATTACACTGCTCCATCAGCCATTCATCTATTACATACACATTCCAATATAAAGACTGGGTTAATGGCTGTACTTATGACAAATAAGCATGAGATAATTGCAGGGCTTACGCATAGGACAGAGGTATCCAACACTCATAGGTCATGTGAATCTAAGCTAGAGTTGCTCAGCATTTTCACAGCAAGAAGTAGATGATATGTTGTACAGACTATAAATGGCAATACTGACAAGCGTTATAAAAAACAGACTCTTTTCCAGATGCTAGAAATTCTACAAATACATTAGAGCAACATGAGTGAAATTTAAACAAAAAAAGTATCTATTTGAAAATGGATTAAAAAACTGCTGTTTACACTAAAGTTGTCACTTTCATATTATTACAAAATTCACAGTGACAGCTAAATGCATACAAGTCTATGGGGGCATCAACATACTTTTAGCATCAATATGATAATCCAGACAAAAAATAGAGCCAACTGCTTTTCACCACAAGTAGCACATTCTGTTCAACAACTTTCTACTCCAAATTAATCAAGCTGTAACTACTGGCCTCACTTTTTGGATAACACTTGAGGGATGCCCTGAGCAAATCCATAGCCTTTAAAAGTAAAAACAAACAAACAACAACAAAAAAATAACAACAGATTAGTTATAGAACTTCCTATATTTTTCCCACCTGTAGATCCCTTTCTATACAACACTGCTTGTGAATTGTACTGAAGTACAATGTAAACCCTTCAATTTCATTGCATGACCTGAATATACTGGAAAAAAATAGATTATGGTTTTAACTGACATATGACAATAGCATACGACAAAACACTCAATTTATGGATCTTCACTATGTAGCAATTTTTTTTAATTTTATTATTATTATTATTTTCCAAACTATCCAGGTGGTATAGTAGAAAAGGAATTAGAAAGAAAGTATTTGATCTGAATGTTATAACCCTGGAACATTACTCATTCTGATCCACACAGCTTTGAGTCTATTGACTTTTTGGGTGTACTCTGTGAATGCGGTAACCAGTGAAGTGACCCCAACTGCCACTTCTCATGGAACTTGAATTTCAGAAAAAGCGTTTAACTCATCAGACATTTGAGCCTATTCCTTTCAATCAAAATATATTAGTAGATACAGCTTTTGAATATTTTGTATGAGAATCAAAAATCTACTTCCTTAAAAGCTAATGTGAACACCATCCAAGAGAGTATTTTTGTTTGTTTGTTTTTTAAGACTTAATAAAATGCCCTTACTGCTATTACTCAACAACATATATTCAAGAAGCACAATACTTGCCTTATTTTCCTGAGTTTTATTTAAGGAGGTTGGAACGGGAAAAATCTAGAGCACTGCCAGCACATATGACTGAAGCTGGTCTAACTTCAAGATATAGATTCATAGGGGTGTAGATGAAAGAAAAGTTGGATAAGGAATTTCCCTTCAAGTCCAAAAAACACAGGTATTCCTTTACCATCTGAAGAGGTAGAGAACTTCCTGTTATCTTGACATTACTACTACCCAGCTTGGAAGGATGGTTTCACAGCAACCCCATGCAACAACATGGGTAAAATACATACATCATAGTTTAAATTACCTCTGTTCGTGGATAGATATTATTTGAAAGCTTTTATATAGCTGAGTTCACATTGAGGATACTACTGCATTCTGAAATGCATGTCAGTAAGTAAAAGGCAAATGTTTGCTGAGCATTCAAATGTATGTTGTACTAACATTGGTAAATGCATCAACTAACGCAAAGTATTTGAGAACAAGTAAGTCAAAAAAAGCTGAAGAAGGCATACCTAAAAACTCAAGCTACTAATGGCCTTAGAATCGCCACAAAGTTCCTGCTCTTCCATTCTACAAGCATGTAGCTTTGTTAAACAAACTGTGAACATCAGGTTGAAGAGCAAATTCAAACGCTTACTGTCCTTCAGTTGCCCTTGCTGCTGCACAATAATATTATTTACTGATAAGTGTCTTCTCACAAGTACAGTAAGAACAATTGAGACCTAGAAGTACCATGTACTCAGCTCTGGAGTTGTATTTGTGCAAAACAATTCTGTTCTGTTATTTTCTGAAAGGGAAGCAAAAATGGCTCAGTACAGAGATTTTTTTAGACCAATTACAATTCAGTGAAAATATATGGAACTATAGGATTGCAATTTGAAGTAAAAAGGAAAGCATTTTTAAACAAGTTTCACAGCTGTAATTTTCTAAGATTTGATTACGACAGGTTTTAGGAACAGATCAACTTTTCAGCTCACAGCATTTTCATGAAAGAAGTAACAGCAGCAACAACAAAAACAAACAAAAAGAAACAACCCACCACAGCAGGAACTTGAAGGTAACAATTCAAGCTTTGAAAAAGATCAAGTTTCTCACATGCAGTATCAGTGTGCAGCACAGATTAAGAATCGATATCTGAGGAGCAATGCTGAACCAAAAATATAAACAGACTATATCCAGCAAAACAAATGCAGCAAGGTCAAAGAAAAAAATATAACACAGAGAAGTCTCAAAAGGAAAATCACTAATTATGAACCATAAATGAGTCTGATGTGTGAACATATCTACACATGCTTTCTTCTTTTCATTCTCTGCTATAGTAGCTGAACAAGATTTTCAAGAAACTTTAATAAGTGGCATACTATCAACATTACAGTTCTTTAAAATATGTATCATCCCTACTTATATATTGAACAGGAGTCACCTGAATTTTTAAAATTGGAAGAGGAAAGAAAAGGTAAAGATCTTTTGGACTTACGTATACTTTTTTCAATCTCAAAAAAAAATAATAATAAAAATAAATAAATAAATAAATAAATAAAACAGCAACAACAAAACCACCTGTTATTACATGTGCCTCAACAAAGATACATACAACAAGGAAACATGTCTTAAGGACCTAGTATCTGAGAACCTTCTGTTTTGCAAAGAATATTTCAAGCAGGAAGCATTTCAAGAAAAGACATGCAACTCTGGTAAAACCAGCACCTATTAACATGAGGCATGTGGCATGATATAAATATTATTCTGGCAGTTTCTTAAAAGGCTTTCAGTTCATTTTTACAAGCATATTAATTTATAAAAATAAATGGCCAAAAAAAAAAAATTTCTATCTGTATGATAGCTGCTTCTTAGTCCACATGAAAGATGCTTAGAGACTGAGAATGACAGATAAGTGCATTCTCTGCTTTTAGCTACTATTCCTAGTGACGTTTCATTCCCTCTTGACAAAGCCATCTTTTGTACAGCCATCTGCACAGTAAGTGAGAAAGAGAGAGAGGTTTTCCAAGCAGGGATGTTATCAGAAAAGTATGGGTATAGACCTAATAGACAGATGTGTATTTCATTATTTTAAGTTGCTCAATCAGCTTGATGATTCTAGCACCATTTATATACTTGAGAGAGACGATTTGCTTACTGTGGGAAAGAACAACTTCACAGAAACCCCCAAGAGAATCAAAACATTTCCATCTGAAATCTGAATATTTCCATCTGAAAGCAAGGATACAGTGTTAATAAATCTCCTTCCCCCCACAAAACAAAACAAACAAACAAAAAAAAACAACCTTTGCAGATAAATTTTCCAAGGAATGCTTTTTGTCTCAGCTTTTGTCTTTAGTTTAAGGCCAAATAATAATAATAAAATAAAATAAAAACAACACATTTACTGAGTCAACCCAAACAGTAATTCCTTTACCATGACTTATATCATCAATCCAAAGCATAACAGTGCTAGGGCCATGTTAGTTCTAAGCTCTTCTGTGTACTGAAAAAAGGGACGCCCTGCAAACAAACTTTGTTGCATTCAGCATCATACTCCACATAATTGTTACCTGAGACAACTCATATTTGAATTGAAGACTAGTTTTCAAACTAAAATCAAATATCAAATGCACACACTCAAAAATACTTTCATATCCATTATGTGATTTTCTTTCTTAAAAAGCAGATCTTAAAAATAGATAAATGCTTAATTTATCTAAATTAATAATTTATGAATGTTACTCCAAAATAATGGCTCCTATTTGTTTTTATGGAAATTACAACAGATATTAAGAGCATAATAATACTATTTGATGGAGCAAATTCTCAGCTACAAAACATCTTTTTCAACACATTCACCACCATTAGCTATACATCTTTATCAGCAATGAACAAGAGTTTGCATGCCATACTCAAACTCCACACCAGTGGAGGTGACCCACACTTTTAGAGCTGCTATGATGATGCTGTTTCTAGGATAATCTTACTCATGGAGTCCATCTTTCATCAGTCCAGAAAGATATCAGTCAGAAAATGCCAAATCCAGAATCCTGTCAAGTTTGGAAACGTGCTCCACAGAATTCAAACTGGCATGGGACCTGGAATTACCCTGTCTCAAGAGAAATGCAGTCTTCACTGACCTGACTCTGGAAGCAGGAGCCTTCAGATTAATCCAAGTCATGATATCACAGTTAGTGTTGACTGTTTGTCTGGGTTCCAGGAAACCCTGAAGGATCATCCACATTTCTATTCCAAAAGACAGTGCACATCATTTTGCACAGCAACAGCCACATCTCGAACTTTCTCCTCAATGGGGAATTCACATCTCGACAATTCACAGACTATCCTTTTCCTTCTAACACACACTAATGACACCACATCTTGTCATCACTAATGATATGAATTATATGGAAAATAATCACCTTCAGCCTTATATTGGTTCAGAAGGTCCCTACAAGTTTGTATACTGCGTTCAGCCTGCTTTGATCACTTATGGGGCACACTTGGCACAAATTCTGCAATATTCCAATAATGCTACCATTGTTTCCAACCCATTGAAGCCAATATTCAGCTCTGTACAAAGTTCCCTGGTCATGATCTGCTGATTCATGCACATGAGCTTATTGAGATGCTCTTCATTCTACAGTGCAAAAGCTGTGCATGACCATCCAAAACATGACTCATCTTTCATGTCCCTCTCTTGCCACTGCTGAATTGTACCACCTACCACCTTACCATTCTCACATGCACCCTTTGATCACCATAAATGCTGAGCAAGCATTGATGAATGTCATTGGATGCCATTTCTTCTATGTGGAGGAATGACACATCATTGTTTCATACGCACTTCCGGATCAAATGCCATTTTGTCGGAGGGCCCCTCTGCTGCCACCTGCCACATGGCAACAAAATGCAATGAAATATTGGCAAGAAGATTAAACCTCAATTGACACAATACCAACATCCACCTCTAATGTCATGGGTCAACATAGTAAAATAGGAAACACCACTTTCAGAGCATCCCTTGTATGTTAAAACAATTTGATAATAGTCACAAATAGAAATTTTCTTAAGAGACCATTTGTAATTACAATAAAGACATTACTAGTATCCAAACCCTTTCAAAAAGCTCATACCTCCTGGTAAATAAGCTAACCGGAACAGGAGACTGCCTTTTGATGTCACATATCTTGTGATACCAACAATCAATGAATGAAATCAATTTCTACTTTCAGTCAAAAGTTCGAAGATAGCTAATGGATCTATTTCTCTTGCATTTGAATCTGCATTAATTCCATTTTAAGCTTTATAGAGACATACAGCACTTTGCATGGTATTGAAATACATATTGCGTTATATTTGCAAGCCCTGACTTGGAGACAAACAACCACTCAATGACACAAATCTGTCTTTTTCTTACTGTTACTGAACATTTACTCCTACGTTCTCCTTTCCACACTGGCAACACACCGGCCTTTTTTCTCCAGTACAAAAGAAGCAACCATTAGTTACCTATCTCATGTTAAACTCCAAGGACCTCCTTTCACTCTGCATTCTCAAATGCAGTTTCTTATTCTGTATGTACTTTTTCCAGCTTTTCATTCAAGGACTTTCAGGAAAAAGCTATCCAGCTCTGCTAGCTCAAACGTGTTTGTTTTTAACAGCTAGTATTTACTCAGTGAGTGTAATGTATTTCACATCCTCCTTCCATAGTGCAGCATAGCTGGAAAGACACAGAATGTACCACAGTGTTATTTACAGAACACCTGCCTTTCATCCCCTATCACCAACAACCTCATTGTCTCATTTAAATAATGTAACTCTCAGAAGAATCAAAGAAACTTTATGAAAGGGAAGAGAAGTGAAAAGTGCAGAGAAAGGATTAACTAGAGAAGGCGTAACTTTCCGCTCTACACAGAAGGTGCTTTGCTTACAAGATAAATTGGACTGAAAGATAAGAATGAAATTATAAGCAGTACTGAATGAATAGATAATGCCATAAAGGTAGAAAATGTCAGGAGAGAGATTAGACTGAATAACACACAATCATGACCAGGTCACTGAAATTGTCTTTGTTGAGGAGGACAGCTGAACCAGTGCTGCTGGTTCTGTAATTAGATAAACAGCTCCACACCAGCTTCCACACTTCAGTTGTTAAAAAGACTACTCACATCCTGGTTTGCTCATATTCCAGAGGTACAGAATTCTCACCTCTTTTCACACTGATCATGTTTATAGGGTAGAATACTTTCTCAGAATTTTATAGTATCTCCTTGCCACTTCCAAAACACTTTGTTCAAAAGATCTTACTTTAGTACATTGCATCACAGTTCAGGCTCTGCTTTTCTGACCTCAGAGAAGTTCATACAATGAAATAAGGATTATATTTTTCCCTCTCTACCAGAAAAACACACATACACACACGCATGTGCGTGCATATGTATGTATATATATATATATATACACATATATACATATATGTATATATATATATACATACATATGCACACATAGATATGTATGCATTCACGTATACACACACATATGTATATATATGTATATTTTGCTGGGAGAGTCAAAACCTGTACACACACATATGTACACACATACATAAACACATTTCTTTCATCCTTTCAGAACAACAAGGTTCTTTAACAAAACCATAAGAAAAATAAACTGTCACCTCTGTTTCATGCTGTCTTCTTGGAAGAGATGATGTTTCAAAGTTGAAACAAAAAGGCAAAAAATGATAATGAGCTTTCTTACCAAAGCTGAGCACTTCTGGAATTTCAGACAAGCATAAGTTGCAAGAGCATGCAATACATCCACATAGTAAAGTGAACATACAGAAAGATAGTTCTGGATTTACTGGTTTATTAACAGCAGGAAGTGAATAAATGTGTCCATTTAACTCTGGCTGCCAAATCAGAATCAGGTCCCTAAGAAGTACCCACACCTAAGCACTCACATGGGGGATTTTTACAGTTGTACCTGTGAAATTCATTTCCTTCTTATGCAGAGAGTGTACTTACACGAAGTATGGCAAATTACAGAGCAAGGCACAACAGATGTACCCGAAGAAAGGCAGGAAACATGATAGTCCATAGCCAGTTTTACTATAAAAACCTGACTGACTTTTATAATATAAACTTCTTCCCCTTTGCATTTTATTATCAACAGATAAGATTCTACATGTCATAAATCTACTGCTTCAAATCCACACTGAGTTCAAGTCTTTCACTGAATTGCTTAAAAATATAAAAATAAAATCTTATATATTGGCAATCTATAGAGATGGAAATAGAAAATGGATTATGAACAGGTTTACCATTGAAGTATAGCATGACCTTAAATAACTCTCATAATGTCATTCACTTTAACAGTAAATTCAGGTTAAACACACTTAGTACACAGTTGTTTTGAAAAACCTCAGCAGTTGTGTTTGTGCAATCCCAAGTGGCACACTTCAGACTACTAGGACAGCATTACTGGTGTTGCACAGCTGCATTCCTCAGCCCCCATTAATCCTCCAGAAGCGGTCTAAAGGGAAGCCCCACATAGCATTCCAAGTGCAACGCAGATTGCTGGCAACACCTTCCTCCACTGTTCACGGTAAATAAATAGAAAACAAAGAATAAATACCAAAATATATGCAGTTAGCTTTTGAATGAGTAACAACACTACTTCCGCACACAGAAAAGAGTTAGCACTGGAAGTTTCTCCAAGGTTTTGAGTAAATAATTTGAAAACTGCACATCATTCACATCAGCTATTACTGTTTGAAATAAGCGTGTAACCACAACATAACTCAGCATCTCAACAATGCTCACAAGTTTCATAGGGGGTAGACTTCAAATAAACAGATGTTTGATATGCCGGAGAATTCCCAGTTCATTACTTTTTATTTTTACATTTGGTCGAGGAAGACCTAGTCAGAGATCACCTTGGCAAACAACACATGCAAATCTGTGGCCCCTGAAGAAGCCACCAGTGTTGAAGGAGCTGGCAAAAGTTACTGCCAAGGCACCTCTATCATACTTCATAAGTCATGGAGAATGGAAGAGCTGCCTGATGACTGAAGGAAAGAGTCTAGTCTTGTTCACATCTTTACCAGTGGCCTGGATGAAGGTATAGAATGCACTCTCAGCAAGCTTGCTGATGATGCAAAGCTGGAAGGAGTGTCTGACACAGCAGAAAGCTGTTACCATTCAGAGTGACCTGGATTGGCTGAAAAGTTGGGCAGAGAAGAATCTTAGAAGCTTCAACAAGGACAAGTGCATATCCTACACTTGAGGGGGAATAACCACATGCATTGATACGGGTTAGGAAGCAACCTGCTGTGAGAGAGATCAGCAGAGAAGGCCCTAAAAGCCCTATGTGTCCTGGTGGAGATCAGGTTGACTATGAGCCAGCAGTGTGCCCTTGTGGCCAAGAAGTCCAGTGGAGTCCTAGGGTGAACTAAAAACATGTCCAGCAGGTTGAGAGAGGTGATCTTCTCCCTTTACTCTGCCCTGGTGAGGCCACACCTAGAGCCCCGGGTCCAATTTCAGGCTTCTCAGTATGAGAAAGACAAGGAACTTGCAGAGGGCTGCAAAGATGATTAAGGGCCTGGAGCTTCTCCCTAATGAGGTAAGGCTGAGAAACATGGGACTGTTTAGCCTGAATAAAAGAAGACTGAAGGAAGAGATCATACCAATGCATATGTATATCTACAGGACAGGAGCCAAGTGGATGAGGCCAGGCTCTTTTCAGTGATGTCCAGGAACAGTTCGAGAAGCAGCGGGCACAAACTAGGCCACGGGAAGTTCCTTGCAAACATGAGGAAAAAAATACTTTGAGGGTGATAGAGTATTCGAACAGGCTGGAGTTGTGGATTCCCCTTCTCTAATATTCAAAACCCATCCGGATGTTGTCCTGAGAAAACTACTGTAGGGAACATGCTTTAGCAGAGGGGTTGACTAGAAGAACACCAGATGTTCCTTCCAGCCGCTACAGTTGTGCGATTTACCTGAATATGCACAAAGTAGATTAAGTTCCCAAATAAGCTAATGGTGAAGAAGGGGAAGCAGAGCTGCAAAGCTTTTTTTTTTTTTTTTTTTTTTTTTTTTTTTGGTCACCCAACTCATGTCAATGCAAGAGCACTGGAATTAAACCTGAGTGACACCAGGATCAAGTTATACATAATTCCAGACCTGCACACTCTCATGCTTAAGTAGTCATTTTTGTGAAAAGAATTAATTGGTCAATACACAAGTAACTAGGAGCAAGTTTGGATGTACACACACCTGAAACCATGACAAAATATTAACAAGGCCCATTATGATCACCTATTCTCCTATTCTTCCACTCCAAACTATTGCCATTACTCTCAAGAATATTAATCACAATATCTATCTATCTATCTTAAGGTGACTAAAACTAATATGTATGTGTATGTATATTATATAAAGTATGTATTTTTTCTTTTATGGAAAAAAGTAAATAGTAACAAAGTTGCCAGCTTTGACAAGGCCCAAGAACTTAGCACCAACTTCAGGAAGAGCACTGCCCTGAGAAATAGTCAACACCACCTAACACTGTGCAGTCACAAAACCGTACTGCCTTATTTCAAAATCACACAAGTTATTTCTGTCCATGCTACTTACTGAAGTAATGCCATTACAATTCTGTGAAGCACTACAACACTCCAATTCGTGCTTTCAAGGCTCCTGACTATTTCCACTTACTAGACAGGAAACACAGACACCACAAATCTTTATGTGATGCAGTGTAAGCTCACAGCATAATGCAAGAAAAAACCTGGCATATAAGGCTCAAGTTTTAAGCACAGGCTGAACTACAAATGAGCAGCCTCCTAGGATCCAAGTTGTCATCATAAGAAAAATCCTTAATCTTAGATTTGGTTATTTCAAGAATAGATAATATACTATAACCTAGCATCTGATAAATTCATGTCACCTAGTATTGTATTAACAAAGTGTTTTCTGAAACCTATCTAAACTCATAGGAGATAGAAAAGTAGAAAAACTCCACCTGATGAAGCATGTCCAGTTGCAATGATCAAGTCCCAGAGAAGTCAGCTACGGCTTTCCTCCTGAATTTTCCTACAAGTTAAGCTAGGTATACAAAACTTGAATTTCAGTGATGACTTTCTGCATGCTTAATTCAGGATCCAGTAAACTGAAAATGTTCAGGATCCAGTAAACTGAAAATGTTCAAAATGAAGTAATCTTAGTCTGCTAATAGAACATGCTCAATTTTTTATTTTTATTTTTATTTTTTTGTAGTAAAGGAAAAATAAAATTAAATGCTCAGTTTGGATTGTGTTTTTTAAAATATTGACCTTATGCACTACCAATGACAGAGGAAGCATCTACACTTGATACAGTGTTGAACTACTCTTTGCTTGTACTGACACTTCTGCATTGGTGCAATTTTGTATATTCAAAATTTAAAAGAACAATTGATGCATGATTTCAGTTTCCACAGGCTGAATTAAAATCAGTTTAGATTTCAGTATTTTTTTTCTTTTTTTCTTTTTTTTCTTTTCTTTTCTTTTTTTTTTTTTTTTTTTTTTTTTCCCCTCCCTGATATTTTACATGATTTTAGTGTTTCCCCCACCCCCGAGTAAATACAGTATTGCATGCAGCAGTCATAGGCAAAAGTGCATTAATGAATGTGCTGGTACATCTGGCTACAGTACAAGTTCAACCATTTTTCATATCCTGAACACTGCTAGCAACTGCCAATCAAGCACTGAGAAAATTAAGTGTTCTTTTGAAGGACTTGATTTCTCTCTGTATACACATTAGCTAGAGCACTACTGTTTGGTTAAAAACAGGAGGAATTAATTTGTTGTCAATCATTGTGTTATTCAGACATACTGTCTTCCAAAACCGTGATTAAAACACTTTTGCAGAACCCCGGCAATGCCAACTTACCAGCTGTACACTGAAAAGGAATATTAAGTTACAGAGGAAGAAAAGAGAAACGGAGAACAAATGCACTATAATTTAGACAGCTTATCTCCTCCAAAAACAGCTTATCTCCTCCTAAGGTTACTGCCCTCTAGAATCAGTATTTACTGGATTCCATTCATATTACAGAAACACAAGACATCTATGCTCCATATGGTTTAAAAACTACATGTTTTTGAAAAAAATATAACTAAAATTTACACTCTAATCCATTAACAACAGTGTAAATACAAAAAAGTATTTGTTGAGGAATACTTCCTTTTTAAGAAGTATGCTTCCAGTACAAATAGCTTAAGTAATAAAGGAAGGAACAAAACTTCATACTGAGGATTTTACAGTTAGCTGATTTTTATATCCTTACTGTCTAAAAAGCCACACATGCACAAAAGAAAGTGAGATACCTGACTCCACACATGGAAGAAAAAAATAAAAATTTATCATTGAGCCTTCTATAGCCCACACAACTGCATTCTTATCATGCTTCCCTAACTCAAGGTGTTCAGATCCAGACTGCATATAGAGGGTACACTCAGGAATGTGAAGATAAACCAGATGGAGATGTGAAATCGGTGGTGTGCAAGTTATAAGAACCACTGTTCCCAAAGCAAACACTCAGGGCTAAAAGAACTCCTACTTTGCATAGCACAGATCCACACAGAAATTTTTTCACCCAGCAATTCCTTCAGCTGTGGAAGCAATTGCAATAAAGAGACTTGGGCTAACTCTTCAAACTGCTTTTACGCTGCTCAGAAAACGTCTTTGTTTTCTTTTATATAAGCCTTAAAAGTAGAAGCCAACTTTTAAAGCTTATTTTTAATATGAATCAAGAATGCACAGAAGGGAAATTAGTGTGGCATGACTACACCTAACAACATCCCCCCAGGTGAAAGGGCTCTAAAACACTTTGCTGAAAGAGATCTTCTCTCTTGTAATTTACCATGTCGATTATCACCAGCCCCAAGGGAGAATCATGTCTCCTAGGGGCAAGAAACTGTAAAGTTGCATTTCACATGAGAGGCGGGGTGGGAGGGAGGGGGAGAAAGGGGGGGGGGGGGGGGAACGGGAGGAAAAAAAAAACAACCAAAAAACACCCACTGATCATAACAATTATTCACCCTCAAACTATCCCAGGTATTTATTTCTTGTTCGTTCCCTCAGGACCCACTATACTTGGGCCTCCTTAAGGACTCTTTAAAACCGCCAACTATGATTACAGAAAATAAATAAATAAATAAAATCAAAAGCTAATAGATGTTTGGAAATCAGAGATATGAGAAAAAAATAACAAAACATGACTTTTAAAGTACCAGCAAAGTTCTGCTTCACTGGTCTCTATTCACTCCTCTTTTGAGAGGGAGGCAGCAGGACACCAAGATCCCTCCTTTAGTCAGGTACTGCAGCTTTGAGTAGCTGAGGGAATGACAGGAGAACCAGGGTCCCATTTTACCATCTTCCAGTATTTCACAACAAAGAAGGACATGGTCCTACCCTCACTAATGTCAAACACAAAGAGATGCCAGATTCCCACCATGCAAGCGAGAATACTTGACTCTTAAAAGGAATGTCATGGGACTGTGAATGCCGTTCAAGCGATGAGAAGATATTTCTGACTCATAAAAGGGAAACAGCCAAGCTGAAGATATACTAAAAGCTTGTACTTACAGAAAGACAGAGAGCTTTTACAAGGGAAGGAATTCACCCAACATAAACTCTTCTGGTTGTCTGACAGAGGGCAAAATGACGTGATAGAAAGTGGCACGTTTCTCTGATTTATGGTAAATATTCCCTTGAACTTCAGTCTCCACTAGCACCAGTGCCACCCAACAGGAGAAAGAAGCCTGACAACCGAAGTTTTACTTTCCATTAGCATAGCTGGCTGCAACAGAAAGCAGGGAAGGCAGCGATGGCGGCTTCCCAGGACTATAAGGGCTTTTTCTAACGCGTTACGCTGAAGAAGACCACAAGAAACACTTTACATATCCTAGCCGGCGTTCCGTCACTCTTCAGTACTCCGAAAGCCTCACCGAGAGGAACGACGGGAATACGGGCGGGTGCGGGTCAGTGTCGGCGAGAAACCCCTCGCCGGGCAGGGCAACACCACCCCGCCCGTAGCAGCCCACACCCTCCCCTCGCCCGATGCCGCCTTGCTCCGCACTCCGGGCACAGTACGAGATGTGCTACCGGCGCGGAGTTAATCGTAACTCGCAGCCCACTTCCCCGCAGCTCCTCTGGCGGACTTCCCAGCCCCAGTAGCTCGCCTGCGACTAAGCCCCCGCACCGCACACAGCGGGCAACCGAGCCCCTCCACCCCCTCAGCGGCCACCGTGGCCCGCGGACTGCCGCCGCCTTCCGCTCACCTTCCTGCCGTTAGGATCTCTCTCCCTCCCCGTTGCAGTGGCGCGGACGCTGCTGAGAGTCCGGCGGTGTACTCAGTGAGCGCCGAGCCGTACCGCACCGTGCCCCGCGCCGCTCCGCACGGAGCCCCCACGGCGGCGGCCGCCGCGCTGCCAGCGCCGAGGCTTGCGGGCGGCCCCACGTGCGTCCTTTGCGCCAATCCGCTCCGCCCGCCCCCGCCGCCGTCCCGGGCCGCCCGCAAACCGGGCGCGGTGGCGGCCCCGGCAGGGCGCTGGTTTGGGAAGCAGGGAAAAGCGAAAAACTGGGCCGGCAGTTTGGGATCGCTGGAGGGAAGGGAACAAAGGAATCCTGAGCGGTGAGCGTCCCGAGGCGACTTCAGGGCCTGAGCCAGGGCTGAGGGAGTTGAAACGGAGAAGGCTCTGAAGTGGAGCGCATTTACAAAGCAGCCTTTCAGTTTGCCGAGAAGAACCGAAATGTGTTCGCGGCTTGTCAAAGAACAGCAGCCATGTAGGAGTGGCTCCAGCTTTCTTAAATGGCCCAAAGATAGAACAGCACTACAGCAGCGATGGGAGCTTTTGGCTGGGAGAGCAAGAGTGGTTGCTGCAGCTCGGGACTTCTTGAAAGGCACAGCCATCGGGTTCTGCTGATCATCGGACATCAGCTAAATTGTAACAGAGCACCACACAGAGTGTATCTGGAAACAAATGTAGCCCCTGTACTCTGCTCCTGACTTGAGGTGTCCAGTCTTCACGTCATGCTTCTGGCACTGCTGTAGTCACTGTGGCCATGCTTAACAACAACAACTTAGGATAAAAACAAACACTCTGAACATACTAAATATTTGTTGTACCATAGTTTCTGCTGTTTACAATTTTGTATTGTTGCATGATTGTTAACAGGAACTGTAATCAGCTTCCGTTAGTTACTGACATTGCACTGTAGGTTGGTGGGTTGCTGTGTGTGCATTTTGTTCCCACCATTCTGTCTACTAGTTACTGATGTGATACAGTGATAGCTGTTCCCAGTAGCCTGTTTCTCAGTCAGTTACTATGTATCATGCTACTGCTCCTACAGGCAGCTCATGAAATGTGCTCTGAACTCCACCAAATGACTCACCTTAATTCCACAGCTGTAGTGGAAACAGGCTGATCAACTTCTGTCGTAGGCAACAGCCTTCCACAAATGCTTTCATTGCCTCCCATCCTACACGCAATGATTTTCAACCTTCAATGTCCTTCCCCTTTCCCTATCTTTTGAGGATATTTTCCCCAAAAGACAGCTTCCTTTCCAGTGTGATCCTTGTTACCCAAGTTAAGTATCTCCAGCACCCTTGGGCTTGTGCCCAAGTGCCCAGTCATGAGAAGCAGGGAACAAAGGCCACAACCCTGAGAAGCAATGCCACAAACAATGTCAGGTGGTAGCAAGGACAGTCAGACTGTTGTAGTGCTGAGTCCTTCAAAGAGCCCATAACTATCCTTTTTAGAAGGATAACTTGGGATTGGCCTCATGTATGTTTGTATATACTATGTAAATATTGAGTCTTCTGAACTTTGTGATGTCTCCACAGCCACACAGATCAGTAACGTAGAAGATGAGAAGGTCACTGAATCACTGCTTCCAGAAACCAAGAGGAAAAAAGATGAATGCACATTTGGGCACAATCAAAATGACACCTAACAGCCCTTAAAACTTTTCTTTCTTTATATATTCTTCTTTTACTTCCATTACTGTTTTCTGGTGGTTATTCTCTCTTTCCTCTGTAGGTTCTCTGCTGACAGTGTTTCAAATTGGAAAGCTGAAGTATATATTTTTTGTTTTGGTTTTGTTTTGTTTTCTTCTTCAGGTACTCCAGACTTTCAAACTTTCAAATGAGTCACATTTTTGCTACCATCATCTTTTGGTCTGATGGTATTTACTTTCAGTAAGTTAATTGCTACTAGTAATGGTAAATTATGTTGATAGATTTCAGGTTATTTTTAAGCATATACGATGATATGTACTGTTCTTCTAAAATGCCTTCTTAAATGTCCTTGGGCCTTATTGAACTGACTGTCATGCTTGTGCTCAGCCATTGTTCCTCATATATCCTACGTGAGGATAAATGTATTAGTTAGATTAACACAGCAAAATACTCCATTAGGCTTCAGCCTTCATGCCATACAGGTATAGGCAAGTAAGTAATATTAAACAAATCCAAAAAAGATCTCTCAATTACCATACAAAATTGTTTGAGTGCCTCAGAGTTCTGACAAGTGATATCTACTAGATGTAATTGAATACTTAGAGAGCTCAATGCCCACAGCACTATGTTAGACGGTTTCAGAGAGCATACTGTCTTCATGGCTGTGCCTTTGTGCCTCTCCTACATAAATCCTACACAAATTTGTGCCTCTCCTACACAAAGAATGCAACCTTGCTACAGATTGACCTCACATCTGTCCTAAACTCCCCTTGCAGCAATCTCTGGCCAGGAGACAGAGCTTAAACCTGGAAAGCAATGCTGTCTTCAACCATTCCAAATTATTCTACTCTTCAGAGCCACAAGGACTTGCAGAGTTGAAATTTCAGACAGAAATGCTGAGCTTCTCTGTACAATCTGTAGTTTCGTGGTACTGGGGTTCAAGACAACATTCAGAATAGAGGCTGAAAACAAGTATGACAAGGTGTGGAAAAGACACTGAGAACAAAGGGTGTCTCCAGGAGACAATAGCAGAAGTCAAGTGAGAAGCATAATCCCTGTGATGAGGATCCTGACTGAAGAAGAAGCCAGTGAATAGAAGTAACTTGTGGCTTTGATTGGCTGACTACTTGCATGGGCAGTTAGTGCTTACAAAGGAACAAGGCCTGTTAAGTGTTGTGTGGACATTTGATGGGGATGAAGGGGGAGAGGTATGGAAAGTTACAGGTGGGTGCTTGATATGTACATAAGGGATGTTAGAATCTGCAATATCAGTCTATGCCTCAGACGCTGCAATGTGGGCTCAGAAGGGAGGTCCAAACTCTGAAATTCTGTGGAAATAGAAATATGACATCCTGGTGGCTATCTGGTTTTCCAAGGCTCATCCAAGTATTCAAACACAAATCTTAGCCTTTGCTCCAGCAGTAGATGAGGCTGTTGAAATGTATTGTGCCCAAGATAAGAAATATTCTTAAAATTAAATTTCACATAATAGATTACTTCCCTGAAATATTACCTCTAAATTTAGGATAATTAAATGTCATGCAGGCCTGGAAGCAGGAAATCTATTACAGCTGTGCAGCTGATCCACTGGAATGCCTAGGACTGTCACTGATTAGTAGCTTGATAAAGGAGTGATGAGCAAGATTTCTGCAGTTTATTAGTTGGCTGAAAGAGACACCTTTGAATAAATGGCTAATCTGTTAAATTGTTAAAATTGTATGAGTAGTTGAGCACGAACAATGGGAATGATATGGGTTCATTAGTTAGGGGTGGAGTTTTGGGTGTAGAATAGGTGTGGAATATTGTAATGAATTTCTAGAATTAATTGTAATAACCACTCCTTGTACCATGAATATGCATGTATTCCCTCTATAAATTTGGATGCTTACCTGCTTTTGGTGTGAAAGCTAGGAAGGAGTTATCCCCCATGCATGCAGCCAGATGAATAAAACACCTGCTCTACAACTACTTTGTGGTTATAGAGTTTGTTCTGCCAGTCACCTTGTAGTACTACATGAGAAACTGAGCAGGTTGAAAATGCTCAAACAGAACATTTAAAGATAGGTATAATCTGAAAAAATAAAATAAAATAAAATAAAATAAAAAATACCGCTGTAAACAAGTGATGGTGTTCAAGTGTACAGCTAAAGTCATTAGCCAGTTAAAATACTTGACAGATTCAATATGGTTAAAAGTCATAAGACAGCAAACTATGCAATGAACTGTGTGGGAAGGGGAGCTTTGTCTTGGGCATTTGGTTTTCTCAGGCTGCAGTGCTACATTTGTTAATTGTCATGGCCCTCAGATCAGAAAAGCCCACTTGGCAAATCCAAACCTGTGACTAGAAGTAATAGAGTGAGTCAGGACAACGAGCATGGCAAAGGCAGGCCCTAGAGGCATTGCGATCACCTTGTGGGCAAGCAGACAGGCTGGAGCAGTTAGAAGTTGGGAGCTGGACAACAGGAGAGGGTGACCATGTGGAGTAGATAAAGGCAGAACCCAGTCATCTTGTGATGAGCAGATACAGACCTATGCTATATCCCCAGTATGTTCTTTGAAGGACAGTAGCTCAGTTTTAATTTTTGCTTCAGGACAAAATAAGTAACATTGCTTTGTCTAATGATGAAACAATGCTTGAGTAAGTAAGAAAGTATATTGACAGGATATTGTATTTCTTAAAATGTAGAAATAAGTTTCTAACATAAAACTAAGCTTTTTTGTCATCCTTATTGAGTGCGATTTTCTTCTGAAAGTACTAAGTATTAACAAGTGGTGCTTAACAAAAATAAATTTGCTACAACTTGCTGCACAGAATTAATAGAAATTACTAATGTTTGCAAGAAAAGCAGTTTCTTCACTGTTACCTTCAGATATTTATTCTCTTCTTGTTTAGATTAAAAATAATATCCTTAGCTTCAAACTCAGGTCTTCCTTAATTCATCTCCAACTAAAAATTACAGTGTTTAATTAAGAATAAATCCAAAATAAATAGCTATTAATTCAAAACTAATTAAGATACCAGTAAATTATACATAGAAGGTTGTCCGTGTGTGCATGTAAAAACAGAATCTCGGGGTATTAGTATAGATAAGGACTATCCAGCTTCCTCAGATAAAGGCACTAGAAATTGTTATCACAGGGTATGCATGTACCACTTTAAAAACAGATTTATAAAAATGAGATGGAGAACTGTCTTCCATGACCAGTGACACCTCAGGAAGCTTTCAGACTCATAGCAAGTCAGTAGGAAGAACAAGTGAACCTTGGAAAGTGGAGGTCTTGGAATAGTTGTGACATTTTCTTAACATTCTCAACAAGATGCACTTTAATACTAAAAATAAATAATTAATGTGGGTCTGGCAGCACTAGGAGTTATAAAAGTGCTTGCTTAGTTCTTAGTGCTTGCTTGTAGGAATAGAAGGCCTTAGCATTTCATTAGGTCTGATTGGCTTAGCCATTAATTGCAGGCTTTCTTTGAGCAGCAGATAAGATCTATGCGTAATGGTTATAATTACTAGGGGAGTGCACAGCATATGGCCATGACAACACATGCTGCCTGGCCTGACAGTATGTATGACTTGACCACAGACATCCTGCTGTGATTTGTAATACAGTACAAGGAATGCAACAGAAAATTATCTATAATTTGCATGGCATGCCTTTCTACTTATCATCTCTAAGTAGTCAGTATCATTGCTGTGTGGAGAACAGAGCTAAAGGTCATTGGGATGAGTATGAAATGTAAGGAGTTCAGAACATTAGAAATATTCTTTATTAATCTTAATTTAAAAATATGGACAGTTGTAAGTTTTTTAATGGTAAAGTGGATTAAAAACAGACATAAATGGATAATTTACTGCAATGGTTGAACAAAGCACTTGGGGATTATTTTATTTGATGTGTACAAATACAATTATGTTTCTTTCTTAGAAACTGCTTTCTTATTCATCTCAACTTCTTGCTCTGAATGAAATAAATTCCAATTGTTTTTGTAAATCTTTTTTCTCCCGGAAAGCCAAGTAATTTATTTTTCATCATTGCACTGATGGTAGGCCTTGATATTGTTTAAAGCAGAAACCATTCTGTTGTTTCATATTTAAAATATAAAATGTGTATGAAATGTTTTCTCCTAGTTAAAGATTATATTTGAAGTATCTTCATAATAGCGATGAGGAGGAGATTATATAAATACAGTTTAGATAGAGAACTGAAAATAAGCTACATGCTGGAGGAAGCACTGAAAATAAATTTTTGAAAATGTTGCACTTTCCAGCCACATTATCTGTGACCCACATAACCTATTAGGAGAAACAGGGCTTGATCCTTAGTTAAGAGGAGAACTACGGAGTTCAGTCAGCTCATGCACTGGAAATATCTCAGAGTCCTGATTGGGTACAGAAAGGGCAGTAGCAACCATAATAACTTTTTAAGTTATCTTTTTAAGTTTAAATTTTAAGTTTCATCTTATATTTAAAAAAAAAAAAATCAAATTTCAGGCTGTACATAGTGTAGCACACAGTCCCTTTAAGTATTTAAAAAGCAGGTAGATGAAATGAATTTGCGTATTCTGATAATGAACAGAACTAATAATTTTGTACCCTTTATTAGCTGATTGATGGCACCATTCCCTGAAGGAACTAGTTAAATGATGCTTGTCAAAATCAGCAGCTATGAACAGAAAAATAAAGCAATACGTGGATAGTTTATTTCTTTCAAATCTGAAGTCTAATGGATCCTGTTATTTTAGACCTGAAATCACCAAATAACACAAATATTAATACAAATATTATTAATACAATACCAAATAAAATTTCAAGAACTTGAATATCGTTCCTCTGAATACTCAAAGATTAATTTGAAAGTGCATATCATTCTGAGAAGTTAATATTCCTTGACAACAGTCAATCTCACTTTCTTTCATAACTTTATTAATGTTAATTATAAATATTTCATGCAATAGAATAAACAGGCATTCTACTTTCAGGTCTTAATTTATTTTATAGAATAACTGAGAACGTGTGCAGAAAATGAGAGCATCCCAGAAGATATTGTTCATGCAATTCATTTCTATTCCATTTTCAGATGATTTCATTGTCACCTGTCACATTGTTATAATGTGTTTTGGTTCACTACCTTGCTATTGACAATCTGCATAGCAGGCAAAGACAGCCCTGCCATCCCACCTTAGGTTAAAGAATACTGTCTCCACTAAGCAGTTCTTGTCTGTTAAAGTTTGTTTTCTACCAATGGGAGTAATAGAAAGTAGTCAGGCAAAAAACTACTAAAATGGAAAGAACAGTTGAAGAACAGAAAGTCATAAAATAATATGCTCTTGCTAAAATCCAAATTCTAAGTTAGTAAGCTAGTAGTATGTGAATAAGCGTGTCACTGAAGCTAGATGCCATTTGTCTAGTTCATCATCAATGTCAATGATAAATATTCTGCAAGGTATACTGGCCTTGCACTGAATGGTGCACTTTGATTTCACTGGGTACTTGTAGCTAGCCAGTTACAGCGACATTATCTTTGCATCTAACAGTCTTCCTCAAACTTTCTATTAATTTTCCTTTAATGAAGTAAAAATTTTCTTTGTGTAGCAGTGAAAAATACTTCTAAGATTTGAAAAAAACATCTATTGTTGTTGAACCAAAACTTTTCATAAATACTTTAGATTTCAAAACTATCACCCCCACAGTTTACAGCCTGTAGCCAAATCCAAAAGGTGTTTTCTTTTCAACTGGTGTTTTTTTATCTGGATGTCTTTAATCTTCTCTGCAAGAGTGCAAATGCAAGTGCATGTGAGAGTAAAGCTTTCTCCCCAAGATAACAAAGAATATGCTGCCATAGTGCATAATATTACAAAAAGATAACCTCATGCTGTCTTTTCTGAGGTTAAGACATACATACACTCACACACACACACACACATATATATATATATCTTTTTTTTCTGAGCACATTTGATTTTGAAATACTGAGGGAGTCTGCACAGCACAGGTAGACAGATTTTGTCAGCTGGCTCCTCATCCCTGCAGGAGAACCTCCGATTTTGCCCACTGTTATACATTTTTCCAGACCTCCATGTTACCCAGTGTTCTTTTTGAATGTTAAATACCTCTCCATATGCCAGGTTCCACTATGCCCAACAACTTGGAGAATACATGAAGGATACTACAGAAACAGAGCTCAGTTTGTCCCAAACACGTGCAACATTTTGAGAAAAACGTAGGTGAATTTCTCCTTGCTGCCAAATTTGTAGACATGTCTTGGCCATTCTGGAAGTGGGAAGAAGAGAAGAGAGATTTAGACAAAAATATGAAATTGTATTTTTTGTGTGGGACTGACAAGTTGCTAGATACCTGAAATGTGGTTTGCTTCAAAAAGGAGAGTGTTGTTCTTCAGTCTTCTTCTGTATAGCTTTTTTGGTGCATACAAGTCTAGTTCAGAAGGAAGTGGAAAGGGAAGGGAGGGCTCTGAGGTTCCGTGGTTAATTCTGCAGAAAACAGACACTGTTGTCAGATGGACACCACACTTAGGTTTCAAATGCTGCAGAAGACTGAAGCAAGCACATGAGCTAACCAGGAAGCACTAGTAAAACATGCTGATGTGGACATCTGGGATTTTTGGCCCAGTGGTGTAAGATAATTATTGATTTGACTAAAACAAATTTCATCTTAGTGCTACAAAAGAGCATGGCACCCTTATCAAGAAAACTGAGGCTTAAAAAGAGTGAAACAGACAGGCTTCAGTCTGAGAGACCTAACATATTAAAAAGGATTATATTTAATATGCCATTGTAATATATAAAAAAAAATCTGATGCAGTTTTCTTACTTTGACAACTAAAGTACAGCCTCTCAGGGCACGTAACAAGACATTGCCTTTGCTTCAGTAGGGATAACCACTATTTCTCACACCAGTGTGCTATGGTGCTATAATTATCTCACAGTATTTGATGACTAACATAAAGCCAAGTTCCTTCAGAGGCTGCCCAAGTAATATTTTAAGCATACTTTTAGAACACCTATTTTTTGATTGGAAACAAAACAAGTGTAACTGTGTTAATTCTTACTACCTATGTTTCATATATGTTCAGTGTCCAAAAACAGTGTCTTTTAATTCCAGATTTACAAAAGACATTTTACCATGGCTACATAGGCAGCAACATCTATAATCAATAAGGACATTTCTCATTTCAATGGTGTATTAAAGCTAAAAATTTAGAAGCACGCTGCTAATAAATTACCATAAAGGGACTCTTCAAGAATACATAGTATCACTGTTTCTAAAGAGATTACAGTAAGAAAAAGATGTAATATGAGAATAGAAGTTAGAATTCCTTGAGTCAACCAGGAAAATCTCCTTTTTCTTCTGCACACTTTGAGGACAACAAGGTGTGAAACACTACCTTAAAAAACTTGTTGTCTCAATCCAATTGCTGGGAAAAACAAACAAACAAAACAACAACAAAACCACACACACAAAAATAACACAACCCAAAACCCACACATAATAAAAATCTGTGGAATTTGTATTTAACACAGCATAACAAATCCCCAAGATTTTTCCACAGTTTCTAAACACATTAGTGTAATGCTTTCCAGTGTCAGAGGCAGGACCCATATTTTCACAGCTTGCTTATTTTTTCCCTCAGAAGGTGCTTAAGAATCCAACATTTCTCTGTGAATATGATGGGCTAAGAGTTCTTTCTGAATGTGGGCTATAGGCATTTTGCCTGTAGAAGTTTGCATTCCACTAAGATCAAAATCATGAATCTTGTATTCCTTGAAAGTACTTGCTCTTCTTTGACCCAGAAACAGTCTTTCTCTGGTCAGAAATAAAACTGTATCTGAATTTTGAAGCTTTGCAAAGAGCCAATATCAAACTACAGAAATACCTTCCTACATATCAGTTTTTCCAGGTGCTTTCACCAGTTATGAACAAACAGCTGAAGGGCACATTTTTGAGGGGAAAGCACAGTTATCATGATGCAATCTTTAATAATTAGGGGAAAACATTGATGAGTAAATAATAATCACAAATCTTTTTCATCTTTTAAAACACAGTAGGAGAATAAAAGTTTTGCAAGATGATTGCACTTGTAGATATTAAGAAATAATTTTTACTTTTAAACACCCAGCTCATTTATTCTGTCAATCAAGATGGGGAAGCATTATATAAATGCCTTGGGTCTTACTCTTTCCTTATGCATTTGCTACTAGCCTTTGCCGGGATTAAACAGACATTTGTTCTGGTCCCATGTAACATTCCTTGTATTTCAGATTTCCTCTGCAATTTTGGTATTCCAAACACAGAAGCATTTGGCTCCTCCATGAAACTCATATGAAACACAGCATAAGAAAATTCTTAAGAAGAAAATATAATACTCATACATTATGGACCAATGTTATATAAAACAGTAAAATAACAAAATTTTTTGAAAACGAATTCCAGTTCAGTACTGTAATACAAAAGTGACAGACTAACAGACAGTCAGTTTCCTGACTCTTTCTTAATATCTTGAAATACTTCTGTAAACTTGCTGAGATTCAATATAAGTAATACCAAAAAAATTTTGTGATTCAAATGCCGTAAAGTAATAGAGAGCTTAGCACAGTGACACAGAGATCATGGGCTTATGCTGTATCAAGGGAAGTTCACACTGGCTATCAGGAAAATATTCTTATCAGAAAGAGTAGTGAGGTATTGGAACAGTCTGTCCAGGGAAGCAGTGGAGTCACCATCCCTAGAAGTGTTGAAGAACTGTATAGATGTGGCACTGAGGGACATGATTTGGCACTGTGGTGATGACTTTACAGTTGGACTAGACATTCTTAGAAGTCTTTTCCAACCTTAATGAGTTTGTGATTCTGCGATTCTATAGTTGCAAATTACTTGAGTGTTAAAATTATTTTTGTATTATTATATTCTCAAGTATTACTGCACTCAGGAAAGCTATAATACACAGCACAGCTTTTTCCAGTATTCATTTGCTCAAGACTTTAGACAGATTTTTGTCTTTTTTTAAAACATATGAAATTTTTTCTTTCCCACTCTTTTTTTTTTTTTTTTTTTTTTTTTTTCCTCCACACCTGTCAGATTTACAAACTCCATCTGGGATCTGAAAAAAGCAAGCTGTACTTTCTTTCTGCTCCCCTTACTAATGAGGATTCTGCAGAGAGAAGTAAGCTGACAATTTGGATGATGTAGGAAGAAAACTGCAGTTCAGCTCAGCTTCTTTGGAAAAAAAAAAAAAAAGTGCATCTGACATTAAGTATATTTGACTTCACAGTATTCAGAATATAGATACAGAGTAATAGGGTGTCACTCTTTACAATGTTATTTTTTCTGACTGTAACCTCTGAAGATTTTCCAATTGCCTTCATGCATTTCACCAGCATCTATTTCTTTATCTGTATCAAAGAGAAAATGTGTCTGTATTTAACAACACAAGACTGCTTTGGTAAAATTGAATGTCTTTCTTCTAGTAAAAACATGTTGTTCTTCCCTTATATAGCTAAAAAATTTGACTGACTATTAAGCTCTAATGCAAGTAGAAGTACTACATTTCATAATACAGTATTGAACTGTGGGAAAAAAAAAAAATGATTTATGAAATCACAAAATAAATAGGGAAGAAAAGATGCATGTCATCCTGAATGACAAGCTCATAGAACTAGATTCTCTTGAGAAACTGCCAAACATCATTTACTTCCCACATATGTGACTGCAGTTCTAGCATTAAAACAGACATCAAAACCATATAAATATAACCAACTTTCTGAGAAACAACAAGTAATAACAGTTTCACATCCACTCATTTAAAAGCATATTGGAAAAAATAAATTCAAGCTGCACTGACATCTGTTATTTTACATCTTTTCACTTACTGCATTACAGCTAGAAAGTAAATCACTTTCCTTTATGAAAACTATTGAAAACTGTAAGGTATGAGGTGATATTAAAAAATATCCACTTTAATGAGTTTGATATATATTTTTGGACAAAACGAACTTAACAGAATATCACATATGCCTGACCAGGACTGAAAAGAAACATACACACACACAAATATATATACATATATAAAGTGCATATATATATATAAAATGCATATATATATATAAAATGCATATATATATATATAAAATGCATATATATATATATATATTCCAAGTTGAAAGTCTTTTGCCTGTAGGAGCTGAAGTGATTTTACATATTTAGAGCATAAAATGAAAATACTTGAATGATACTGAGTTATGATATGATAGTACTTGACTCACATCAGTAGATGAGAATCAAAACATTGACACAAAGCTTTGTTTTTCATTTCCTTGTTATATACATTAGTGAAGAGGAAAGAAAACTTCATTAGAAGCAGCTTCCCCTGTTCCAGCTCACCACACAAACATTTAAACTCAGCAGGGGGTACAGTGCCACCCTGTGAACCACTATGTTCATGTTCAAAATATGTCTCAGTCATACTGGGTGTTTGAAGAAAATGGATATCTCACTCTTCTTCACAGTTTTTTGTATCTGCCTGGCAAGATTTTCCTAGATTTAGCTGTAAAAAAGGAAGCTGTAAAAAGAACAGTTTCTATAGATGGAAATTCCTATCAAAAATTATACAGGAAACAGGACTTATCCAGGGCTGGGAAATTTTTACCTGGTTTTGTTCATTTTTCACTGTCTTCTGGGAAAATGTGGATATTAGTGTATGTGGGCAAGCGCATACCCTACTTACATTATTTAATTAAAAAAATAAATAAATCAATATTGAAATATTGACTGTTCACATTCACATCTGATTCTTTTTTCTCATTTTACCTAAACAGAAGAGAAGCCTAGCACAGAAATTTTGGAAGCTTTGACTACAGTACAAAACTGTTGCTTTGTACTGAAGTTTTGTCAAGCATATGCAATATATGCATCACAAGCATGTTAAATAGCAAGACTTCAAATAAATTATATTTTATCCTCTAGTGTCAAACCAGTTTTCCATATTGGTGAATGTGAACTTTCTGGTTATACATACTTTAATGGTATCATCCATGAATAAAGATTAATACACTATTAACTAATTTCTAACAATCATTAAGTGGTAATCAACTAGTATTTAATCAGTTGTAAATTGATGATACTAGCTCTTAAGTCTCTGCAAATTTCCTACGTAAGAAGAAAAATAATTAAGAAAAAAGAAAAATTTAAGAGATTATTTTGCCATTAATTTCAGTAAGTGTCCTTGTTAGGTCCCATGGCAATTAATTTGTGGAAGGCAGCACATTAACAAACTAAATCAGGTTTTGAAAATATCTCCTTTGATTTTATTGTATATTTATGAAGGAAGGCCCCTTGATTTTTTCAGTCAAAAAATTGCTCTAGTATTTTCTATAATTTAAAGGCTTTGCTTATCACTTGAATAACTTTATCCTACTACAGATTATCCTTTTCAGGGTAGATTACTTGGATTATAGTTTAGTAACTTTAGTAATAAGAAAAAAAAAAAAAGCAAAGGAATGAACTATTTGCAAACTATCCTGTTAGATATTTATTATAAATGAGTACCATTTGTATTCTATTATACTAGGAAATAGTCTTACTTCAGAAATATTTAAACAAGAATTTAATTTCCCACAGAAATTAATAACATTAGCTCATAAATATTTATACATTAATTCCAAGAGATATTATAAATTTAAATGTGATCTGTGCCATTTTAAAAATAGTTTTGTAACTAATCTTCCTTTCTTATACACATAGAATTCTCTTCTTAACTGTAATGAGAAGTTCAAATATCAAAAGACCATAGGTCTGAATACTCTCCTTCCTATACATCCAACCACATTTTCAGCCAACTAGGTTTCATCTGGGACAGACACCTATGTTCAGAATTGACAGAAGCTGACAAGGTATTGCCATGTCTCACCTTGGACTGGCTCTTGCAGGGTTGGTCAGGGAACAGGGAGGACAGAACTTACCTACTCAAAACCTGCTTGTTTCAGAGAAACTGAAAGAAATGCATTTGTTCATCCTGGAGAAGAGAGAGCCTCTGGGGAGTCCTTACTGCTGTTCACAGCTCCCTGATGGGAGAATGAAGAGGAAGTTTTATCTGGCTCTAGCAGTGGGGTGAAACACAACAGTCAGACTGGAACATGAAAAGCCCATTAGATATAAATAAACTTTTTTAATATGAAGAACAGACTGTGAATCTTCAGCCTTCATGGCTGACTTGATTGGGCTTGGCCTAGGAAAACTTGATAGGTTTGTTCTGAGCAGTGGGGTAGGAACTGACAACCTCTGAAGGTACCTTTTCAACTAGATTATTCTGTGATTTGATGTGAGAGACATCCAAATACCACATCTAATTGTAGAGGAGTAAAATCTTGCAAGACCAACAGCACCTCAGTAGTGACATTAGGCTGAGATTACTCAGGCAATGAACATACTTACTTTAAAGGAAGAAGAGAAGAACACAGATGGAGAAAATTAGGGCCAGGAAAATGGAGAAAGGTAAAATGAGATATATAGTCATTAAATGTGTAGTGATACCAGCTGGACAGGTCTTGCTCCAGCTGCAGATTGGAGCAAGACGATAAACCAAAACTCTGTTCTGGCTATACTATAAGAGTGGAGTTTTTTTCTGCAGCCACAAGGACGATGTGGAGGGATGCTTCCCCGTCTGGGAGGGAAACATCTGGATGAACAAATAGAGCCTCCTGGTATCAGAGTCGCTGTCCACCCTAGCATCCATCCATTGTTCAGAAAAAGGCATTTATAATCTCTGGAAGAAATGTGTGAAACAGAAATAAATTAAATAACTTGTCACTATTTCTTTCTCTAAAAATGTTATTAATGAGACATTATCAAGGCTTTAATTTTTCCCTGGATGAAAGACAATTTCTGTGATAGATTAGAAACTTGATTTGCAAGTTCTACATACTTATTTACATTATTTTTAATTGCAAGCACCAAATTGCCCACATCTTATCTTGAAAATTACACCCACTCTCTATAAACACTCCTATGCCACAGCACTTTTATTCTCTATTTTATTCTCTATTTAAGTTTCAGATCAGTAAAATCTTTGTTACAGCTGATATGATTGTCCCTATGAGCAGAGGGTAGTTAATCTCTAGGATTCCTAGGGGAGTTAGCTGCTGCTGTCCTTGTATAGATGTTAACAAGGAGCAGAAAAAGACGCAAGAAACATTTATCACTGGATAATATGCAGACATAATCTTGACAAAATAGATCTGAAATATGAGAATCTTAAAAGATGGTTCTCCGCTGCCATAGAGGGCAGATATTCTTCTCTCCCTTGTCTTTATAAATTATCATGAAGCAAACTGTACAGGGAAAAGCACATCACTCTTCTTAAGAGTCTAAATAGCATTTTTGAGAATGTTTCCCTCTTCATGTACTCATGGTCATAAGTTCTCTGACTTGGCACTAATGCAGAAATATTCTTTCCCTGGATTAACCTATGACACAAAAACCAGGATAGACCTCTCTAACATGGATTCATTTCATTTGATATTTTGAGTATGACATAGTAAGCAAGGAAACTATTACTTCTGGTTAAAAAAATTAGTATACAAAATATCACCATAGTTCATTTCATATTCCTGAATAGGAAAAGGTTAAAGATATTACCCTAAGTCACCTTGTGCATGAAGTTACTTGGACAATATCTGAAGAAGTCTGATATGATAGTTCATATGCACCAGTTGTTTATTTGGCATTTTCTGACCTGTGTATTCCCATGTTGTAGCTTGTTTTCTACCACACAAAAAAGCAAGGCTCCCAAATAAGTACTGGTGTGGAACTAGACAGACAGTTCCAGTTCTGCCATCTTGTACAAAAGTCAATACAGAACTACACTGAAGTTCAATTATATTTTTCTGCCTTTTCACTGCAGCAGAAAATCTGAGAAGACAAACACAATGTTATGTGTTGTCATCAGTTTCTGGCACATAAATACCAAAATATAGATGGTTAATTTATTTATATAAGAATTTACTTGACAAAGGAGATGATAAACAGTATAAAATTACTATCTGAAAAAATTTCCCAACTTTTTGATAAATCAAAGATCTCAAGTCAGATTGAACTACAGAAAAGAAAAATGAAGTTTTCAATTGAAAAAAAAAAAATAGATTGTGCACTAAGGTGCAGAATTTTCTTTTTACATTGGAGCTGAGTTTGGTAAAAAAGAATTTTGCACTGAAAATCTGGGAAAGAGGGAAAGAAAAGGAAAAGCCAATAAATTTCTCCCTAGATAGAAACAGTGACCTGTATTTCAGAGCCATACATGGAGAAGAAATTTACTTCATGATACATTCTTCCAGCTTCTGCAACTGAAAGAAAAACAAACAAACAAATCACAGTAAGATTGTTGCCAGCTGAACAATCCATTAGAATCTACAAGAAAGTGATCATCAATTTTTATTAGATACAAATCAGTTGAAAAACTTTCACTTTAGCTTACTGCTCACAAGATTAAACTCAAAGTGGTGTACAAAAGACAAAGAAATGTCATGACCTAGCAGAAGCCAGAGTTCATTAGGTATTCTGACTAGGTAAATACATGTAGATAAGAAGATAAATAGAAGGTTTTAAATTACCTTACCAGTTCAGATTTTAATGTATCACTAAACAGACACTGATGTAGTGCAAGACAGGCTATAGGGCAAGAGAGTGACATGTAATAGTGTAGAATGAAAAGATCTAGCATTAAGCTAGAGATGTTTTCTTATCCTTACTGGAGATTCATACATGTTTGTATATAATACTTGAATAAATAAATATTGACAATAACAACAATTCAGAATGTCAATTATTTTATAAAACATTTGAAACAGTAAACTCATACCACAGGATGAATTTAGCTCTTCTTAGTCTGGTAATTTTCATTAATCACTTCAGCAGTTGTAGGTAATTACTTCTGCTCACTCTTTACCTGTATGCTGCTTGCTCTCATGACTCAGTTGTGACAGAAAGTAGTTCATGCAGTGACTAAGATGCAGGATCTCACCTGACAGAGAATTATTCTCCCCTTCTCTCTTCCTCTCTTCTATTTTTATCTGACCAGGTCTCTGATCCAATTTACCACATAAGCACATGATGGTTTGTGCTGGTGTAAGAGATGGGAGGAAAGAGTTTAAGAGCTTTTAATTGATGACCAAATATGCTTTTCCCAATATCTGTGCCAGTTACTACTCACTAAGTGTGTTAACTGAACAACAGCCAACACCTAGGTGACTCCAATCAATTTAATTTATTTCTCTTTGGCCTTATGCTTATGTGTATTTTCATGGACATTTTGGTCAAAAGACTCACAAATTATAAAATCTAACAAGCACATTATTGATACCTTGTAGCTGAATATAGAGCATATATTTTAATGTAAAATTGACATCAGAGAAAATGTGCGACTCATAATTTGTTCTGTTTTATACTAGCAGTCTTTTTGTTTCTACATCTACAGCTTTTTTTTTTTTTTTTCTTTCAAGCAAGTTTTCTTTTCAGCTTAGCATAACCTACTCAACTTCCTTAGAGAATAAATGTTCCAGAGATACATTTCTTACTCATCTTTTCAAGCAGTTTCTGCTTAGTCAGCATCATTATTTCATTTAATGTTTTGAATGGCTATTCATTTGCTCTTTTCTATGTAACGAATACCTTAATTCAAGCAAAGTCATTACCCCTCCTTTCCTCCCAACCCTCACGAAAGAAAAAAGGCAAAGAGGAAAACAAAATAACAGCTGCTACAGTGGAGGCTTGAATCCAGCATTGCCAACCAAAGACTTGCAAAAGATACTTAATAGACTTACAAATTAGTTTGTGTTACAAATCGGGCTGCCCCCATTCCTTTTAAATTCAACTTTTCTGAAGTCACTCTGAAGTTTGTTACTGAAAAAATGAGAACAAGGACCCTGCTTTTTACATCATAAATACAGAAGTTCCAAGTTAACATAAATACTAATAAAGACTGGAGAGCTAAAACATGTGAACCCTGCTAAATAAAGATGTAAAGATAAAATAACAAAAGCATACTTTAACCGACACGTTACTATAATTAAACCCAGAAAAACACCAAATTGCTGCTAACCAGTGCAACTAATAAGGACATTCAGTTCTGTATCTTGGTGGCTCTAGAAACAGTGTTACGAACAGTTCTGACTCACTGCTGCTATTGCTATTGCTATGCACACAAATTTCAGTGTTAAGTTGAATTTATTAAGGTTTGATGCATTATTCCCGGAATAAAGGACATGCGATAAAAGAAAATATAGGAAAATGCATAATAGAATCAATACTATTCATAAAAGCTATATGGTAAGAATTGTTTTTTTTGAACTGAGTTACTTTTAACAGTTACAGAGTTCAATTTTACTTCTCTCTAAAAAAATGAAGAAAGAGTTCAAGTGTGATTTTTTTTGGTACAAGTCTGACTACCTTATTAATTGATTTTTGTCTTTTAATAACAACAGATATCACAGGGTAGTCAAATGAGAGAAGACCTGCTTTATCTAACACAGAGAACAAAGAGACACATTTGACTCAATCAAGGAAGGAAACAGAAGGTTGTTTACTTGGCCTTCGATATTGTTACACCAATTTTGGCTTATGGTGCATTTCTGAGGGCAACTGCACTCTATTTGCCCTGTGGATAATTTCTTCAATGGTATACATTAGCTATGAATGAAATGTACACTTCAGGGTTGTCTCAGATAAGTTCTTATAATTGCTGTCAGATGTTATGCTCTGGTTCTTGATCTTCAAAATAATTTTTAGTCACGACGTCCTTAGTCTGGAGATATCCACAAAACTACAATTACACACTAGTGAAAGTATTGGGCATATATGGCAAGATTTTGCCAACGTGAAGGGGCTCCAGGGGTGGCTGCTGTGGGAGGAACACAGGAGATGCCTCATGTTAAGCCCCCAGAACAGAGGAAGAGGTGCTTGAGAGGAGCAGGGGAGAAGCATGAAAGTGAAGGAGAAGCAGAAATAAACTACTATATACTGACTTAACCTCTCTCCCCACCACCCCGCACCACTCTCTGAGTGGTGGCGGGATCTTGTGTGATGTTGAGCAAGTGAAGAAGGTAGTTTTTTGCTTTATTTTTTGTCTTTGATCTTACTACCAAAATATATTTTAACTGGCAGTAAATAAAATTCCTTACCTTCTAGTAGAATCTGTTTTGTCAGTGACAGTAACTGGTAAGTTATTTCCCTGTATTGATCTTGACTTATTCTATTTTTTTTCCCTGTTCTGCTGAGGAGGAGGAGTGAGCAAGCAGCTCAGTGGTAGCTTGGCCCTTAGCCAAGGCAAACCCACTGCAGTGAAACTAATTTAACATACAGTTTTCAACTTTTCTAACCACTCTTTTTGGAGAGACCATCTGACTCACTGCAGTTCCTTATAAAACTTCTCAACAAATGTAGCAGAGAAACAAAAGCTCAGGCTGCTGCAAGCTTCATTACATTTTTCCCTAGAGAATTTATTGAAATACTAAACAAGTTGATTAATAAATTGCAATTAGAGCAAGAAATAAGATTTGAACATGGATAGCCTGAATTTTATATTGCTGTAACCTTCCTTGGAGAATTTCTTTTGTAGAGAGAATGAAATTTTACACATTGAGCTGCTAATGCTGGCTGTATATTACAGTGAGAATTAAGTTGTAGCATTATTGCACAGATTTATATGTTTCTCCAACATATACAAATAATGTTTTGTTTCAAAGAAATATGTTCTGGTTTGAAGAGAGTTCTTGAAGAGAAAGCTGAGCAGAAGAGGGTTTATATTCTAGTTTGATATCTGAGCACAGACAGTTCTTGAAAAAGAATATTGATTTGAGAGAGCAAAGAAAAACAATCGTTTATTGCTGCTTGATCTTATGCACTTGGTGGAAGTCTCATTTATGCATGTAAATGCATAATGCATAAATAAAATAAGGTTATACTTCAAATCAACTACTGAAATCTTTATACTGACCTTCAATAAACATGGGGGGGGGGGGGGGGGGGGTGTGGAAGGGGTGGAGGGTGGAAAAAAGTAGCAGGATTTCTCTTTCTTTTGTATTTGATACAGGAAAGTATGTCACATGAGATAGCATTGGATGTTTTTGTTGTATGTCACTGACCAGGTCACTTGCCTTTACACCTTTACATAATTCTCTGCTTAGTAGGATATAAATTATTTTGACATCTATTTCTGACAGGCCTACATGAATTAGCCATTATTATTAAAAACTTACATTTCATTTAAAAATTGAAATGTGTATTAATGACAGACTACACGAATGCAAGAAGTCGATAATTAAAGATCTCTCTTGTTCTTAAGAATAATTCCTACATATTTGGATTATCTAAATAGCAAAAAGGTCTTACAAGAAGTATCACATCGAAGAAAACTTCTGCATGCTAGAAAGCGTAGTGCATGATCAATTCTCTTTAGCCATGACACCCTACTGAGGGATAAAATATATGTGGAGTACTCATAATGCAGCAATAATCTAGCAATGAACTAATAAATTAGTTATTGAATAAAAGATCAGAGGAAAAGTAGGAATAGCACTTAGAATCTTGCAACATTAGTATATATGAATATATATACTATATACTATATTCATATAGTAATATGAATCCTTTAGGCCTCTTTTCCTAAAAATTGGTCTGGTCATTCTATTTCCTGATTCAAATTATTCCTGATAAACTAGGATTAGGCAAGCAAGTTATCCACTGTTCTGAAGTAGAAAAATCTTATTCTTGATTAAGAATAGCTGCTTGAATAGTGGTCTGTATTTTGCAAATGGAAAGACATACATTAAATGTGGGACATAGAGCCTGTCCAAGACTTCCGTTGTGAAAACGAAAGTTGAGAAACTACTTCATTATGCAATAATTTGTTAATCAATTAGAAAAATTAAACGTTTCCAAAGAAATTAAGTATTTGTACATGCAAAGCAATAGTGTCAGTTATGAGTCAGCATTGCTTCCCCAGCAAGTACCTAATTAAGATACAGTTTGATGTTGTTTGAAGTGTCCCAAAGCATAAGGAAAGAAAGCATTAGAAAACTGTAAAATAGCATGGATTTCCATAGCCTGAGGCAAAAACTATAAATAGTTTATAATTTTGACTGATCTTCAAAGAACTAATTATTAGCAAATCAGCTACACTGCTACTCAGTCTAAGAACAATTTCTTAATGTCATTGGCTATTTTGTGTTTCTTACAGAAAAAGTAGTCAATATAAGAGAAGGTAGCACAGTTGTAGTAGAAACATGTTCTATTTTTAAACTTGATTTTTTCCATGACTCAACATTCTGTCAGACCATCAGTTTTCAATCCAATCACTGTCCCCACTTTCTAAAAGTTTCCTACAAAACTGATTAATTTTAAACTCACACATACAACACCATTTTAACAGAAAGATGGGTAAGTCTACTGTGGAATCATGATTCTTGTGCAGCCTCTTAATGCTGCAGTTATTCCGAGTGCTACTTCTGTCCTTACATTTGCACTGCGGATTCTGTGTTCACACATTCTGCATGTGTGATTAGATGTCAAGCTTGAAATTGTATGTGTTTGACCTCTGTGTTCCTGTTCATATTAAGAGATTATCCTCCTTATAATTTGATTCTGTCACTCAACTGTTTTAAGTCATCCTGTACCCTTCCAGCTTCCACCTGTCCTCTAACCAGAACAGAAAATCTGCCTTATTTATCTAACCTTAAGTCATTGGACATCAACAGTAACATTTCCGCTAGGCAGCTAAGAACATTTAATAATGAGCAAGTAAGATACTCCCACAAATTAACATCCAGTCTGAATAGATAGATCCTAGTGTGTTTGGACTTGTCTGGGGAAGACTTTCTTAATCACAACAGCTGAATTTTAAACAGTACAGTCTACTTATTTTTAAGTCCTAATCATAAAGAAAAACTGTGTAGCTCAGGTAAGACTAAGGTTGGAAGGGAAAGCTTTTAGACATCAGCAGGTATTCCCCTTGCATGGATTAAAATATGTGCTATAATTGTAATCTGGTGGTGTGTTTTGTTTTGCTTTAGCAATTGCAATTGACAGAAAAGTGAGAATTTAAGGATGGACAATCTTACAAACCAATGAAATTTTTATGATAGATGCTCTAAAAGACTCTCATAGATCAATATCACATCTCACATGGAGATAAACATACAAAAATTTAAACAGAAGTCTACAAAAAAAGATGCGTGCTAGACAACTTGTGAAGAGTACGTGGCAGCATTGCAGCCTGGAAAGCGAACAGAGCATGAAATTGGTTCATACAAGATAGTAACATTAATGAAAAAAAATTGCCATCAATACTTATAGCTTTCTCCTGAGAAACACAAAGCACAGGCCACCAGAGAAGATTATAACTTGACACTAAAGAATTTGATCACACAGACTGTAACTGTTGAGATGTTACACAGGGCACCGAGGAGTGTGAAAGACTGACATTCTTTGCCTTTGCAGAAAAAGGACATTTTTTCCCTTAAAGGAAAAGACTCCAGCTGCTTACCATCTGAGAGGTCAAAATTGGCTACAGAGAAAGAGCTTGGAGCATGTGAGACCCAGATTAGCTCATGGCAAAAAACAAAACAAAACAAAAAACAACAACAACAAAAAAACCAAAAAACACCAAAACAGCAAAACAAACAAACAACAACAAAAAACTGACACACACAAACTTTGGGGAAATAACATGCTAGATAATGCATTTGTGCTTTGCACAATTTTATTTTATTTTTTTACTAGAAAAATGGACTTTGTCATCTTGCATTCAATATGAACAGTTATAGATTCATAAAGAGATAGATATGTATTATTCAAAAATAGTTATTTTTAAAAAAACTTGTAAGCCAGCCACACCGAGATCTGTGCAGTCTTTGCATACCAACTTCCAGTGCCTGGAAATTTTCAGGGGGGATTTTGAATTTCCTCCTCCATTTTTTTGGACAAGGCAAGAAATGCTGTGATGATGGAAAAGGCAACGAGAAGAAATATTCTGAGACCACTACTTCACATGCTTGTGAAATTGTTTACATTTCCCTTTGCTTCATTAACTATTGAAACAGAATATTTTTAGAGTACTCCTCCAGGAAAATATGAGGTACTGTTATAATTTCTGTCAAGCCTTTGGAGAATAGCACTTCTTTGTAGAAGCTTTGGAGGTGGTTTCTACAGGCAGTGATGTGGAAATCAGTGGACTAGATTCCCTAAAAAGCAATGCTACAAATTAACTACTCTCATCTTCAAAGCATGAGGTAACAGTTCAGTTCTGTACCTTTAAAAAAATATCTCTATTTCTTTCCAAATGAAAGCAGAAGTATCACAGTAAAATGCCATACCAGATGAGCCCTATGAAGTATGTTCAGCAGCTTTCAAACAGCTCTTCTTTACCCTTGCTGCTACAAATGCTGTGCACCATCAATTCAGTATTACACCAGTATCTGGGCTGGCTGTTGTTGTGAGGATAGAGTATCTTTACATCTAAGTAGTTCCAAGAGATACTCCAGGAATGAAGTAACAGGTTTTGCATAGGGGTTCCTCGATGGAAAAATATTGCTTTGCTGGTTTTTAGATCAGAACTTGATGATGGAAGTGAATCATCATAGAAAGAGTGGTAATGCTTTGTGCTGGCTTCTCTTAGAAAGTCAGTAAGGAAAGTATGAGGCTAGCATAGCACAACAGATGAATGCTGGATGTTTTTATACATGGTTGTTGGGTGCAGCATAGAAAGACTGAGTTTGGATGTGTAGTACAGTTATGTTGGTGTAATTTTTATGTAACAGTTTATAGTGAAAGTGGGAAGGCTTTTGCATCCTCATGACTTGAGATGTTACTCTCTTCCCCTTTTCCCCCTCTCCCACTGCTCCAAAATACTGCATAGAATGAAGTCATCTAGAGTAACAATACAAAACAAGAGCATTGCTAGTAGCTCGCTAGAAAACAGGAGAAAAACCTGTTACAAAGTAACTTCCTCCTGAAGACTTTGCTTCACCTTCAGTCTGAGAATGAAAACAACACATATCATCCATGTCCCTAAGTTTAGGAAAGACATAGATACATAGATGCACTAAAACACTGTCTGAATATCAGCTGGTATGGAATTGTTTTCTCCAGAACATGTGGTATGATACAGTGTTTTGTTTCTAGGAGGAAAGCACTGTTGATAACACGCAGGTGTTTCTAGCTGCTGCTAAGCAGTGTTATGCAGAGCCCAAGCAAATCTCAATGAGTGGCTGGAGGAGCTGGGAGGGAATAGAACTAGGACAGCTAACTTAAACTGACCAAAGTGATATTCCATAGCACATGACATCAAGCAGGAGGAGTTTTAAAGGTAGCAGGAACTCAACTGACTCTTCTACTGCTCAGAGGTCTAGCTGTACATCAGTTGAAAATAGCGAGCAACAGCTTGTTATATACATTCATATATATGTATGTGTAGTTATAATCTTATCCTTTTCATTTTCCTCTGCTTAACTAGTTTTATCTGAATCCATGAGTTTTATTTTGTTCTCCTGATTCTCTCCCCTGTCCCACTGGAAAAAGGAGGAGTGAGCAAGTGACTGTGGTGCTCAGCTGCTTGCCAGATTAGACTAGAAGACTATTGGTAATTTAAGAGACAGTTTAAAAATAAAGTAAACTAGCTTGTTAGGTACTATCTCTTTATTACATATTACTTTCATTGCACTAAATCCATAGCATACCATTTAACTCTGAATCACAAAAAAAGATTAAGGGTGTGCCAAAATGGATGGGTTCCACTTTGCAGAGGTGGATTTGCCTCTGTTACAGTGGCAGTCCACATGTTCATGTATTAAAATAAAAGAAATGCTAGAGCAGCTCTTTGTGATGAAAATGTTCTCTGACATTAAACTTATATTCTCATTTCTAGTGCTGCACTATTTGAACCTATTCATCTTTCAATATAATATGTTTGTCTGGGATAAGACTAGTGCACTGTTTCATTTTCAGTTGCATTAACTTCCCTTTCACAATAGTACATGTTAAAAAATAAAAGCATACAACCAACACACCACCACCAAAAAATAAAATAAAAAAAAAAAATCAAGGAAGTGAAAGGTATAAAAGAAAAAGAAAGAAAAAAGAAAATCAACAAGAAAAAAAACCTAAGACCACTGAAATATGTTACATCACATAACAATATAGGTGACAAGCAACATCAGTAAGCTCAAAGACAGTTCTTGCTGCTTAGAAATTAAAAAAAAAAAAAAAAAACAAACAACAAAACATAATATGCACTTAAAGAAATATAGCACTATAATGTGATGGGAAGTATAGTGACAACAAAGGGGTGGCAAAGCACATAACTATAGCGAATGAGGACAAGCTCAAAGACAACAATCACATACGCAAAATCAAAGGAATAAAGCTACTTACCTTTCAAAGACCTTAGGTAGCAAGGATCTCCAGTGAGATAAGTTTCATCTCCACTGCCAATCCTTAAACGTGGTCTAGGAAGGGGTGGATCCTGGCTCCATTTCTTCCAGTCACTCAGGTGTGTTGCTTGCACCTGAGCTCTTCTGTGTTGACCCTGCCTTCCCACCAGCTGGTCAATCACTGTTTCAGGCCATGACTTAGCATTTCTGCTGCAAGAATTTTACAGAATTGACAAATAGTAATGAAGATTAAAGAAATTGTGAAGTTGAACTGGATTTCCTACATTTCTTCCTATTAGCTATAAAGAAATGCTTGAATGTCTTCCCTTACGCACACATACACAGGATCCTGCCATGGAAAATGCCTGTAAATCTGACATTGTATTTTTTTTCCTGAAGGTTTACATGTGCAAAAATAAAATAAATTGTCAGTTTACCTGTGAGGACAGTGTCTCTCTCTATATATAGAGAAAATATTATCATTATTTTGTTCTTAAACAAAAGACTTAAATTTTCATACAATTTTGCATATGGGTCTGAATATGCAAAAACTGATTATAAGTTCTTCAGAAAATATCTGGAAGTAGGACAGTTGTAAACAAATGGAATTGTGTAGACAGGGGAATAATATAAACTTCAGGCGTTCAGTGCCATGCAATATATTTATCCGACCAGAAAGAAGAATTAAAAGCAAATATGACCAGTATAATTCATTGGTACTTGTAACAGTAGCAAAACTTGTTCCTTCACCATCCAAAATTAAAAGGCCATTTTTCTACCTTGTCCTTTCCCTTTCTCTTCATATTTCCCCACTACCTCCTCTGAGGAGGGGCAGTATGGAAAATTAGTTAAATAAATTATATTATTAACATTAAAAAAGAAAAAAAAAGAAAAGAAACAAAACCTACTGGTTGATCTGTAAACTGCTGGCTCATTTCTATTGACTTTATTTTCTTTGTAAATCTAATACAGAGTAACTCCACTGTCTAACAAATCTGTTCCAGAAATGAGAGTCAAAAAAACAAGACACAAGAAGGCTTCTCTCACAGCAGGGACTGCATTTGCTGCTGCTGTATTAATCTTTTTTGACTAAGGGGTTAGCTGGTCCTTGTTATTTTTCTGCTGCTGTTGCTGTTTCTCAAATTAGGCTGATGTCTCAGTTTTCACAGTCAACGTTTTTCATGCTGAGAAGCTCGGTGGAATGGTCCAAAAATTGTACTGCCGATGCAGTGGGTCAAAAGTCTAAAATGATCCGTGATGTTTTATGAAAAAAAAAAAAAAAAAAAAAAAACATAAAAATACAGGCTTATTTTTAAACATTTCTCCCCAGCTTTATGAACAATCTTATAACAGTATCATTTGAAAAGCATAATTAACACAGACATAAATAATACACGTTGGGTACTTCACAATAAGTATTTAACTAGGAAAAAAAAAAAAAAAAGCACTCACAGCACAATATAGTCATGCACATGCTATTTCACACCCCTTTCAGAAATATTCCTAAATCTAACTCTGTGTTCAATGACTTTTTCTAAAAAAACAAAACAAAACAAAAAAAAACAAAAAACAACAACAACAACAACAACAAAAAAAACAAACAAAAAAAACCCCACAACCTTTAGATACTTTGTTTAGTTTTTAAGCTAGAATATCTTGAAGAGGATCTTCTACACCATGTGGATTTTAAACAGAGGAAAACCCTCTGAGGAGATGAAAAAAAATGAATGGAGTGGAAGGCTAAGAGCCAGAGTGATGAAAAAAAAGATTTAATAAATGAATGCAATGGGTTAGCATTCAAATCTGCACAAAGCAAGCATAAGGCCCAAAGAAAAGAGAAACCAGTGAAAGGCTGTTGGTAACACACATGGGAGTGTGCCAGTTACCGCTGGAAATACAGCTCTGTCTTAGCAGTTCTCAAGATTTGTTTTATCATAGCTCACTGATTCATCTGAAAAGCCTCTGAATCAGAAATGCTCAATGGCTAAAACAAAAAAAGATATTTTGGCTGCATAAAAAAGTCAACATGCTCAGACTAACAAAAGCTACACTGAAAAGGGGGTAATTGGAAGAGGCAGGAAGGTTCTGCAAGATGAAGTACTTCAGCACCTGCTGAGTCAGTGACACTAATATGCATTTCATGGTATATGTTTGTAAAAGAACTGAGAAGTTGTTACATAATTTCAGTGATATTTTGACAAAATCTTCAAAACTATGGGCAATATAAGATTGCTTAAATAAGTATAAACAGAGTAGTAATAGTATATGTATAGGATAATCTCTGATTTGGGGATTGAAAGAAAATGTAACAAAAAAAAAATTAGTGCATTTAGAGAAATTGTATATGCTTGTATGGATTTACAGAAGTTATACAGAAAGTATATTGTACTTAACACTGTATAAAAATTTGTAGAGTATACATGCAGTTTGACCTGTGTTGCTAGTTCCTTGTAGCTATTGTTTCTCTGGATACATATGTATCCCTATTTATACATCCCTCCTTCCCCTGCACTACTAACAGGCACACTGTGATCCAATGCTGCTTATTTCAGATCACACTTCTATCTTTTAAAGTCAGTCTTAAAACTTTAGCAACTGAATTTAAAACCCTTACTTTCTCTTGTTCCTCCACGTTATCTCCCATGTCCAATCTCCCAGTCAACAAGGTTTGTAACTGCACACAGAGCAAAATGCTCACCACTGTGATTTCAGTGGTTGGAATGAACTGTCAATTGACTTGTTGTCAATTGATAAATAAATGCAGAAAACAAGCAGTGGAAAGGTCAACTAGTACATCTGTCCCATATTTGAAGCTAAACACACAATTCTGCTGAATTGAACCTGGTGGTTTTATCTTACTAAAGGAAAATAAAAGGCAGATTGTTCCATGTGAATTGCTTGATTTTTTGTAGCAAGAAGTTTCAATTCAGCAGGCTGGGAATAAAGTGTGAAGCCTGATTTTATGTTTTATTTTATTTATTTAAAGCTGTAGAAGTAAAATAAGTTTAATATTATTCCTATTTTGCAGAAGAGCTTCAGAGTGAGATATATTTTGAAAATTAAGTATCCATTGTTATCCCTTGATAGACTCTCATAAAAATATCTTTTTCCTCTTATAGACATTCTTCATTTGTACTGCAATCACTGGCTTTGGCACTTGAAAAGATTCCACTTTCCCCTCTGTATTGTTGAACTTGCCGAGAAGATGGCTGAATTGTAATAGGGCAGCACCACCCAGAGAAGGTTTTGTTTCCAGGGCTATCTGCATGAATTAAACTATTAACAATAATTTGAAGAGAAACATAGCTGGAGTGTGCCAACTGCGAAGAAGTCATTTAGGGGGAAAGTTAAGAGAGATTAAAACTCTTATCAAAAAGTGTTTACATCTTCGAAATAGTAAGGTAGAAAGCAAGAACAACATCCCACAACACTGGGAAATTAGAATTCTGAAATGAGAATTCATTCAAATCTCAAGACAATTGAACTAGTAAATATAGAATAGCTACCTACACAAATACAAGGCTCCATGAAAAAGTATGTTTGTAATGTCTCCTTGTTTCACTGTTGTGACTCGTTGAGGGATTTCCAGTGTTCGGGCTCTTTGTAGGAACGTAACTCAGCCAACAGAGGTTGTTGCAGCCTGCTGGAAGTTTTTTTTAGAAAAGATATAAATAAATGCAAATAAATTGTCTGAAGTCTAGTGGGCACAAAACTAACTAAAAAAAAGTATTATTAAGAGAATAAAGGTAACTGAAGCTTAAATTTCTCACCATCCTAACTCATAATATATAATGGCTGAATGAAAACTCTACCAAGACAAACCAGCATTTCAAAAGGCCACTTCTTAGGACTGTTCTCTTGAAGTTTCCCTGAGAACTTATATATGTTCAATCATCCAGATAAGAAAAGGTTAAATTCTTCCAATTTGGTTCCTTTGGAAGGAATAAAAGGCTTAGCACAGTATGTAGAGAACGCAGGAAATAACCCTCTAGGAGGAATTGATATTTCTCTGGTATGTATTAGTGAAAATACATGAAAATAATCAGAAACAAAATTGAGCTAAATAGGTAAAATATTTTAACCATGCTTACAATTTGTGGCAGAAATCATCTTTATCTTCATATCAACCTGTGAGAAGTGTGGCAATGAAATGACAGTGATTTTGCAGAGGTGTCTTTAACCATTTAAAATTATACTCAATTCTCAAATTAGGGTTCACATGAATGAATCAGTAGTGGATGAAGTATGTCAGCAACCTACAGGTCCTTTTTGCTGAACAAGTAATGCTGGGGCACCCATTATTACCCGAATTGCTGCAGAAACATCTTCTAAACTTTGCTCATAGTGATTGTTTCAAAAGTTGTTCTAGTAGCAGTAGGATACAGATTCTCTTTCCCAGCGAGGAACTAGCACCCTGTAGTAATGCAGGGAAATTTTGTCAAATGCCACAGGAAGGGATGAACTGGTCTTCCACACTTGAACTCATTACATGAAAGACTAGAAACCATTTCCTTTTCAGGTCAGCAGTATGTAAAGTAGTAAGGGATATCTGCTCCCTATGGGCTTTGCTTATGAACTTCTGGGCTGAGAGTACAATTTGTCCTTTGTTGTCCCCCAGTTTTTCCTCAGAATATATATATTTTCTAATTTAGAGGATGTCTAGGGGTTTTGTTGTTTACTTGGTGACTGTGAGGAATAAAATAAGCATGAAACATTTTTAATCATATGGTGATATAGTTAGCAACCTTCTTACAAGTGGATATTCCATCTATATTTCCATGCTTCCAGTATCAAAAAATGAGAAAACAAACATAGTTGATAACATTTTTAGATTTTTAGGTCTGGAGCAGGCCTTGTTTTTAGCAATTGTGTACTGTAGACTGAGACTATCAGTGAAGAATACTTGCAATCAAACTCATGAAATTTTAACACAGAAGTGGCTGCGTTAGGACATTAATATGGTTTCAAGAAAATGTCACTATTGGTTATCTATTGCCAGAGACGCCATTTGCTGTCTAACTCCAGGGGTGCTGTTTAAAAGTCAGAATCAATGCAAGCTGTTTCAAATATTTTAAGTAAGCCTACAGTGAATATTTTTCACATGCTTCAACTGCCTTTGACTGAAAGAAATGGATCTGTAACAAAGAGATTACATGTAATTTCTCCCTAATTATGGTGAATCACATTTCTTTCAGTATTCTTGAGTGTTTTTCACTGCAGACTATCCCCTATAACAGCAAATTCCTCTACAACCCTTTCAGCATGATTAACTGAGAGAAATGTTGGACTGCTTAGTACTTGAGGCTACACAAGAAACTAGAAAAAAATAATTTATAGTCACTCCCACTTTAAAATTATGGTCACTTAACAGATTAGGAAAAGCAACTTTTCAAAGACAGTGAACATACTGTCATACTGAACACACTGAGCACATGCACATGAAGATGGGAGGATGTTGTAATTCTGTCTGCTTCAATATCTTAGGGACAACAAACAGGGCTTTTGAAGTGAGTCAGTTAAAAATAAGAGAAAGGGAAGAGAGGGACCATTGAACAAAGAAACTAATGCTTTTATATTTGGGAGGATAAGAATAAAGCACGAACGTAAATGAACTTGTTGAGTTGCACACTGCAGGGCTTTTTATTTTTTATTTTTTTTATTACTTTTAAAGAATAGCACAAGCCTCATTAGCCTTATAAATGAAAAAAGGACAAGGACAAGATAAGTAAAAAAGCACATCTAAGATTATAACTCAATGTCATAGTGGGAATTCAGGAAGTGTTTAGAGAAATTATAAGCAATTCAACAGTTAGAGAATGGACTAAACTGATTTCTGGGTTTATTAAAGCCCTAATACATGGAAAAAATGTAGGTCACAGAAGACAGTGGAATGAATCAGACTGAAAAGAAAGCTGAATAGAAAGTTATTTCTGGGAACCATCATACTACTTCCATTAATTACATTGTTTGAAAACCCAGGATCTTATCAGTTAGGAACGACGGTTAGACTATTCAAAACATGCTGGCACTGATTGCAGAGATTACTAGTATAAAAATAAATTAAATTTAAACCTCCAGAGAACCAAAACATCAAAGAAGAAATTAAACCTAATAAAAATAGGTATTATCAGAACTAAAATCTTTAATTAAGAAGGTCTCTGAATAGCTCTAATGAGACAGAAGTAGGAAAGAATTAAAAGCGTTGTGCAGATAGGAAGGGGGAAAAATCTGAATCAGCTCCTGAGCAAACAGACCACAATTTTGTGGACAATGAGAGCCTTTCCTGACTTGCCATGGATATAACCAGCTCTTCTCAATAAAAGAAGAGTTCTAAGCCAATGTCCTCTTCACTTACTTATCGCTATTTCTGCTTGTATTCTGTGAGCTTTATAAGTACACTAGATACATTTTGAATTCTAAATGTACTTATCCTGCAATATACATTGTTGGTATACATTTTCTATACACTCATCAAGTTTATCAAAGTAACTTCTTTTAAAACAAGAGTCTGAAAACATAATCAGGACAGTAAGGACTGATTAATTGCAATCTAAAATCAGTAAGGACAGTAAGGACTGATTTTAGATTGCAATTAATATCCTGGACTGACATTACAGTAGTCCCTGGGTATTTTTAAGTATAATTTTATTTATATTTGTGCACTTGCTTTTTTTCCAATGAGGTTACATGAAAACAGCTGTCTATACACTCACAAAGAAGCATATAAAGAGAATGATAGACAGAGGTGCCAAAGTAATATCCTGCCCTGATTCACACTGTATGAACCACCAGTCCATCACAGGCTCATATCAACAAGCCAAGGTGAGCAGGGAGGCACAAACGCAGGCAGGGAATACAAACTGCAGACTCAGAGGAAGGGGGCACCTACAGTAGGGAAAAAGCAGATATACCTGCACTGTATCAGAGAGACTTCACTAAAGCCTATGAGCGATATGCCAGGAATGGCTGGGCAACACACTTCAGAACAAATGAATATCCATGTACATTGGAGATTGATACTCTAAAAGTAGATCTGTTTCAAAGTGTATTCTACATATTATTCCTACCTTCGGCAGTAATACGTTTAGTAGGCACTTAGTTCCTAAGTTCCTTAGTTCCTAATTTTTCCATCCATTACAAAAAATGTGACACATAATTTGTCTTCAGCAGTTCACACTGCCTTAAGAATAACAACAAAGTTGTCTGATTTACATTTCTTCCTGACCGCACTGTAGTCAATTTAAATGAAGTTTTACTTTTATTTTTCTTAAAAGAATATATAATATTGCTGCCATCTTTATATTAAATTTGTTACTATTTCTTTATGGAGTTGTAAGTAATAGTAAATGAGTGAGAGCAGTTTATCACTAGCACATTTGCATTCTTCATTAAATGGTGACATTAATCAGAACTGGATTTTCTCTTAGAAGTAATAAATTTTTAACACACTTAAAGCACCTGCGCTCCCAGTGACCATATTTGAAATTCTTGTGTACTCTAGTGAGGGAATATAAAACATTTTGACAACACTGCAAACACAGATAAAAGTGACAGGCTGTTTCAAACATCTGCTGCTGCTCACAACTTAATTACAAAACAGAGTACAATACCAAGATAAAATTTCTGTCCTTCACTACTAGAATGTACTTCTATGATTTCACATAATGCACTGAGAAATCAGAATCACAGACTGGCTTGGGTTAGAACTGACCATGAAGACCACCTAGTTCCAGCCTCCTGCTGTGGGCAAGAACACCTCCCACTAAACCACATTGCTCAAAAGCCCATCCAACCCGGTCTTGGACACTTCCAAGGAAGTGCTAGACATGTAATTATGAATATTAACTGATATTCTTTCTGAATACGTTTAATGTCAACTTTAGAAAGGTGAGTTGACTAATATAGCTCAATCAGGCACTTGGTACCTATTTAGATTTTCTGTCCAGCTGGAAAAAGCATTAAATAAGCAAATTTTATTTCTCTCAGCAGCAAGAATCCATTTGCATAAACTTTTTCAAGGTTCAGAAGCCTATCAGTCACTTAGTCCAAGTAGATTTCAAACAGTCACAAAGTAGGTGAGATTGAAAGGGGTGTCACATAGTGACACATAGCCCAACTGCCTACTAAATGAGGTCAGCTAGAACAAGGAGCCCAGAATCAGCACAAGATAGGTTTTAGTTATCTCCAAGGACAGAAACTCCTCAATGTCTCCAGGTAAATTAGAGACGGTCTGAAATATAAAGTTTACTATAGCAATTCAAACAAACAAAAAATTCTTGAAGTATTTAAATGTTCATGAAAAATAATAAGATAAAGAATTATCTATGAAATAAATAATAAAGAAATGCCTTTAGCCCTTTAAAATGTCTCTCCTGCCTAACTCTCTTGACTTAAAATATACATTTCAATGAAGTTATTAGGCTCTTGTGTACAAATAACACCATTAACCTTGTGGCTATTGGCTAATCTTTTAAAACATACTTTTAAAAAATTCTTTGTACCCTGAAAAAGGGACCAATCATTTCCAGAAAAGAGGTATTAGATGCCATGAATTGCCGCTGTTGTCTTTTCCAAACATAAACATTGGAAACAATAATCAAATTATCTAAACTAACTGCATCTCTCCTCCAAAACTAGTAAGTGAAAATAGTCGAACTACTTTCCCTTGCAAGTAAGCGTCACATGTGACCTGGCTCAAATCTAACTGTAATACTACAGTGTAATGGAAAACACAGTAATAATAGTGGGGTGGAAAAGTCCAAATTGGCAGCAGATGAGAACAACCCCAAATACAGCAGTCAAGGATTGAAAACCAAAGGAAAAAAACTGCTTACCTTTGGAAAGTCTCTAGTAGACAGGAATCTCCAGCAAAGTAGTTAAACCTCCACTGCAAACCCTTAAATGAAGTCTGGAAAGGGGTGGATTCTGTTTCCACCCCTTCTGGTCACTCACGTGTATTGCTTGCACCTGAGCTCCCGTGGGTTGGACCTTCCTTCCCACCAGGTGCTCAATCAGTGTTTCAAGCCATAACTTAGTGTTTCTATTACACCCAAAAAAGTAGTTCTGTTGAACTTTCCAAAAGGTTTGACTGTTTCTCAGTATCAGATTTCTATTACCATCATTACCTGTTTGTGTTCTCCTGCAGATCTCTGGTTGTTAGCTGATCTGCTTTCCAGTGTATGTCTTAACTATTGCAACTCATCATCTGGAGAAAGGACCTCCTATGTCAAATTAACAAAGCATTTTGAAAATGCAATATCCCATTGAGTTTATAATTGCAGACAATGTGAAGTTTCCCTGAGAAATTTCCACTGATATTATTGCACTACTGTATGGAAGTTATCTTCTCCATCTATGAAGCTACTATTAAAACAACACAGAAATCAATTGTGTTGTAGAAATGGACCCTTCCATAATCAGCAACATGAGTGATAGGACCTATAAATGGGTTATAACTGCACAGTCATCAAGCAATTAAGATTGCAATTGGAACATGGAGAAACAATCCAGACAACCGCAAATATGTTTTAGGCAGCTACTTAAGATGCTCCTGTGTCAGAATTTACAAATACAGTGATTATTAGAGAAACAAGTGGTAAGAATTTTCACAAAGAAAATCTATGTGAATCCTCCCTGTCTGTCTGACTGCTAACATTACCAGGCATGTGCTTCAAACCAGAAAGCTGTTAAATTCATTAGATTGAAGGACTGTGATTCAGGATTACAAGAGTGGTACTTGTGTCTCTGTCCTGGCAGGCTCTCTATGAGTGCCAGTATAAAATTTCTATCAGAGTATACATCAGGAAAAAAGCACAAGGTCATTGCTCATCCTATCCCAAATTGTTACTGCAAAAACCAGAGTGTGAATGGATGTACTTCATGCCTTACTACACTCACAAAGAGATGACACAGTTTTTTGCCAAAAATTATTTTGGAATCTGGGAATGTCCTCAGCAGGTGGTGGACAGTGGTGCAGAGAAGTGCTGTACCATTAGAAAAAAGAATTGCTCTGGTACATCTTGTATAGTCAGGAGCAATTACATCAGAAGATGCAAAAATCATGAGAAGGCATAAAATTGTAACATAAAAACAATGATGCAAACAGTTGGTAGAAGTAGACGGTATTTTAATTACCTTCCTGTCTGGGAGCCTCTCAGGTTTACTGAGGTCGCATGTTCTAGCTTATCTTGGCAGCTGCAGAAGCTAGAAAAGATTTTAAAATGAGAGCTTACATATTCATTTAGACAGCCAATAATACATAAGTACTGCAAATCTTCAACAGAAGCAGTAAGGCTTCTTTTCTTTCTCTGGTCTTTCCTTTTTTTTCAGTACTAAAGAAAAGGGCTCAGATTATTCTTCTTTCCTCCTAGCTGGCATTTTCAAAAAATGCTCACACATGGTTTAAAAAGGAGAGGTAATTGTGTTTACATAAACTTTCTGAAAAATTGTGGCCATCTTCCACATGCCCCTGCCCTCCACAGTAGACTCCAGGTATCTGTCTCCTGGGTGTGAAGAAAGCATCAGTTCATTGTCACTAAGGGAAACACTGCTGTATTTTAGAAAGTACTACAGGTCTTCTGAGGTATGTTACTGAAAATATTTCTCATTATAAAATATATAACAGCAAGTAAATTGTAGTTTACTTCTCCACATAAAGATGAAAACACTGGTTTTTGTTGTTGTTTTGTTTGTTGTTTTTGTTTTTTAATTTCAGAGCATTGTTCTATTAATTTCAAGTATTCACACACTGGATGGAAAATTCAGATATGTATCAAATCACTGTGTTTCTGTGGCATTAGTAATGATATTTATCATAGGGTATCAATGGTATCCTACATTACACGCAGATTCTTCCATTTTCAGCATGTAATACCTCTTCTAGTCCACAGCTGCTATCACAGTGTAGGAAAACCAGTTTCTAGATTTTTCTATGGTGTGGTAGGTCATTTTTCAAAAATGAAAAAAGAAAAATGTATCCCAGTACTTTGCAATGCTTTTAAGAATGGGAAGAACAATACAAAAGAAAGAACTGGAAATATTCAAATTCCTATTATTACTTCTCCTTCTTTAAGCAAGTGTACTACTAGTAGTCCATGTTCTTTCTTTTTTTGATGTATTAATTCTTTTGTAAGAGGTTTTCTACCTACCTTCTCTATATTCTGAAAATTATAGTTCTATAAATGATAATCAATTTCTTTGGGAGCATAGACAAATCTGATTAATATACTACCTATGTCAGATGAGACTGATTAAAAAACTTCTTACTAACTTTGGAAGTAAGCAATGCATAGGACTGATCAGCTTCTACAGTCGTCTCCTCTTCTTTAGTATTTTCACATTATAACTGCCAGGCACCATTTTGTCAGACTGCCCCTCTGCTGCCATTTGTCACACAGCAATAAAATATGATGGAATATTGTTGGGAAGGTTCCACTTCTACTGCCATATCACCAACATCCACCTCTGACCATGTGGATCTACTTAATAAAATAGGTGGCAGTATTTTCAGAGCAGTTCTCGTAATTTTTAAGTGATTTACAAACAGTTTCTGTTTTGATGTAAGTGCTTTATCACACCTCTGTGTTAGTTAAGAATGTCTTACCTCAAAGAGTTTGCTTAAATTTGTTCTTGATTGGTAGCTGTTACATCTAGTGAATTTTTAGCAGTTTTTGTTGTTATTGAGTGATGTAATGTGCACATCAATCCATGAAAGCAATAAATGCAGCACAAAGGGTCAATAAGTCTTGTATAAACTTTCTGTTCGCCAAGCCTCAGTCACTTAACAGACAGTATTTTTACAGACAATTTTTACAGTAGAGTAGGTGCGGACTGGCATAATGAATCTTTCTTCAAGTTCCCTTTTCTCACTCTCCTCTTTCTTTCCTTCTAGGTTTACTGACTTAATAGTCTGTATTTTGCAATGTCTGCACAGTATCTTTTGTAACAGAAATAGGCAGGACTAAGCCCAGATTAAGGGGGTGTGGAGCAGTACCTTCTTTAAAAGCATGTTTGTAGAACATTATTTGCAGAATAATGAAATTATATTGGATAAATAATCAGGAGGCATCTTATTTTACGACAAGTGCACTTGAACATTTATGGGAAAATATTTACAAGATGCAAGTTATGGTTTCTCAACATTTTCATTAGAAATCACCAAAGTCAGTTCAAAACTGGTCATTAAAATTCACAACAGGCTTGAAACACAAGGTCACAACAACCTTGAAAATAGTTTTTTATTTATTACATGGGCAAAGTAGTTTCATAAATCAGCTTTGTATAACTGTAAAACAGGAAAATAATTTAAACAGTGATCAGACCGGTCATTATTTTTGAGCAAGCAGATTATTTCACCTGAAGAAGAGACCTATCAGTCTCACCATGGTGCCATGGAATGGATAATCTCTGAAGTAATCATGGATCAATTAAAGGTCAACCAGGGAATTAGGCCTAGTCAGCATGAGTTCGTGAATGGTAGATCCTGCTTGACAAACCTGAATTTTTTCTATGACGAGGTGACCTGCTTAATGGATGAAAGTTAGGCTGTCAATGTACTCTACCTGGACTTCAGTGAAGCCTTTGACACCATCCTCCACAGCATCCTCATGAAGGAGCAGGTTGGCTGTGGTTTGCATAGGCATATGTTCTGCTGGGTGAAACACTAGCTGGATGGCTGGGCCCAAAGAGTTGTGGTCAGTGGAGTTACATGCAGTTGGTGGACATTCACTCAGTACTGGGGCCACTCCTATTCAACATCTTTATTGATTATTTCAATGAGAGGATTGAGTGCACCCTCAGGAAGTTTGCAGATGACACTGAGTTGGGAGGGAGTGTTGATATGCTGGAGCATAGAAAGGCACTAAGGAGAAACCTGGATAGACTGGATCAATAAACCAAGGTAAACCATATGAGTTTCAATACAGCTGAGTGTCAGGTCCTGCGTTTTGGCCACAGCAACCCCAAGCAGCCCTACAGGCTTGGGGAGGAATGGCTGGAAAGCTGCCTGATGCAAAGGGACTTTGGTGTACTGATAGACTATCAGCTGAATATGAGCCAACAGTGTGCCCATGTGGCCAAGAAGGCCAATGGCATCCTGGCTTGTATCAGGAATGGTGTGGTGAACAGGACTAAGGAAGGACATTGAGGTTCTGGAGCAGGTCCAAAAATAGGCAACAAGGCTTGTGAAGGTCTTGGGGAATATGCCCTAAGAGGAGCAGCTAGAGGAACTGGGGCTGTTTAGTCTGGGGAAAAGGACACTGAGGGGAGACCTCATTGCTCTCTTCAATTACCTGAAAGGTTATTGCAGTGAGAGTGGGATTGATCTCTTCTCACTGGTGACAGATGACAGGAGTGGAAATGTATTCAAATTGCACCAGGGGAAATTTAGGTTGGATATCAGAAAAAAAAACTTCCTTACAGAAAGTGTTCTCAAGCACTGGAATAGGACTTTATGATCTTTAAGGTCTTTTCCAGCCTGAGCAGTCCTGTGATTCTAAGAGTCCAGTATTATATGGTAGATTTTTATTTGTCTCAACTGCATGGAGAACACATTCTAATTCCTTACAGAATTTCTCTAAAAATTCAAGTCTAGATCTTCAAAGTTCTGAATGACATTGATGGATGTTAGTCATCTAAACATCTTTGAGGATATGGATTTGACTTAGTTCAGAGAGAATCATCAATTAGACTATGCACAAAGCAGAATTTGAGAAGCATGAACTTTGGTGTTGCATCCTCAGCTAGATGAAAATGGTGATATCACAGCTTTTTAAAAGTCCATGTAATATCACTTTAATAGATAGTTATTATAAATTATTTGGTTCCTGCAATGTCTCTGATATAATAATTTATCAGATCTGCCAAAGCAGAAAAATGCATAGCAGTTCTATTTGCACAACAGGCTACTTCTTGCTAAATGCGTTCTGAAAAGCTTCAAATGTAGCCATAAAAATCATTACCTGAGCAGCTGACATTAGAGGGTTCTTGAAACTGTATATTCAAATGATAGTAGTTACAATTTTCAGATTAAACCAGCTCAAACAAATTTCCTTCTAATGCTTCATTGTTATAAAAATACATAAATTAAATGATAACTTTATACAAAAGGCAAAAACTTGTAGTGAAACATAAAGCTTTAAGGCAAAAGTCAGCCTTTATGTAAGTACTGGAAGAAAATGAGTCCCAGTTGTCTTGTATCCCGTTCAATATATAACCTAGCAATGAAACTAGCGCAATGGAATTTTGAAGATAAACTTGGAGCTCTCCCCACTATTTGAAAAATGTTTAAATTTTCCATTGTGCATTAGGGAAACATTCACTTGAAAGTAGAGCCTGTGCAAGTTAATATGGGGAATGAGCACCTCTCCAAGGATGTATAATGCAAATATTTACTAAGGCGTGTCCATTTTGCTGGTACGTTGCCAGAGCTGTTAAGCAATTGTGTAACTTAAAAGCATGGCCGTACTTACAAAGATTGTAAATATTTCTTTCAAGTGTTGATTCTGTTCCAAGATTTTGTATTACCCTACCCAGGACCCAACTTGTTCTAGTATTTTGTGTTGCAACATTGCGTCACTCCATTCTATTTTGTCTCCATCTTCTTCACCTCTCCTGAACTCCTGGCTTTATTTACATCCTTTTGCACACTTTTTCCTTAAGTAAGAGTCATTGTGACTTTACTTTTGTAAGGGTTGCGTGCCTATATTCTCTGTGTTAAACCCCTAAGAAAACTATAAATTTTAATTAAATATATATTTTCATATGATAAAATCCATGAGGCAAAGTGTTGACTCATTGCTGAGCTATAGATGACTAGTTATCAAGCACAGCATGGGAAAAGTAAAAAACAGCTTAGCAACTTCAGTTCTTAATAGGAGTATTAGCCCCCTCTTGTGGATAAATGCCTTTGTTTCTCCAAGCATTTAACAGCCTAAGAGACAACACATATTGTGTCAAATAATACAAATACTGGCAAAACATCTCTACAAAAAATAAAAATAATTAAAAAAAAAATTCAAACAAACTAACAAATTTTAAAAGCCTTTTAAGTATAGAACATCTTGACAAAAATGTTAGCAATCATTATATATATTCAACTAAAACTAACATACTGCCTAAGTATCTGCTTATGTAGGTGAATGGGAATGCATTTCAGTTTTGTACTTAATCCTTACAATGATTCGACTGTGCAACTGATTATTCAAAGACAGTGGAATCACAAGTGATAAATAAACTTAAGTTCTTTTGAAAAGGGGATGGGATTCATGTTTAATTAAAATTATTCAGATTACAATTTTATTATCAAATCTACTGGTTAGTTGGAACTAATATTGAAATTGATGGAATTTTCATTTGAATGAAACTGTAAAAAAATTATTTCACTGAAAAAGAATGTGCATATAGCACTGAAATACACACTGTTTCAATATTTGCTAAAAAGATACCTATTACAAGATTCAGAGGACCTGGACTAAACATAGGCTAAAGTTTGTCTGGCCCAAATCAGCAAAGCAGAATAGTCTGTTTGCCAGCTTTATCCATCATGAGAATAGCAGTTTAATATAGTGTCATAGATGACTACCAGATTGGTCAAGCATGATTTCCTAACCCATGATGATTTCTTTCAATTTGAGAGATGATATCCAGAATGAGTTGTTCCATCACATTCCTAGGGATGGAGGTAAGGCTACAGTTCCATGCTTTAGTAAGAGAGAAGTTATGTCTTTATGTTTCATAGCTCTTAATAGGCATGATACTGTTCATGGTTAGCCTATAATAATTATGTTCTTGCTTTGTTCTTTACTGACTTGTCTTTCTAACATTCAGGCTGCCTTTTCGATTTACTGATGAGAATTGATGTTATGATATTCGTTAAGACCTATCATAATTCTGAGATCTGTTATCTGACTGTTAATAACTTGTTTGGAGTTTATGGTTGCAAGGATACAGTTTGATAGGTTTTCTTTTTCCCATGAATAACAAGTTTATCTAAACTGAAATCTCTCTCTATTTTATCATCCATGCATCCAACATAGCAAGTACTTCCTGCAAGTCTTTTAGAAAACTTTTCAACATATGAATTTTTTTTTTATTATTTTTTTTTTCCCCCCCCATAACAGTTAAATTCCAGTCAGTGAAAAGATTATTCCTGATATATTACTCCACTGACAGGGATTGATGAATTTTGAGACAGGGATGACAACAAAAGCATATTTAACCTGTAATAATTTTCTAGATACAGGCAGAGTCTAACAGAAGTCAAAGAAGGACACTGAGCATTACACTTGGTCTCAGTTGCACACCAAAATTTAAAGTGAATATATTTGATCCTAGAGTACTACACTATTCTCTTCAACATACATTTTCAGTTGTATGACCACATTTTTCTCTGTGGCTCCCCCACATCTTTCCATAGTCTACTTAGTGATTCTTCATTTGTAATGGACTCCCTCCATCACAGAGCTGGGGACACTGAACAGCACTGTGTGACAGAGGAGGTTCCCGATGTCAACAACTGGAGATATCTGACATTCTGATACAGTATTTTCCAGTAAAAAGTTGTTGTTTTTTTTTTTTCTTTTTATGAATGTTTGTCAGCCAAGTTCTATGCATTTCACTGACAACTGAGATGAAAATCACTTCTGTCATTCTTACTGTATTTCTGCACAAAGACTAAATATTTTCACAGAGAGTGTTGAATGGTATTGAAATCAGATTAACTCGGTTCTTTTGTCACATCTCTGATGGTGATGATTTTTCAGCAGGTGAAACTAAGTGAAAATAAAATAATCACACTCTCTAAAACTGCAGTTTTCAAAAGTGTATATGATTTCCACTTTCACTTTTTTTCTTTCACTTAATTTTCTTCTGCAAATCAAACTCAGTTGTGACTGTAGAGAGATTTTTTATCACCTCTCAAATGTTCTGAGCTCTTAAGTATTCTAATACCTTTACTTGACTTAAATATGTAAGCAGGTTACTCAGAAAATAATGCCCCCTATTTATTTCCATGGAAATTACAACAGCTATGAAGAGCACTTGAGCTTCATTTGATACCAGCTACAAAACATGATTTTCAACATAGTCACCATTATTATCCATGCACGTTTACCAATGATCAAGAGCCTGCATGCTAAGCTTATAAAATCTCCACCTGCAGTGGTGATAATAAAATAGGGTGACAATACTTTTGAGCAACCCTCATAGTAATTAATCCATACTGAGTTTTCATCTATCCCAATGACTCACTCTTACAATTTTTGAGAGAATCTTTGCACATAGCATTAATGGAAAAAAATAAAATAAAATAAAAAATCAAGCAAGCAAGCAAACAAAGAAGGAAAAATGCAACAAAAACAGCCAAAAGCAAAATATGTGATTATCAATAAAAGTCTGAAGAAAAACATTGCACTATTGCTGTTTTATATTAGTTAAATCCAAAATAAGAATTGGAATAGCCATGATACTGTTCTAAAGAAAGAATCAGGAATTAATTCCCGAGAATACTAGACAAAAGAAATAGGCATAATGTTGCATAAGTGAAAATTCTATCTGTAATGCAATTATTTCAAGTACTCCTTCATATTAGTATTGTTTGAAGTGATCTTATATGACAGCAGTGTTACAGAACTACTCAGAAATATTCCACATGGATAATTTGTTTGTACCTGAAGGTATGATATCTGCTTTCATTGTGTTCTGACAGCTACGCCTATGATTACACATTGTGATTATTCAGTATTTCTGAGCTGTTATCAGCCATTGCAGCCTACCCAAAATTGTTGCTTTCTGATAGTTTGCCTATAATTCTGTTTACCGTAAACAGTGAGTGAAGAAAAAAAAAAATAAATAAATCCATTATATTCCTTAGTTTTTGGTTTGTTTTTTTTTTTTTTTAATGTATTTTTCTGGCAGAGTTGCTGAGATAAGTGAAAAAATAACCATATGCTGAAAATAAAGTAAAATCATTACTTGGCAGTCTTAAAGATATTAAAATCACAGTTATTGAAATTTTTGTCTGCATTTATTTAACTTTTGGACATCTCTGATGCAGATATAGAAACATCCAAATGAATATTCGGAAGAATATTCAGAAGAATATTCATTTTAGTACACAAGATAGTACATGTGTAAATTATAAATTTTGGAACATTATGAATTTTTGAATTACTTTACTTAAAAACAGGATCACCTGCCAGACTTTCATTCATTTAGCAAATAGAAGGGCATTTTGCAGATTGAAGTTTTATTATACACAGGGGTCAGGAACAAACTTCCATGAGTTGTCATGGAAGAATACTTGATGGATTTTAAGGTAGAATGCATTTTGGTTTGGAGGAGAAGTGGGATTCGTATTCAGTGATAGACATCAAAAGTTCTCTATAAAGGTGTTGAGAGTTTTGCATCTTACTTTAATGGAATGAGAATTAATCCATGATGAAAATCCTGATGCAACACAGCACTGACAGATGCTGCCATCTAGTGCCTATAGAGGAAAGCAGCGTGTGACTGCTTTTCAATTTTCGGATGCCGAAGGAATAATAATCCTTGTACTCTGTTTCTATCAGGGCTTCCTCATTGTTTCTATTTTAACCTTGCAATCACTTTTATGTAAAATTACCACCTGTAAAGACAAAGTCGTGCCAAAAGTGAATATAAGCATGTGAAGTACATGGAGAAAACACAGTGGGGGAGAAAAAGCAGTGGTAAACAAGGCTACAGGCTGTGGCCAGGGAAAAATACACTGATTACAGTCACAGCTCCCTTGCTGCTCAAAGAACCAGAACAAATGCAGTAGAGTGGCAGTCTGAACCAGAATAAATACAGCTAAGTATGGATGTGGAGAGTATCATGACCTTGAGGGGAAGTGCAAAGTTACAAACAGAGAAAAGATGAAAGAGTTTGTGTGCTCGCTGAAGAGTCTGTGATTTGTTTGTTAGCTAAACAATATAAATAACACTTTTCAATTAATACATTTATAAATGAATATGCACACACTGATTAGACTAAAATTAACCAAGTCTTTAAAGACTGCTGAATCAACTATTCTTACATATGCAAAATGATTCTATTCCCCAGTAATTTTAAAGGTCTCAAATGCAGGAAAAAGCCATGCACATAAGAAACACATAAGGATCTCCCATATCACACAACATGTTGATGTGAACACAACTCATTACATTTAATCAAAACAAATGTAAGATAAAACCTCTGAGTTCTAACGGCAATATATATGGAGGTAAGATTTTTTTCTCTTTTGAAAAAAAAAAAAGCAAAAAACAAAACAACAACAACAAAAACAAACTTGTCAGAGCACTGCAAATAAAATGACCATGCAATTTCATATAAATACTCATTTGAAATGTAACTTTTTTTAAAAAAATATTTTATTGTTTTTGTGCCTATTTATTCACATTAATTGCAATTCTATGGACTATTGAGGCACTGCAGAAAACAGGCTGACTAAAGCTTGAAAACTTATCTTCCTCAGAAACACTCTCTAGATCCAATACTGAAGTAATTGCACTGCCATTTGGAATCTAGCCACAGTTTTGAAAATGGTTGTTTTGCTCTCCATTTTGAGGATTTGTTTAGCTCAAGCTTAGTATAGACAGTCTCCTGGCTCTCTTGGTTCCTGATCCAAGGTTACAGAGATCACTGAAATCTATCTCTCTTATAGACCTATCTGGTTCTACTTCTCTTCAGAAATTTATACGGACTACTAGAAGGGTGCAGGCAGTCCAGGGCACATGATGACTGCTGGAGAATGCCCACCTCCAAGATACTGCCTAAGATACTGTTTCTCTTAACATTTTGGACAGTGTTTCTCCTTTATGTTACCTCTAATCTCTTCTGTAAGGATTGCAGAATAACACAAGCAATATGAGAATAACTCATTTAACTTGATCTTTCTTTCAAGGAGTTTGCTGAAACGCTGAATAGATCACTGTTAATAGGTTTGTTTGTTTGTTTTTGTTTGATTGTTAGTTTTCCTTTTTCTTTTTCTCTGGCGTATCATAGTTGAATCTAATGGTATGCACTTTCTTGGCCATCATTACACAGCAGTTACATGCAGTGAAGACAGAATAGATAATGCTGTTTGGTTTTCCATGTTTGGTTTCTTGATTCATTTTCAACATATCTGAAAAGATCTCTGTTGAAAGCCCAATCCTTACTGTTATCAGCTTTAGTCTTAGCAGGCAGCAGATGCAGATATTTCAAATTAAGTCAGTTTGGTAACATACAAATAAGAAACATTAATATTTCACAACAGTTAGATCAGCCTGCATTTGCATCATTTTTTGTCCTTTTTCAGAAATAATTTTGCCAGAAAGAGTATGACGAAAGAACATTTTGTATGTAAAAATTTCAAAAAGCTTACAGACTTTCAAAACACACATTTATGAATAGACATCAAAGTCAAATTTATGTCTTCTGTCTTCTGCATGTGTTGCTATACAACTGGTATTTAGGGCCTGTTTGGGAACCTCTTTGCATCATGTGAATTTTAGCAGTTGTCCTTATCCACAAACAGCAGACACATCTCTACTCTAACCAAGGAATGTAAATGTGTAATTATTCCAATGAACTATTTGTGAATGAGATACAGACAAATAATAATTCGCAGATATTATTTCACAAATGATAAATTCTAGAAAACTGCAATCAAATTGCAATTGCAAATATATAATTTCTGAAGGGGAAAAGAACCAAAACAAATCAGTAAACAAATTTGTTATGATTACTTTGTCCTCTTTCTAACACAATTGATACGTGTTATTGAATGTTGATTCCTAACACTGAAATGTATCTGACTTAAAGTCTGCATCCAGTCTTTGAAAGATATTTACAGCTGCATTTAAAATCTATATATCTATGATACTGGACAGCTTAATACTGCATAGAAAACTGTGGGCCTAGGAATAGATAATTACTTAACTTTCTGTTTCTTAAAGAAATTACACAGAATCACAGAATCACAGAATCACTGAATTATAGGGGTTGGAAGGGACCTCTAGAGATCATCGAGTCCAACCCCCCAAATAATATGATCTATATAATGTAAGGTTCAGGATCTAGAACACTGTCTTATCACTCATTGTAGCTGAAAACTTCACATCAGATTTACTTTGTTAATTGAGATAAATATCACTCTAGAATTCTTTCTATGTCTTCCACATCTTACAGAACAATCTATTTCAGATAACTGCTTGGAACTGAATTAAGATTCATTTTCTCTCTACAAATTCCCAATGGTTAGAAGATACTCTCTAAATTCCATGGTCATCTCACAGAGATTTGCATAGTAAGACAATGTCTGGCTATTTGGATAAAATTCAAATAGAAGCTGATGCCTTAAAAAGTAGGAAAGCTGACTTAAGCTTTAGAATAAATACCAAAATCTCTTATCTTTCCATATTTATCATATGCTATAATCCTCAAAAGAGCAGCCTCTACAATAATAAGAAAAACGTCTAAAGGCTGACTTGACATAATAACAAAAGCATTATACGTAAATGCTGGTTAGGGGACAATTAAGGCTCTTTAAGATTAAGAAATGATAAATGTTCATTTATACTGAAATGTGCTTGAATATCCAGTGTGAATGTTTCACAGTGTATAAAATTCCAGCTTCTAAGAACTGGTTTATTTGATAGCATGAGCATGCTTGAAATAGAAAACTGCCCTGGGTATTACTAGCACAAGGACAGAGAATTCTTACATCCAAAATTTTTACATTGTTTATACTAGAATATTTAAAGCAAACTCAGTACTTGATGGGTGAATAACTGCAAACAGATGTAACTAGCTAGTGATGACTGTAGTACTAGGGAGATCTTTCATACGATGCTATAATTCAGCTATAGTCGCAAGAGCTTATACACTGTTTTTAACTTCGTGTTCCCTTCCTTTAGCTGAATTTATTAAGTCTCTGCAATAAAACACTAGAACTAACATAGGTTTATACTTTCTTAAGATAACATATAATTTGTTTTAAAGGAGAAGTTTGACAGCAGTTCACTATAGGAAATTCTCCCCTAGAAAAACAATCTTAAAAATCAGTTGCACAAGCTCACTTCAATTCCATTTCATTTCCATGCTAATTTCTGTAACGGAACACTTTCCAAATGTATCATTGATTCAAAAATAGCTGCTACTTTTGTACAGTACAACTAAATATAACTCCTTGAAATGCTGCACAGATATTGCTACCTGAACATCTCACCTTTAAATCCCAGAATCATGCTGCCTTGAAGCTGATGTGCTTCAAAATCTAGGAAAATCTTGACCCTTGTGAGAAGGCAAGATGTGCACTCTTTCTTCCCAGACTGATTCATGCTTTCTTTTGCATTCGTCTATGAATGAAAAAAATTGCAGGTAATTTAACCAGTGAAGAACCGAGTGGGTAATATGAAGAAACATCATTAAACATAACATTTATTATATACTATTTGTATTACTAGTTACATTTTGCAACTGTATTTAGACTCACTGATCACAGAGAATATTATTCCCTGTGACTTTTGAGATGTACGTAATATGTATTATTAAAACAACAATATCCTTCAGCATTATTATCATTTCTAACATAAAAACGCTTCTAGAAGATTTTTGTGGTACATTGTTGTATATTGAATTTTATGTACTAGAGCAAAATCAACAGAGGAATGACAGGAAAGCTGTTCCTTTTCTTCTGTTTTCTGTTACTCTCCCACTACTTGTTTATCAATTGCACTAATATTCCCTAGCATTTTCTTAGTGATGAATCTCAATTTATTTTTCATAGTTTTATTTTATCCTTTAGGTTGCTGTCTGCATTTATGTAAGAAACACATTCTCCCGCTTTCTTTTGTTAAGTAACATCTTACTAAAATACCACAAAGAGGTGCTCTAAACCCACAGTAGTTATTGAGAAAAACTGTCAAGAACAGATGACTGCTGTAAGCCTGTCTCAAGGTAGGAGTTACAGATTTTAGTACTCTCTCTCTGTGTGTATATGTGTGTGTGTGTGTGGGTGTGTGTGTGTGTATTTCTCACGGCAGTTGTTGTAGTAAAACTTGTGTCCAGCAGTCAGAGCTTAAAATAATGAGATTCATAGTTTTCACCACATTAACAAGCCAGGTGAGATTTATCCCATGGAATAGACTCAGGCAGAATACTCAGCTATCTATCACCTTATTTTTCATAAATAATTTATTCAGTTGGACAGAATGTCATTTTCCCTGAAGTAGTAACCATGTAGCAAGTGAACTGTTTGGCACAATTTTACAGATGTTTCTGAGCTGACAACTATGATGCATGTATTTAAAAGGCCATAATTGCGAATTATTCTTTTGACTGCAACTGGTATTTTTGCACAAGTGAAGGTGAAAATATGTCTTCATATAATCAGGGATGCAGAAATATATTTCCCTTGAGATCTAATTTCTTAGTATTCTTTTTATCCATTTGAAATTAGTTTTGTAATTTCAGATGAGTTTTAACAATTTGTTTGAATCCCAACACCCTTCTGATTCTTAGATAAATGTGTCTGAATACAATGTTATTACTTGTTTGTATTTCTTTATACTAAAACAGATGGCATGAAATTTGATTGCTGCCTCTACAAGAGGTATATGACTGACTAATTCGATTAAAAGATTCACCTGCTGTAGTGGTATCACCTGAGGGGTCCTTATGTAGGTTTACAATAACATGCACTTCAATCATGGGTCAAAAGCTAAAATTCTGAGTCTGCTTGAAAACTATTAAAGCTCATACTACTGAAAATGAATTTTTCCCATTTTGAATTTGGGTAGGTCTGGACCGGAAACCTGATAGAAATTTATAATTCAAGTTTATGTGGAAATGTTATTTGAACTGCACCAATTCTCATCTATGTCTTCATTTAGCTTAGAAAGAAATGTGCATAATAAAGCTCATATGATGTTCTTATGGATGCTCATTACATCTTATACATGCTAAATTTCATTTAATTATGAGATTGATAAATGTTCTCCCTTAAAATCTCTTTTCTTGTTAAGAGAGATATTTCCTCCTCAAGAAACCCACATTTGAGCTTCAAAATTCAGATCCATATTTGTATTCCAAAATGAAATATAGGGATTCTGTGGAGTCCTTCTCTGTGAAATGTTTCAGAAATTATTTTCATTTTGGTTCCACATAGTGTAAATGATCAGTTCTGTATTTTGAAAGTACTGCCTGCAATAATCAATATTTATTAATATTTAGGAAAGAAAGAATGAACTTCCAATTTATTTATTTATTTATTTTCCGTGGCAATGTTCTATATTTAAAACATGACTTTTCAACCAGGTTTGATTTAATCCTAGCAGGTTCTGACCATTTATAATTTAAATACCATTTGTGCTTGTCAAAGTCTAATTGTTTTTAGAGCTATGCAGCACTGGACCACACACTTGTTTGTGACTCCCGATGGCATTGCGAGATTAACGAGTAACACAATTTGATTTTTTAAATCTAAAATATACAGTTACAGTACAGACTACAAGTAAATGCAGGATAGATTGAGTGTAATTAGAAAGATAGGAAGAAAAGTAAGAGCAAAATCTGCCATTAAAATGCAAGAAAATAAACACTAACCTTAGATACAGTTTTCAGACAGCTCATGCCATATGCCTCATATGTGATCACACTATGTTAGTATTTTTGCCTCAGTAGTTTTCCTTTTAAGTGCTTATTAAATATTTTCTTCCTTTAGCTATTATGTTTACGTGTTCACTAATTGGAGTTTCTTTAAAATCCAAGGAAAATACTCTGACTATGGAAAGCTTAGACTGCTATCAGAAGTACTGCATTGCCTGAAGCTGTATTAAGCAGACCCTCATCAGCATTCAGCACCACTGCTATAGCATGAAGCCTGGAAGTGGGAAAAAAATCTACTGAAACATAAGAAGAGAAGATGAAAAGAAGCCAGTGAGCAGAAAGAAAATCTCCTTATGTCTGTACTGCAGCTTATTTTTGATGGATCCCCCTCCCAAGCAATGTAGCAAGTGGCAGGTGATGTGTTCTGCAAATAGATCAGTAATGTCACTTCTAAAATTGCACATTTTTGTCATTCAGGGGGTTAAAGCAAGTCAGGTGATAGCCAGGCTTTACCAAAGGCTACATTATAGTAGAAGAGTATATGTTAGATCACCTAGCAGCAATTACAGTAAAACACCACTGGCTTTAGCCAGAGTCACTGTTACTGTTACATCCTGCAGTGAACTCCATCGCTATCCTATTTGCTACCTTTTTCACTCCCAGGCATCAGAATTATTTGTCTGGAATTATTTTGCTAGCTTTACTTTGTTCCATAACTTTTCCAAAAACTGAATGATTGTTAGCTCTTCAAAAGCTCTGAGACATTCAGGAAAAAAAATAAAAAAAAAAAATAAAATATATATATATATGTATATGTATATGTATATATATTAGATTTTGAAAGGTACTGCAAAATGTGTTAAATAAATGATGTGATATCCATTGTTGCGCTTGTTCTAGTCACAAATGTATTATTTTCCTTTTTTTTTCTTTTTTTTTCTTTTTTTTTTTTCTTTTTCTTTTTTCTTTCCCACAATAAACATTGCAGCAAGTTATAAATGCAATGAACCCCCCTGCCTATCTAGGATGGAGAGAACACAGACATTGATTTGTGGTATTATTGTACTGTGCAAAGCTCAGGTGAAGTCATAAAGTCCTCTTTGCTTCAGAAGTCTCTAGAAAGAAAGAAGAGAAATCACAAAAGAAAGAACAGGGAGAGAAGGAAGAATAGAACTTTTTCTTCTTACATACAAAAGTATAAGGAAAAATCACATGTGCACATACTTTACTGGAACATTCAATTCTTACACATTTTACGTAATACTTGCTCTTTAAATAATACTTGCTCTTAATTACCTAAGATATTTTTTTGTTACCATTACTGACAGTTATTTTCAATACCTTTCTAATTCTGTGCATGGAGAGTAACTGTGTTTTGTTTGGCTATTAATTATTTTTGGCTTTCCTAAAAACTGAGAAATGCTGGGCTGAAATCCAGACCTTTTTCCATCCCAACTTCTCTTCAAGTACACAAAAAGCTGGTGAGAAGATCTACTGGTCAGAGGGGAATATAGTACAATTATTGAAGCACATACTATTTTGTTACAAGGTGAACAGACTGCATGATGAGGTTGGGTAGTGGTGTGGTTTGCAAGTGCAGTGAAGTGAGACTAGGGAGGAATAGGAAGGTAGTGGTTTCCTAAGAAAAAATGAACTAAGGAGATAAAGACAAAATAAAATGGAAAACAAAGAAAAAAAAAGACACAAAGAAAACCCCTTCCTCCCGAGTTTTTCCACAGTCCTTCTGGCTGAACCACTGGCTAGGTTTCATACTTACAAAGACACGTCTTTTCTCTTGATGGCAGAGTTTCCTTGCTTCTATCTATTTCATTCTACTGAGGTCTGATATTGCATAGAAGGCAGAGATCAGCTTCACTGATGCAGAAAAGTGACCTTTCATACCAACAAAAGAAGTATATTAGAATTCTTAGGTTCTTCATTTGTCAACAACTGTAAAATTCCCTTGGAAACAGGGTGTTGTTTCCTTGTCAAGGAGCATTGCCTGGCAGAAAGTGTGGGTGTGCTTCCAAGCCACGCACCTTCAGTTTCAAAGTCAGCTTCTAAGTTTTCAGAAAAGAGTATGAAGGAAATGTGTGGAATTCTTCTGTGCAAAAAAACATTTCACCCATTGCCATTCATTGACACTTGCTGAATGTTTATGGAGACCAAACAGTGGGTGTGAGCACGGTCAGGTGGTAGGCAGTACATTTCTGCAGAGATAACAGTGATGTGAAAGCAAGCCATGTTCTGAATGGCAATGCATAGCTGTCATACCATGAAAAGAAGAGTACCTCCATCAGCTCATCCACATGAAGTGGCAGATTGCAACCAGGGAACTGTGCACAGAGCAAAATATTAGCTTCAATGCATTGGAAATGATAGTGGCAGCATTGAAATACCATTAAGTTTATTCCATGTTTTCTAGAAAGACCCCTGTATGCAAGTTTGAACCAATACAAGGCTGAAGGTGACAGTTTCCTGGATTTCATTGTTACTGGTAATAAGTTGTAATCTCAGCACTACAAACCAGAATTGAAATGCTAGTACATGGAGTGACAACAAGTGAGTTCCCCAACAAAGAGAAAGTTTAAGATGCAGTTTTAAAGCAAATTTTAAGTATCTGTGAACCAGCTAAGAAGCAGTATTTCAGTGCCTCAAATTGGTTTGATTTCATAGTTCAAACTTACCTATTGCTGTGGTTTAACATTGACAGGAAGCCAAACCCCATGCAGTCATTTTCTCACTCTCTCCATGAAATGGGGAAGAGAACTGGAAGAGTAAAAGCAAGAAAATTCTTGGGTTTAGATAAAGACAGCTTAATAAAGATGTGTGAACACCAAAACCAAAGTAAAATGAAGAAATCAATAACCTCTTTGCATCAGAAGTGTTCAGCCATTTCCAGAAAAGCATGACTCCATGATATTAAAGGATTTATTAGGAAAAAAAACCACACCATACCTACAACTGTCTTTTTTGTGTGGCAAGGATTATTTATGTATGAATAATTGTGAAAAATTTTCATTATTAATGCTGTTTTTGTCACAAATCCAAAGTGTACAACTCATACATACCAGCATGCTATGAAGAGAGATGACTCCCTCAAAAAATAAACCAGTATGCATATAATTTCCTTAACATTCTGTTTATGTATTTATATATAAATATATATTAATATAAATATATATATATATAAGCTATAATTTAAAAAGAACGTGACTGAGAACTGCATATTCAAAAAGCTTTAGAGCTTATTTTTATAACTAATCAGTTAAGCATGACTTCTTGTGTGATCTGGAATCTTACATGCATGGGTTAACTACACAGTGTCTGTAATTCTGCCAAAACCTGTGAGCAGGGTACTGATACGTGTTTGAAGTTTTGAATGCATATGTGACTAGAGCAGTTCTAATTAAAAGCTGATAACAATGAAATCTAAACCAATATTTTCTTCACAAAAAAATTGGATTTTAAACACTCATAATAGTGATTCTTTGATCAGTTATAATGTGTTCTTCCTTATGAGGTTATTCCTTATGAGGTTATTCTTGGATTGGTTGGATGATATAACAAGCATGCTCCTGTAACCCAAAACAACAGTGCTTTTTAATAAATTGCTATTACATTAAGCAATTATTTTCTACTCAACTGAGATCCATTAGAGAAAATTATTAAATTTACATGCATTATTTACTGTAAGAGAAATGAAGTCTCAGCAGTAGATCACTTTCTTAGGAGTAATATTTTTCAATGTACCTCAGTACTTTCATTAAATGTTTGTCTGCTCTGCCTGGATATATTAACAACAGGTTGCCACTATCCTGAAAAAATGTCTTAAATTCATTAAGCCTCTTTGCAAATTTTAAAATGCATTTTTTAATAAGCATATCACTTGCAAGGAGCAGTCTGGTAAGTAACTGAAGATGAGCAACACGTTCTCACTTTCAACGACTTGCCAATCTAATGAAATATTGATAACACTTAAAAAATTTCCACTGTGTATTCAGAATAAATTTATGCTTCTGCAAGACTGAACTAACTGAGGGGAGAAGAAGGATGACACAATCTATATGATGCCTTTGCAATTACTCCAGTCAATAGACTGAAAACAGGACCTCTGCTTTTTTGTAATTGTTCTCAGGTTTTATTATCTAGCTTAGAATGTTGATCTATACAGACTATACAGTAAATCTTTTAACCTCACTTCAAATCATTTATTTTGATATTAGATCACTACCACTCTTTGAAATTCTGAGAAATATAGAGTAAATAGAATAATCCTTCCTAGATATAACATCCAAGTAATACAATAGATGAAGGAAATTCTCTATAACAAAAACATATTCCAACATGAAGAGTGGGTATGGAAGAGGACTTCACAGGCCAATTGTTTGCCAGCTGCTAGGCATGATGCAGCATTGCAGCATTCAGATGAAATTGGGAGTTAATCTGAAATTAATATATGATATGGGGGAGTCAATAAAACAAACTAGTGAGAAAGCCAGCGTTTGAATGCTACAAAATATTCTAATGATTTTAATAATTTCAGAAATAAAACTAACCCTTTTTCAATTTATGAAGGGATAAAGAAAGAATAGGGAAAGGACCTGAAGATCCTACCTTTTCTACTTGGGCCTGGTATTGCCAAATAACTGTGAAATACCAGTTTGAGAAAATGTTCTTGACTTTGGATTTATATGCAGTAGCAGAATAGAGAAGACAAGTGGCGCTACAGACTAGACTGAACTCTCAAGTACATTAAATTTTGTGCAGTAATTTATATCACTACTGTGCAATAAGAGGCCAGTCAGGTCAAAATAACAACCAGGATAATATCAGTGAAGAGGTAATAAGACTGTGATGATACAAGGAGTCATAATGTGCTCAAAAGCCCAAAATACTAAAATCTGTTTAAACTCAAATACATTTTCTATTAAGACATTCAAAGCCTGCTAAACTAGACTGCAGACAGGAAATGTCTACATTTATCATAAGGTTAACAGATATTTTTTATTTATCTTTATTCAACTTAATGATAGTATATCTAGTAAAATTAAATCACACAGTACCTATTATTTCTTGCCTAAGATTGAAAACTCTTTGATAAAGTGCATAGAATCCAGGATCTTATCTAGTGAGGATTTCAATTGACATGTTCTAGTGTGGAAGCAGGGTAGAAAAAGTAATCAGGATACTTCAAATAACCTTCATTTCAGTAGGAGAAGATAAAATATCATAACTTCTTTCTACTTTGCCACTTGGCTAGGTAAATGTGTTTGATATTAAAATGTGATAGATCTAGATTAACTATGTATCAGCACTTTGTGAAGAGAGAAAAGTCTTTAATGATAGGATGAAACAATTAAAAATAAAGACTAGGAAAATTTTAGAAGTCAATTAAGAATTTGCAGCGAATTGAAGACATTCCCCCCCCCACCCCCCCAGCGTGAAGTCTTTATGTTTTTAAGGACCCTTCTCTTCCCAATATTTCCTATTCTCACATGTCCTTGTTATTGATGAGTATGTTTGGAAATGTCTCTGCCAAGTACAAAGATTTGGAGAAGAAACTTCTGAATTAATACTAAACGACTGCCCATAACTATCAAGAACAGCATAGCTGCAGTGGGATGCTAATTCCAATTAGTTTTGCTTCTGTAAGCGTCAACTTACTGCAGTGGATTGTAAATAAATAAATAAAATTAAATTTAATTAATATTAGTTGTTACTGAACAGGGCAACTACTACACTTTCATTTCAGACATCAAAATCCATAGAGACGTAGATTTTTGCTTAACGTGATCATAGATAGCCAATGAAACAAATATTTACTAAAGCTAGTGACTGTAAGTGGGAAGACAGAACAAAGTTAAAATTCACTCTATGGGCTCATATGATGTAGAAAGTAAATTCAGAATTTTCTTTCTTACCTGTGAATAGCACCTTTCCTCCTGGACTGAAATACCAAACTTTGAGATAATCATTCAGAAAAGAGCAAACACAGGAATAGACTCCAAATACCTGGCACAGACATGAAAATGAAACACTTCTTGCTCAAACTGACAATTTCCAGAACCTATCATAGCACTCTGCAACTATGTATTTAGGGTCATGGAAATGGTTTGCTTCAGACCATAAAAGTTTATGGAGTAGCAAAATAAATAAATAAATAAATAAAATAAAAATATGTGCAAATACTCAATCATACAAAACTGGTGAATAACCAAGAAAAAAAAGGAAATAGAACTCATCAAGGTTTTCCGGTATATTGATCACATTACACTACCTTTTAATGCTTGTTTTCCAAGATTAGAGATTTAAAAAATTGGATTACTTTTCCCGGCAATGTAAAGAACTAATCCTTATTAAATTAATTTCTGTAACTTTTCTCAATTACAATCTACAAGATCGCTGTTTTCCATTAAAACGTATACAGTTTGTAGTATGACTGGTTTTTAATTTGATGATTGATTTCAGCAATTTGAACTCTAACTTCAAGTGAATGAGAAAATGGCAATTTCTCAATTAATAAATAAATCATTAAAGAAATCTTCATATTAATAAATCAGTAAAAGCGTGGACAACTGCAACACCACAAGATGCACTGCCCAGTCATTTCTTCAACAGAACGATAGAAAACTCTGTTAGTATTTATTGCTTCTAATTTGGAACAATGCTTTTCATTTTCTATTGATCTGATATTAAAGTCCTTAGAAACATGCTTTAAAGAAAGCTTCAAAAATAAGAAAATAAAAAATTCACTCAACTTGACACTGCTTCATAGAAATGTATGATTATAAACCTAGAACAGGTTTATAACAGGCTATTTACAGATATAAGATTCAAATGTGGGTTTTTTTATTGAAAGTACCACAGACAAATGCATAACATAATTAGAAGTATAGAATAGAAACTGATCACAGTATTTAGTCTTAGATAAACATGTTAATTGAAATTTATTCTTCATATTGTACTAAAGAACAAAGAAAATATTTTGTTTCATTTTATGAATGGAGACCAAAAACAATGCTAAACCTAGGTATCACTTAGGAGAATGTTCCACTGAATGTAAAAGCAACACTGCCAAATCTCTCAATTTCTCATCACTGAATCCTAATGTTTCTGAAAAAAATTGTCTTTTCTTTTGGCAACATTTTTAGCGGGCATGCTGTTGATTCTACACCCTCCAATCTGTGAGCTGAAAAAACAGGTAAAAATTCAGGAACACACAGTTCCCACTGCAGCCAAGAAGGGAAAATATAATCTGTAGTCACATGCATATTCACTAACTTTCTTTAAACAAAACACTGAAGCATTTGGCAACCTTTCCTCTGCAGCAGCAGTTCCACCTTCCCAACACAGAACCAGATAGTACTTCATATTTTGGGTCAGGTTGTTAAGGAGCATACGGACAACCCTGCTGTCCAACAGCAAGGTCAAATCAAGGTGGGATTCAGAGCAAATACCAAGGGCTGCCCTGGGCATCAGAGGCAAAGTGCAAATCAATCAACATTGTTATATCCTCATGCATCTCAAACATTTTGTTTTATATAAAGTGAGTCTGAATGAATGACAAACTGAAATCCACCTGTCAGAACCTTTTTAAAAAAGGTCTCCCATCTGCAATGGAAGCAATTTCAGCATTTAAATATTTCAAAATACGTATCTTTTAATTTTGGCATATTTCCTGAGATCTCAAGGACTGTGTTAGTATATGCTGTCATATTTACGGATAAGCAGAAGTGTATTAACAATAACATGTTTTTGATCCTGTAGACTAACAGCTAGTGCAGTCAAAAAGAAGTCAGAAACATTTGTACATATGGATAGTAAAATCAAAACATTTAGTTGTCACAGCATCCATAGACTTGGAAGGGACTTCTGAAGGTCATCTATTCCAACTCCCCTGCAATGAACAAGGACACCACAGCTAGATCAGCTGGCCTTATCCAGCCTCACCTTGAAAGTGCCATGGACAGGGCAACAACCACAACAGGGCAACCTGTTCCAGTGCCTCACCTCCCTCCACAAATATTTTATATATTTTTAATTGTATAATTTGTTATTTAAGATCAGTCTATCAGTTTCAAAAACATTTCTGAAGATATATCAGTAGCAAATCCAGCCAAATATAGCTCCCCTTGCCCCAAATTCTAGTTCCTAAAAATTTTTTGTCTTTTTGCTCATATGAGTAAAGCATTGCTTATTTGGGCCAGACAGGAACCTTATCAATTTATTTAAGTCTTGCTCTGTGCCACCCAGGAAAAAGAGAAAAGGCAGCAGGCACAAACTGAAACCAAGATATTGTGCTACATTCTTTCCAGTGTGTGTGGGTCAAGTTCAGGGTGACCAGATGTATTGTAGAGTCGTCATACTTGGAGATATTAAAAACTTAACTGAATCCACTCCTGGGATGCCTGTTGTAGTTGATCCTGCTATCAGCAGGCTGGTTGGACTAGGCAATCTATAGAAGTCTTAGACATGTGGCCAGTACTACTACAATTCTGTAAGTACAGACAGAAATTACTGTATGTGACAAGGAAAGAAACTGATTTATGTCAAACCCTTCAGGATTCAGATATAGCTGCTTAAATAAAACACACTTCAGTAATATCTTAAATCAATAAACAAGACTACATTTTTTAAGACATTTAATTTTTAACCAGTTTTTCTGACTCCAGAACTCAGTATTTTAGAAAGCCTTGTTAGAACACACTTGAATTATTATTAAATTAGCAGAAATATTATTCTCATTAAAGACAAATAAATAACTCTTTTTCTTTACCTAAAGGCATGGTATTCATATTGAGTCCATGGAAAAAAAAATATTTTTAATCTAAGAGTATCAACATCTTTGTCTTAAATACAGCTACTCATCTACATTTTATAGATACTTCTCTCATTTTATATGGTAATATATTACCAGAAATTAAATTCCTCTCCTGGAAGAAAGGAAATAACAGAGCTTTCTATCGGTCATGGGTGCTCCAAACCACAATACATAATTTTAGTCGTTATTTCATCATGTTCAGAAAAATAAAAAAAGTTCAGTCAGTGCACTTCCAATTACTAAGACAATGTCTTTTTATGAAAATGTCATTTAAAAAACAATTGAAAATACCTATTGGGTTTTTAAATTTGACCACTATTCTGCGATTGCTATTTGCCTGTTTAATGTGATAAAATGGTGATATGTACCCTGAAACATTCAAGGACTAATTTCAGACACAAATAAGTTAATTACAGATCTCTGGAAATAGGTCTGTCCCCAAAGCCTACTGGAATGACTCCAAAAATTTAACTACCTTTGGGTTATATTAATTTACATTAGTGGCTTTTACTCAAAATAAATAGAACTCTGGAACATATTTACACATGAGTGAAAGTAGCATGATTGTAAAGTATTTGCTGCACATAAAGCAAATTTTCCTTTAAAAAAATAAGTTTTTTCAATGTACTGCCATTACCTGAGTGAAAAATTAAATTTATTTAATGGAAGGTTTAGTTAAACTGTGACAAATGGGAAAGAAAAGTAATCCTAAATAAAATTCATGTATTTGTACAACTTGAATGATAATTTAAGTCTTATAAATAAGAAGAATAAATAAGAAGAACTGGAAACTCCATTGGTCTCTTATTGAAGCCCAAGAGTTAAAGAAAGATCCAAAAAGCAAGTAGTGATTTTCCATAGAGTTACCACTGAAATATGAATTCTGGATTTCAGATTTTTGGTCCTTTAGTACACAGGTAATCTTAGCCTTAGTCTTGAACACCCCATTTGATGAATTCAAAACACAAATCAGGGCTAAAAGGGCATAGTAACATCAGAATTCCTCAGTCTGGATGAGGCCAGGTTTACTTGACTGTGCTCCTTACTTCTTGTTAAGCTACTATTACACTACTGCTGTTTCTATTACTTCTCCATTAGCTTGGAAGAGCAAATCTTTGAGGGACTTCACAAAAAAAAAATTCAATAAATGCCTGATATTTTCTTACTGGACAATAATCATCTGTCTTGTGGTTTGTTTGCATGTTGTAAACATGGGCAGTAATTATTGCTCACCAATATGAAAAAAAGCATTTTTTTAAAACTCATATTATTTTCTGTATGTGGAATATAACCTTGCAGATGCTTCTTTTGTGCTTTTTCATTTTTCCAGCACTTTGTAACATAAACATTAAAAAAGTGACTTATTCAAGGTTTATATATTTGTCTTCACTATTATTTATGTATTTTTAACAAGCATAATAAATACAGACAGAAGAGCTTTGATTTTACCCAATTTCTGCCCTTCTGCATGAGCTAATTGATCCAAGCCCAGCTCAGTGGATATGCTCCTGATGATTGTAGGAGCTTTGTTTCTAATCTTAATTCTGTTATGACCGGAGTAAAAAGAGGTATATTTTGAATTCTACATCATTTAGATGTGTTGCTGTTGTTATACAATTTGAATTCTTTTTCTGCTAAAATTCTGGAAATAATTTAAATAATACAACCTATTTCCTAATCAACACATTTTGATTTATTTTATAAGCTAAGTAGTTAATTGAATACAGAGTATAAATACAAACACTTAAGAAAGTTGTTGCTGATAAGAATAATGGAAAAAGATAAAAGTAGAAAAAAAATGCAAGGCTAATACAGATCACTTTATCAGTAAATAATGAGAATGTAATGAGGTAGATATTCAAAAAGGCTCTCATTGCTTTGTGTATAAGACTATTCACATTAAGTTTTTTGTTAACAACAAAATATTCTTAGGATACTACTTGCAAGTAGTTGTATCTTTCACAGAACTCTTTGTCTACATCTGTGGCACTGCCAAGAGAAACCAAGTCCCAAGACTTCAGCTTGCCAGTTCAGTACCAAGAGAAACATTTAAACAAGTAACTGATCTGCCAAAAATAAAATAAAAAAATTAAAGCTCAGGAGATTCACACCCTCAAGAAAATAGATTGGATCCCTTATTTGCATATCTGAAAGTCTCTGAAGTCTTGTAATAAAGAACATAAATAAATTTCATCAAATACCAATATATACAACCAGAAGACAAAGGAGATAAAGAGAAATGCAATGTGATATTTGTCTACACTCTTTGGACAGTAATCTTTCAGATCAAAATTTCACAATTGGGAAAGAGCTCAAATTGATTATCATAATTATTCAAGCACACAGAAAACAGAGTCAGAGAAAGAATTGCTCCATCTGCCCTAAACATTTGCATTTATTGAGATGAATTGGCTTCTGGAGTTACTGGGCTCTCTCTACTTACAGTAGTAGAAAAGTCTCAATAGATACATTTAGCGGAATGGTCACCCTCTAGAGAGTCAAGTAAATTGAGTTCCACTCTGGAAATTGATTCAGCTTTGTGGAGACTCATGTAATGAAGTATTAGGTCAAAAGGTAACAGTTATGTATACCTTTGTATGAGAAATAGAAAATATGTACTAGTCTGTGGCACAACATGTGAACGTTGGTTTCAGGAACATACTTTTCTCATTTTTATTTTTAAATGTATTGTTCAGTATTTCTTGACTGCAAATACTGGAATAACATTTAGGAGATAGAAAAGACAGAAGAAAACATCTAAAGGAACAAAACAGAAAGAAATCATAATAAGGAAGAAATAACATGACCTAAGATTAAAAACAAAGTTAGATGAGAAAAAGAGAAAACAATGACTAATACTGAAAAATGAACACAGGGGTAGTAATGCTCTGAAAAGCTATATTAATAAAGTATCTCTGATAAAGATGGTTTAGTACCAAAAGATCACTGAGGACTGCAGTTCTGCAGACAGAAGTGCAGAAATATTTAGAATTTTTAATAATTTTTAATAAAATATGTAAATCGTGAGACACATCGTGGGATCTAGGAAAAAAAAAAAAAGCCAAGTAATAACAAAAAAAGGTTTTTCAGTCAGCTTAAGAAAGAATAGAAATAATCAGGACATTATCATAATGCTGTAGAGGTTTCAAAAAAAGAAAAAGTAAATAAATTGCATGATCTTCACAGTTAAAAGTATTAATGAAAGTTTCAACAAAGGTTACAGTGACAAATGTGCAATTATGTCTTGAAAACAAAACGAAGTCTGGTAATGATGCTGGTATGCATGCAACGCAATGGAAAGTGCAAGATAGTAGAGCAGTAAGATTCCAGGCCTCAGTGAGCAAAGAGCCATTCAGATGTGATGGTAACAGAAGTAAGGGAAAGAAGCAGCTTACCTTAGGTCAGACTGTAAAGTCCTCAAGGAAGACAGGGATCCCTAAAGAAGATACACTGCTGCCAACCCTTAAATGAAATCTGGGAAGGGATGGATCCTGGCTCAACCTCCTCCAGTCACACAGGTGTCTTGTTTGCACCTGACTACCTTCCTACCAGGTGCTCAATCACTGCTTCAAGCCCTGACTTAGCATTACTACTACATATGTGTGATAATGATTTCTCCATGTGCTAAGGGTTGCATGAACCTGTCAAAAAAAAAGAGAGGGCTTTTCAAATGTTGAAGACAAGTTTACTGTTGTGCTACTACAAAGAAGATGTTCACTGGAAATATTTCCGAACAAAACCATAAAGCCATATATTTATGCAAGATGGCTGAATAGGGAAGGAAGTGTGTTATCCAGAAATAACCAGTGTCTTAAAGGACAGAATAGCTAGACAACTTAATTCAGTAAATAAACAATAGTTCAATAAATAAATATTGCAGAACTTCTTTTATTCTTCGTTATTTACTCAAATGCAAATTCATAGAATCACCAAAGTTCAAAAAGACCTCTAAGATCATCCAGTTCAATCATTCACTTATCACCAATATTTCCCACATAATCGTGTTCCTCAATACAACATCTAAATACTTCTCAAACATTTCCAGGGACAGTGACTTCACCAGTTCCCTGGGAAACCTGTTCCAGCTCCTGACCACTCTCTCAGAGAAGTAGTATTTCCTATCATCCACCCCAAATCTCCCCTGGGGCAACTTGAGGCCATTCCCTCTAGTCCTATCACTAGTCACGTAAGAGAAGAAGATCACTCCTATCTCACTCCAGACTCCTTTCAGGTAGTTTTAGCAAGTGACTCCTCTTAAGACCCAGACCCCTCACCAACTCCATTGCCCTTCTGTGAACATACTCAAGGGCTTTATGTCTTTCTTGTTGAGAGGGGCACAAAACTAAACACAGTACTCAAGGTGTGGCCTCACCAGGGCTGAGCACAAATGAGATGATTACTTCCCTGCTCCTTCTGGCAACAATATTTCTGATACAAGCCAGGATGCCACTGGTCACCTTGGCCACCTGTGTACGCTGTTTTGACCAATATCTCTAGGTCTCTTTCTTCTACACATTCTTCTAGCCACTCTGCCCCAAGCCTGTGGCGCTGCTTGTTGTTGTGGTTGAAGCATGGGATCTGGCACTTGAACTTGTTGAACCTGACCCCATTGGCCTCAGCCCAGCCACCCAGCCTCTGTACAGCCTTCCTACCCTCAGGTAAGTTGATGCTTTCTCCCAACTTGGTGTCATTTGTAAACTTACTGAGGGTCCACTGTCCTCATCCAGGTTATCAATAAAAGCATCACTCTGTAAAAAAATATTGGATGACAATTGAGTGACTTGGCAAGATATTCTCATTAAATTTGTTTGAAAAACAAACACTGGCATTATACAAGACTTCCAAGATGGAAGGTCTTGTAGTTTCCTAGCATAGCAACATGCCAACAAATAGTAATTCAAAGGATATTTTGTATTCCCATAAAAGAGTAATCCATACATTTAATTACTATGTAATAAGAACTATTTTACATAAATATGTACTTGCATTTTGGATAATAACTAATGACCTGAAATTAAAAAAAAACAAAAACAACAACAACAAAAAAACACACACACAAACAAAAACAACGCAAAAAGAACAAGGCTAACAGCAACATAACAATAAAATTCTTTATCTCAAATCAAATTAAAAAAAAAAAAAAGATCAATCCCTCAAATCCATAACCCCCCCAAAAAAGGGACACAGTCACCACATTTCAAACAAACTCTGCCATCTGACACAGGTGTATATAAATAAACAGTATCCAGTGCCAAATGTAACAGAATACATAATCTCTGAAGTTCATTACAGAAATGAGTTCCCAAAACAAATTGTGACAAAATCAATTTGACATAGATACATTTCCCCACCTGTCACAGAAAACACTTATAAATAGTAAATAATAACATCCAAAGTAAAACTGAAGCAATTTTGGCTTACCTGGCCTCAGCCCACCAGTTCAATCCTGCTGCTTATTACCTTTCTTCCCCCCCCCTTCCACCTTGTGAGAGCTTAATCATCTCTAATTTTTGTAAGATGAGATCTTCCCCACTTAATGATAAAAACTTGCTACTGAGTGTACAGAACCCAGACAATTTACATCAGATGTGATTATATTTAGAATTCATTTCACTGTTTTTAAATATTAGCTGAAGGTATTCATTGTAGCCTGGAGCTTTGTGGAAAACAAGTCTTTCAGCTCATGCATAAGAAAGACCATGAATGCATTAAGAAGCCAACAGGGAATCTATATCTAGGAAGAAAAGATGCAAAAAGAACACTGATAAATCAGAACATGCTTTTAAATCAAAACAGGTATTTAAACTGTCATTTTTTCTTTACAATTTGTGATAGCATGTGCCACTTCAATTGCTGTTTTGGCCTCAGAATGCAGCTTTGGTGGCATGTGATTCACATGGATTAAATATATAATTATATCTGTTACATACAAGATCAGTTATCTACTATCCTGAAAGAGTGGAGCGAGTATGCTCAATATGGGGTTGTTTCAAAGTACAGATTGATTTTACTTAAGGATAGGAAGACATGTCACTACTTATTCCCATTATTTTATTTCCAAAGCTAGTGGAAACTAGTAGCAATATATGATGTGTGAGCTAAAAATACCTGAAGTGTCACTTATGTACTGGAACATTACACATCTTCAGATTTATTGGTTCTAGGTGACTGTGAATAGCAATGACTATACGTCCTTATCACCTACAACAGTTTCTAGAATTGTAGCGCTTTAAGTCAGAAGTGACCTTTATGATCCATCAGTCTACTATCCTATATAATAAAAACCATATAAAATTAAATAGCAAGACATATGTTTTGCTCAAGTATACTTCAGCCAAAACTATACCTAATACGTTAATATGGAGATCTGAGTTAGCTGGAACTCAGTATGTAGTTCATTAATGGCTGCTTTTTCTTTGTTTCAAAGTTTCTACGTGAAATAATCAGCATCTCAAAACTTACTCCACTAATGCAGTAAATTGTAAGTTGTTGATGCAGACAACTGTTCTCTTCACTAGTAGACACAACTGGAAGATCAATAAATGAATAAGCATGTAAAAATGAAGTGCCTTCTTTACCCATAGCTTTCTGAAGGTAGATCCTGACTTCTAAGCAGAGGAATAAACATGAAGTCAATAGTAACATTATTTGGAAACCTTTAAGCTGTTTGTTAAAGACCTGAGAAGTAAGTAGATATGTGAAGCCTAAATGCGTAAATGAAACAATTGTCCAGATTGGTGTGAAACAAGTATGTTGAAAACAGAAATTACTCTGAAGAAAGAATCTGTACAGGTAGCATGAAACCTGAAACTTTATTATAATGTAGCCAGATGTCCGTGCTCAGTCGAGTTAGAGAACTCTCTTAGTTTCTTGTAGCATCAGAATAGTGTGTTTTTATTGTGTTCAGCATACATCTTACATACCATTCACTTACAAGCAAGACATTCCTGTTCCTCTAACAGTTCCTCTAATCAGTTAATTGGTCCTAACTTCTCCCAGACAACAGCGATAAGGGATGAAAGGTTTCTTAGGAGTAACAGGATTAACAATGCATGTCAATGGAACCTCCTGTCTACCCTTAGACACAAACAGACACTGCTTGCTCTTGTCTCACACTCTTGTCTTCCAGGGTTTCACAGTGATAAGGTCTATCTAAGAGTCTGATAAGCTCTTTGGTGACTTGCTCACAGTTACATCTACCTCCACAGCCAGACACTAAGGATGAAGCATGTTTAGACTGATATTTTGAACAATAGGAAGGGAGAAAGAGAACACCTGGTGCAGAGTGATACAACTGCAAAATAGACATTCTTATGTTCAGTATGCCTCTGGGGAGAGGAAAAGGGACAGGAAAGATATAATGTCACTACTGCAATAATTAGGGGGAAAAAAAGAGAAATACATAAAGACAGGAAGAAAAGAAACTGAAAATGACATTCCAAAACCCATGAAATTTTCTAATGGACTTAAGTCTAGTAACTTTTTATTTTATTTTAATCTCCAAAGTCCAGGTAAAACATTTGTGCTTTGAATGAAGAGGGAAAAAACTAACTGCTCTGCAATCTAAGAAGCACAAAACACTGAGGAAAAAAAGTTCTTAAAGAAACCATCAAAAAAAAAAAAAAAAAAAAAAAGAAAGAAAGAAAAAGAAAGAAAGAAAGAAAAACTTGCACAGATGAGAATACAAAAAGGTAATTAGAAGGGCTGAAAAAATTTGTGTGTTAACAAAGAACTGATCTTGAAACCTTCCCAAAATACAGGAAGCCAGCTAGGCCATCAGTGGGTACTTGCTGACAAAAGAATGAAAGGGACACACAGAGATGATAAAGAAGATCAGTGTACTGTATTCTGTTTTAGCCTCCACTGCTGAAGATATTTGGAGAAATGTTGGTGTTCTACAGCAGATAAATCAGAGGAGATAGGAAAAACTGATGCAAATATAGAATTTAGAATAAATAGCCAAGTTGTCAATAAGTAACAAGGACCAGATGACATTAGCTGTGTCTTGTCAGTAAATCAATAAAATTGGATGCAGTTTACTGAAGGGATATCTTTGGTGAGGAAAAGCTTTCTAGAGAATATTATTGAGTTACACAGAAAAAGGCAGAACAAATGTGTTCACTACAACATGGCAAACAAGATCTTTTCTTTCTTTTTATTTACAAACATTTATATAATTATGTAATTATTATATAAGTAAACATATTTACAGTCAATGAAAACTATATGAGACAAGATAGATAAAATAAGGCACTTCTTTGGAAAGCAGGAAATTTACACATGGACTTCTGAAACTTGCTCTTCTGGGGATTGTGGAAGGTACAGATTCAAAAGACACTGAAGCAAAATTAGGTATTCAGGTCTAAAATTCAGGCCACAGGTCTAGATAGATATGTACTCTCCTACATTCCTTATACAGCTACCTGGATGCGGGGTTTTCAGGAAGACAAAGACTAACAGAATGTGACAAGGTTCCCTTTCTAAAGGCAAAACCTGAATGCTGAGTTATACAAATCATTGATCTGATGAGGTAGGGCTTTTTTTTTTCCTCCTCTCTTATTTCATAAAAAATACCTACAAGGTGCAGTTGAAGAGCACTGATGATCTAATAAAGAAACAAAACACAGTACTAGTAAAAAGCAAACACAGCACCTCCAAAGGAAATGTACTGCAATACATACATGGTTAACTACCAAAAAAAGTAATTCTTAAAGCTTACAAAAAGCCTTCAAACTGATAACTTGGAAAGAAACTAGCTCTATTATGCTTGACTTTCAGGGTGTCTGATTTCTAACCATCACGCAGTCCAGATATATTTAAAAGACCTGCCCTGAACTTCCCAAGAAGATGAAAACAAAGAGAAATGCTCATTGTAGATACCATACCCTTTGTTTTTATGATATGCTGCTCACTTTATATTTGTTCTCTCAGCATACTTGGTAGGCTGACAGATTGAACTCTTGCACATATTCAGCAAAAGGCTTCAATAATTCTAATGGCCTATTAAAATAAGACTTAATATTTGAGTTCTGAAGAAAATCTGATTTTTTATTAGATGATGAAATCAAAGTCTTTTAGTTTGTTTGTTTGTTTTTTTGGTCTATCAATAGTTTGCCACTCACATTAAAGCAATCTTTCTTTTTTCTAGGTAGAACACTTTTATTACCCTAAGTGTTTTTGTTTGTTTGTTTGTTTTCCACCCCCTCAAAGTCTTTAGGCTTACCATGGAAGATGCTAATCAAAAAATCTCAAAAATTTGATAGAAACTAAAATGATTTTGCACCAAGAAGCTGAGCCACAGTTTTATGTAGGATCTCTGTTAGTCCAGTCTACTGTGGCAATATCTGTCCATTAAAGCATACAAGCAGCCAGCTGGCAGAAAAACAAACAAACAAACACACACCAACAAAAAAACCCGTATGTATCATTAAGTCTAAAGACCTGAGTATAATAGGACTGATCTATCATAAGTTAATTTATGAGCTCAGAATTAGCGTTCAGATCCAAATTAAGATTTTTCTAAGGTTGGACTCACGTGGCTGTTACTTTTCCATTTTAGACTGGAAAAGGATGGATCAGCAAAGCATCCAGGCATATGGGAAACACAGAATCATGTTAATATGAAAAAATTCTCTCTCTACTAAATCTCTTCTATCAGTCTTACTGGATGTACCATATCTGCTATGAATTTAAATAGAAGCTCTTAGTTTTTTGCTAAGATAAGGTGGCTTTACTGATCTAAGTGATCAGTATCTTTCTTTTTCTCCAGCAGATAGGACTAGAAATCATCCGTTGGGTTGTCAAGTCTTTGCCCTTGCTATCATAGGCAACCACATCATCTAATCCTTTTCTTTATTTAGTTCAGTTTCAGTTACTATCTCATTCCACTAAACCATTAGAAAGGTATTCCGGAAGCTGTTAGTAATCTTAGAACTGTTAGATATTTGAAATTATAAAAAGTTATGAAACATATTCCTTTATAACATGATACCAAAGAAGATAAAAGACTAAAGGATAAAACTAGGATAAATATGGTTTTGCTTATGGTGAAGAGTCACATGCATTCAACATTCATGCATGTTCTACATTAAAAGGCCACAACAAAATAGTAACTTTATCAAGATAGGATTAAGATCAACTTCACAATCTCATTTTGAGATTTACTCTATTTACTCTAGACTTATTTTAGGATACATTAATCAAGGATTATATTGATTTATGTTACCCATAAAATAAGCAGTGATGCATAAACCACTAGAGCTACTTTTTAGGTACAGGAACAGCATCAGCAAGAGGACTCATTTCAAGGTTCATTAGGAATATAATTTTGTTGTGCGAAATTACTCAGTCGCTTCTTCTTTCAAAGCTCAGGTTTGGAATCAGTCAATAGCACAACTTTTGAGCTAAAAAAAAAAAAAAGGAAAAAATATTTTAATCACTGATGCAGAGAAACTTTACTGAGGAGCCACCTTAGATATTTTCTTTTCTGTTCCCCTCAAGCTTTAGTTTTTTGTTTTTGATAATATCTAATGTTGCTTTTGGCCTACAGAATGGATGGAAAAACAGACACCAATTACATCATGGCAGAGTGGGAAAAGCAACCTGTTTTAATCAAAGAATTACAGCAGAAAGCTTTGGCAGTCTGAGACTTATTTTTTCCACTCATGCTAAGATGTGTATAGAGACTGTGCCGAAGCTAAGCATTATAAATAAATGGTTTCAAAGATGACATTTAGAACAACTTGCCAGGCTCCACCCTGAGGGTAACAGCACATACTAAAATATTTCTTGAATAGGCTTTTACTTCCAGTATAAATGATTTTCCACCAAATTATCCTGTTCTGTAATATAGCAGCAGTTATACTGAATCACCGTCAGTGGTTCAGTAGCAAGAGTATCTCTGTCTTTCCCTATCCCATTTAATACTTTATTCTTTCTCCTACTTTAGTCCAAAGAAGGACAACAAAGCTTGTGAAGGGCTTGGGGAATATGCCCTATGAGGTGCAACTGAAGGAACTGAGGCTGTTTAGTCTGGGAAAAAGGAGACAGAGAGGAGATCTTATTGCTCTCTTCCATTATCTGAAAGGTGCTTACAGCAAAAGCAGGGCTGGTCTCTTCTGACTAGAGCCAGGACAAGAGGAAATGGCCTCAAGTTGTATCAGGGAGGTTTAGGTTGAATATCAGACAAAACTACTTTACAGAAAGTGCAGCTATGCACTGGAATAGGCTCCCCAGGGAGGTGATTGAGTCACCATCCCTGAATGCATTAAAAAATCACTTGTATGTGGTGTTCAGGGACAGATAGAGCTAGGGTAGTATAGTTGGGTTGTAGTTGGACTTAATCTTTAATGTCTTTTCCAACCCGAGCAATTCTATGATTCTAGTTACTGTAACAACTGCATTTATGAAACAACTTCGAGCAAAACCGAAAGCTAAACAAGCACTAGGAAAATAATAGAAGCAATAGAAAGTAATAGATGTGATTTTTATTATTTTTTTTTTTCTCTAAGAATGACATGTATAGGTTGTAACAATACGTTGAACTTGTCAATTTTATTTTCTGTCCAGTTTGTACAGAAAGAAAAGAGTCTACCTTGATTTCATGGATGGAAGGGGAAGGGAGAAATGGAAGTGAGAAAAAAAAAAAAAAAAAAAAAAAAAAAAAACTAACAAAACACAACAACCAGCATATCCAACGTTTTCTTGAGCACTACAGATAGAAAGCAGGTCTCTCCACAGTATTTTCATTTCAACCAAGCCAAAATGTTTTTGTGTATTATCTTTGCAATATTCCCTAATCTGTATAAGCTATACACTTTAAATATGGTTTGAGAGACTTCACTGCTTTGGCAGAAATGTGGTAATACACTGGCAAGTGGAATAACTATGATACGAGTAATCTGTCCACCAGGAATTGGAATTAAAGCAGTAATTCAGTGCATGCAGGCGACTACTAAACAGCTTAATTTAGCAATTAATTTTAGTCCTTGTCAGCCTTGCTGTATTACAAACAGGAATAGAGCAGCTTATGATTTGCCAGCATACAGCCAATCTCATTTCTTGAATGCATATTTCCCCCTTAACAGCTGCATTGTCACAAGCATTCACTCTTCATACTCACATGCAATAACATCAGTGACTTTTCATCAGAGCATTGTAATGAAAAATAGAGCACATTCTCAACCCCGCACGTGATTATGTGTAAAGTGCATTTTTCCTAATCAGCAGCAAGGAGGAAACCAGGATCACATAAACATTTGAATCTTCAAGGAAACAGTAAGGGAATTTATTGCTCCAGTTATCATTTTCTTTTTTATCAGCATAGTACTTGCTGTTGTCCTTGTTCTTATAGGTTTGTTTTTTGAATCATAGAATCACAAGGTCAGAAAGGACCTACAAAATCATCTAGTCCAGCCATCCTCCTTTTACCATACCTACAGAAAACCACTAAACCATATCCTGTAGCTCCTTATCCAGATGCCTCTTGAACACTGCCAGGGATGGTGACTCCACCACCACCCTGGGCAGGCCATTCCAGTGCCTGACCACTCTCTGAGAGGAAAAGCTCCTTATGTCTAGTCTAAACCTCCTCTGATACAACTCACAGCCATTTCCTCAGGTCCTGTTTGTTGCCTGGAAGAAGAGGCCAAGTCCCTCCTCATCACAACCTCCCTTCAGTAAGTTGTAGAGTGCAATGAGGTCTTCCCTGAGCCTCCTCTTCTCCGGGCTAAACAATCCCAACTGACTGAAGCTATTCCTATTTTTGGTTTTGTGTCTTGTTGAAACAAAACCAGCCTACAGTTTACCTGAAGAACTAAAATGCAGCAGTAACTTGAACTGTTTCATAGATTGATTACTTTTTCAGCAATCCACTTATTCAAATCTGTGTTATGAGTTGAAATTAATAAGATAACGTTATAAGGGCATTGATTTGGGATTAGGATCTACTCTATCAAATAGGATTATCATGCTCTGTTTTAGTTTCCATGGAAATATATAGGAGGTATTACTCTCAGAGCAAGCATGAGTACAACAGCAAAAAACTCAACATGGTATTAAAGTGATGCATACACTGGTTCTCACTGAATATTTAAAACACATGCAACATAAGCAATTCATTCCACAAGTAGGCAGATGTTAAGATTTTAGTATCAAATATAGCAACCAAGGAAATTACTGAGTTATAAGCCAGCAAGGAGTGAATTATTAAAAATAATGCAAAATGTAAAGAACACAAAGCCTAACACTGACATATGAAAGTGAAATTTTCTTTTTCAACAGTAATACAGATATTTTCCAAATTAAATGAATTCTGCATAATGGAGCTACACAGCCAAATAAAAATTCAATTTATTTATATTTTGTTATAGGATGAGAGAGATCTGCAAGGTAATGCTTCAAAAAATAATCTGATAACAGATTTTTTACAGGAAGAACATAACATTGTTTTAAATGAATTTTACATAACAATACTTGAAACCTGATAGTTTACCTTAGGTTAGGTTAGATTCAAAAGTAGATTAGAAGCAATTTACTTTTATGGGACTCCAGCTTTCTTTTATGTCCCATTCCTGTAAGAATCTGCTCCACAGTAGGAAGTGGCATGGTAAACATAAAATTAAGTAAAATTCAACATCTACATCTAATGTACATATATACATGGAATCTTGTTGCCTGCTAACCCCACAGGCAACAAAGTTGTACATAGTTCCTTCCCACTGTATGGGGTGGGAAAAAGAAAGGCATGAATAAGAAGGTGCATGTGCTGAGGTGAAGAAAATTTTACAGGTAAAGCAAAAGCTGTACATGAAAGCAAAACAAAATAAGGAATTCCCATCAGCAAGCAGATGTTCAGCCATTTCCAGGAAAGCAGATCTGTACCATACACATTAGTTACTTTGGAAGGCAGACATCCTATCTCAAAATAACTCTCCTCTCCCTGCACTTATGTATTGCTGAGCACTAAGTCATAGGAATATCCCTTTTGTCACTTTGGGTCAGTTTCTTGTGCACTCCCAGACTACACACAGGGTGCAATGGGAATGCCTTGAGACTGAGCAAGTCCAATTCAGCCTCAGCTAAAACACTAGTGTTATTGTCACTGCATTAGTGACACATCAAAAAATATATAAACAAACAAGTTGTGATGAAGAAAATTTACTCTATCTCAGCCAAAACTAGTACTATTTCTTAATTACAAAACCATGACAAAAAGAAAACAAAATTCTTCACTAATATGTAGGTTATTTCCCAAATGTAAAATCACTAAAGCAAAACTGTTTTAAAAAGACAAGCATATATCTCTTTCCCTGTGGCACCTACAATATAATGGGAATCACAGCTAATGATCTGAACCCAAAGCCCAGACTTGTTTTATAGAATGCTCACTCTGTTGAGCAAAGCTTTTGGGGCATAAGAGCATGCTATTGAATTCCCTTCCCCCTCCCTGTTTTTGGTTACTTATAAATGACTGTTCACATATCACAAGTTTTTGTGGGCTTTTTTTTGTTTATTTTGCTGAGGTCTAGACAGTGTTTTCTATTATAAATTTAAGATATACTATATTTGGATGTCTTCCCCCAAATTTAACATGTCCATATCTAAGATTTTTGTATTAAGTCTATCTATTTTTGCCATTATTTTGTAATTTAATATTAATAACAAAACAAATAAGTGAATGTAGGAGAAAGCATGTGAAGTACACTAGCACAAAATATCTGATAAAATTTCTAGCATGGCTGACGATTATACTTCAAGTCTCTCACGGTAATTGTAATTCTTATTAATTATCACCTTCTGGATCAAACTGAATTACAGACAATGAAATAGTCAAAGCTATAGAAACTGATAGACCCTCTCATTGACAGTCTATGATATTGACATTTTACTGCCTTATATGACAAAGACTGTAATAAGAACAGAAAACTGCAGATGACCCATTTGCTCTTGAGAGGAAGGTATGGGAAACATAGCAGATGAATTAACTTATTCTTGCTGTAATTGTAACATTACACAACATGGTTGCTGAATCTCTCAGCTTTACTCAGGGCACTGTATGGGATAAGAAATCCAGTTGGCTTTAAGAATACTCTAAGTATATTTTTAAATTGTTGACAGTTGAAAGCATTTAAATTAGATTAGTTGTGCAACATTCATGCAGACTTTGTGGAATTGTTGCTAAAATCAGAGAGAAGGAGATGCTTTAACTTCCACAAACATAAGCACCTCACAGATCTAACTCTGGGTACTAAACTCAGTAATAACACTCTTGTCAGTTCCCAGAAATATGGTCCAGTGATTCTGTCTAGAACACAGTACCCTAAATAAAAAATACTCCAGAAAAATGTAATCTTACTAGAGACAAATGTGTTTGTGTAGCAGAAGAGGAAAACAGTGGAAAAAAAATTAAATCAAAATTTATTACTACTTTATTACCACATACCTTGTCAGAAGGTAAAGGGATAGTAAATTACACACAGTTAAGTTTGGTATCCAAAAGTCAGCAACCAGAAAAGTACATAATACTATCCAAAAAAGAAAAAAAGAAAAGTAAACATACAAAATAACTGCCCCCAAGTATCTGCTAATACTAGAAAATGAGAAAGTAATTAAGGAGGCTGAATATGTGTCTTTCCATTTCAAGGAAAATAAGGAATTCAGAACTAGAACCTCAAACCTGAAAGTTCTGCCAGAAATTGAAAACTCTCTACAGGAACCATGCCACACCAATGTGGTATGGACATACTAAAGCACCAGTTTCAAGAGCATTCCTTATCTGCACCTACGGTAATCCCGAGCTGCCTGCAAAACTGACAGGTCTCATCGTATCCTCAGTGAAAACAAAGGAAGTGGTAAGAAAGGATGTAATTTTAAATTTGGATATACTATCACGTACGTCAAACACTGCTCCAATACTGCAGTTCTTAAATGCCAGAGACTGATTAAGAAGGCTGTATGAAGGACAGTATCATCTAATGACTTCTTTTTATGAGACCAGGACTAGCATATCCTGACATTTAAATTAGATCATACTTGCTTGACACATGGGAAGAATCTTATCGTAGTTAGTGGTGTTTAGTATTCATTATCAATTGTCCAAACTAGATGAGATTTGAACAAAAAATAGAAACCAAAAAGTTAACAACAAAATGCATATTTTGTTCTATGGAATGTGTGCAAACATCAGTATTGTTATACACAAAACACATCTTCCAAAGCAGCTCTTTTCATCCTGTTCCACATCATACAGCAGTGTGAATACTGGTATTGTGAGAAATGCATCTCACAATATGTGCCATAAACTGCAGAGATAAATGTAAATTCCTGCTTGCTCATCCATACTACAGAACTGAATTAATAGTGTCAATATTTAGCTTAGATATGTGTTTATTTATTTATTTTTTTTAGTAGAAAAAATTTGGTTATACTTAAGGTTTAATGTAGACTAAGAGACATTCTTCACATGTAAATTTTTGTACTTAAGAAAGTGTCAATTCAGTCTGAAATGTATAATCAGAAATGTTAAAGTTTTAAATTTCCTGTAACAAGTCACAGGTAAATCCTGTTATGGTATGAACTTCAGTAAATATAGGTCAGTGGATCTGTGAAAACAGGGAAGTTCTGAATATTGGCACTTCATGAGCAAGATCTGTGACCTGACCTCATAGATTTAGAGTAATCATCTGAGAGTCTTGTATGTATGTAAAAGAGTGATGGAAAGGAATGATCCTGAATGCAAAGTACAAGCCACGATAGTTGCAGGAAATTCCACAGATCTAGCACACCAGTTGTATTTAGTCTAGCTTTGCAGGTTATTGATGGACTGTATAAATATTTTCAATTAATCCTTGGCCCTTTTTTGAACAACTTGTTTACTTTGGCTGCACAGAGCAGACAGGATTTGGCCCTACAGGCACAGGAAATTTCAGTTACATTGTCACAGCTAACCTTAGGCCAGCTCAGAAGTCAACAGTAGTATTTTATTTTATTTTTTTCCCCATTCAGACTCATCTGCTTTAATATGCAAAACCCCAAAACAGTCAAAAGAGTCATTTATTTCATGTTCTTGTAATTCCAACAACAGCATGCATTACAGTTGGAAATATTACATTGTTGCAATCGATGTTCTTCTTTGTTGTTATTTGTTTTTCTATTCCCAGTTATAAATTGGGTTTTGAAATTACTTTTATTGAAATATTTTAATTGGGCTTTTCTGTTATATTTTTTTAAAAAGATTTTACTGTTCAAAAGTGGAAATTGTCCTCAGATGGTCAAGCTGTGTGAAAGAAATGTCCTTAACCCCTCAATCCGCTTAGCAGGAAAATGGGAGCAGGTTACTTCTGCTCATAGTACCAACGGCCATTTAGCTGTACCACCTCCCTGCAGTTTGTTTTTTTTCCACGTAGTCAGTAAATTCCCTGGGCTATCATATTAACAACTAGAAATAGTGAAATCCCAAATTTAAGGCTCACGATGAATTTTGTCATTGTAAAGGATTAGACTCCTTTTTAGAAAATTTTAACAGAAAGCAAGGATTTCTACACCAAATTCTGTGGATTCTTGCATTTCCTGTACAACCTCTCTTCATTATTTTTTCTTTCTGCAATAATAAAAGACACTGATGTTTTTCCTTTTCATAAAATCTGAATACTAAATATATTCATTTGCATGAGGAACACTGTTTCAACAGTAGTAAGTCTTGGTGTCCTTGGAGAGAAGGGCCTTATTCAGCATTCAGTGGAGGAATTTGAACTGCCTGAATCTGTCTCATTATGTAGGCCATATGCAGTAAGTCACAGTGCCTAACAGCTGCTGGTGTTAGGATTAAGGGGAAACTACTTAATTTGATGCAGAATCATGTGTGTTATGATTTCTACAGCAGTTTCTACCTGCTCCCTAGAGTCCATGTTAGATATACAGCATTAGACTGAAATAATTTAATTGTGCAAACAAAATATGATGATGCTTGTTTAAAATAAAAATCAGTTTTGTGAAAAAATAGATTAGTTGATGGTTACTTGACTCTCACCATAGCTGGTGGATACAAAGAAAAAATGGTTTTGTTTAACCTAAGGGATAGATAAAAATTTCTAGCTAGACCAGAGCAAATACACAGGATGTAAATATGAAGGAGTATTTTACTGATTTACTAATTAGAAAAAGAAAAAGGGGAGGTGTGAAGAATAACCTGGATCATCCATCAAAATGGCTTTGTGCTCCTGTTCTTACCACCTTGCAAACAAATGTCTTTAGAATATTAGTGCCCAGAAGCATTCAAGATGGACAGAAATAGAGTACACAGTGCAGATTTACTGCCAGTAAAACAAATAAACAAAACAAAACAAGAATGAAGACAAGAACTGAAGGAGATGCTTTCTAGTATTTCTAAACCAGATGAATCTATAATTCCTGTATGACATCTCATGTACATATATTGCTCCAAAGCTAATGCCTCCCATTTCTTCCCATGGAAAATACAACAAACACTGTTTTACAGAGGAAGTTCTCAAGTACAAAATAATGTACAAAAATGTAGTCACTACCATAGCTATGTATTTTCACTAGCTATAAACAACCAGCTTGCATTCTCTGCTCATAAAAATCTGCATCAGTAAAAGTGATCAGCTCTTGCTGATAAAATGCACCACCTCCCATCTCACAGTGCTCGCACCCAGTGTTTGGTATTTGCAAACACATAGAATGCATCAATTAATATCAATAGGTACCATTTTTTCCAACACAGAGAAATTCCGTGCCAAGCTTTTGCTTCACATCACACTTCCAAATCAGATGCCATTCTGTCAGACTGCCTCTCTGCTGCCATCTGCTACATGGCAACAAAATGTAATAGAAAACTGTTGGGAAGGTTCAGCCTCTACTGTCATACCACTAATATCCAACTCTGACATAGTGAAACTATGTAATAAAACAGAAGGTGTTGGTTTCAGAACATTACTCATAGTATCAAGTGGGAAAAAACAACAACAAAAAAAACAAAAAAACCAACAAACAAAAACAAACAAACACACACCACAAGGATAGCATTACTCAAAGAATAAAAAAAAGTAACTGTACAATTAACAAATATTCAGTTAGAAGAGTGGCATGGTTAGGATGATATTTTACAGCTTTATACTTAGGAAGATTATTATGGTGGAAAGAGAGAAGAAAAAAATGAAATGCTCACCCGCGTCCTAGGCTCACAAAGTGGAAACACCAAAGGGAGAAATCTTCAGAAAGAGATCCTTCTCCAGTGGCAGTCAGCCCTTAAATGAGGTCTAGGAGAGGTGCAGCCAGGCTCCTCCCCTTCTGGTTGCACAGTTGAATCACCTTCACCTGTGCTCCCATGGCTGATTCAGTCCTTGCCTCAGGTAATCAATCAGTGGTTCAGACAATGACTCAACAGTACCCACACAGTAACTGTATGAGATAAACATTACACAAAGATGCTGCTATTTATAAGGATCACTGGAGTAGAACTGTCTTAAGGAATATTAAATGACATTTCAAAAACAAATTTTACAATATAATTAATAGGAAACACTCTCCAACATAGGAAAAACAAACAACCATACACACAAATGCTTTTCATTTCACTTACATTAATCTTCTAAGATAAACTGGAGAAAAAAAATATTTGCAACCTGATGAACGAACAACATTCAATATTCTTTTTTAAAACACAATCAATGTATTGATTAGTTCCAAAGAAATGGGAAGCAGATTATTTAAATTGTTGACTACTTGATTACATTTCACAGGGACTTGTTTTGCTAATAAATTTTTTTCCTGTTGTTGTTTTTAAACATATTTGGAAAGTATTGTTTACAGGCCCTTCTTCATGTCCCAGATGTGTTGGATGTGTGAGCTGCAGTGATGTCTCATTGTTACCAAGTAGCAGTAGGGCCCATTTTAACTGTAGATTTTCCCAGTGACATATTATTTAGTGTTTCATAATATCCAGTCTCCAGTATTACACCAGTAAGCCAAGCTTAATTTTGGCTTCATTTTGACCAGGATGCTGAACCTGATGATATCCCAAGGTCCATTCCAGTATGTAGAATTGCAAGGTTAAGGATGGTACAAAACAGTTGTAAAATCAGGATCAGAAAGGTCTTGTATTTGCTACCTGCAAATACCTATGGCTATTGAAGCAAGCCAGGCAAAGTTCCAACTTGTTTATAGTTTAAATATGCCTAATAAAATCCAGGGAAATCCTTGAAAAATTCACGCTCTGAAAAAAAGCAGTAGGTGGCATGTATCTTTTTCTGTTTCATTGCTGCTCAAGACATATAAATAAATGAATCCCTGATTCTATTTCTTATCCTGACTTTCTGTTTGACTGAAAAAAAAAAAAAAAAAAAAAAAAAAAGTAATATTTATTATTTACATTGCTGAGGAAGAAATCAGGATCAACCTCTTATTACCTGTAGGAAACAGTAACAAGGGGAAAAAAAAAAAAAGTGAATCCCTAATCTTGAAAACCGAAATTCTCTTCCCCTGTTGTACAGAAGTGAAACATCATAGAAGCCTTTAGATGACCTGTTATGTTTATCACAACTAAGAGCTTTGAAAAAACGTCAGTACAGGTGATTTCTGAGAATAGCATGGCCAAATCACCTCAAGTGCAGTAAAAAGATATTACTAGCAGAGAAAAAAGCAGTGTTTCTGGCTTTCAAAAGCACAATTTTTGCAAGCCTGAGAGAATAAGAGTATAATATATATTTCTAAGACTAAATTCCCTCCTCTCCTCAGTCAACCCTGCACTGCCCCTATCAAAACAAACCCCAAAACTGTAATTAATATGAACTGCTGATATCAGGTCAATAGAGGAGTTTAGGGATGTTTAATCCTGTCTTTTGCTGTGGGAAGGACAAATTAGTTTCTCACTATCACTCTTTAATATTCATTTGAAATGTTGTATTCTGGCTCGCATACACAATATCCTCTGTAGGGAGGACACCATTTCTTCTTTTCCAATGACACTGAGGGTAGAAATGAACAGAAATAGATTAAGTAGTGTCTTTACAGCACTAGTTTTATTCAGGAGTTCCCAAGGATTGAGCAAGTGCTGGTAGGATAAGAAAAATATGCCTACAGTGGTACACCTCCCTTCTAGAGTTTCCAAAGTTGTTCCAGAGGATGATTATCCTCCCAGAGAATTTCTTCTAATTAGACACAACTCCCTAGCAAACCCTTCCTTAAGCAAAGACTATTTTTCAAAACTCTGGGTAGGGATAATTTTTCTTCTTCCCTCCCCCAGGGAATTTACTGCTCATGAAAGTGCTGGCTCAACAGTCCTGAGGTTGAAGTTGTTATCCACAACATTAATGAATAATGCAACATAACCTCTAAAACTGTTTCTGTGAAATGAATGGGGTTATTTGGGTCATACCAGAACTGCTAAACAAATTATAATTTTTACAGCAAAAATCCTCTCTATAATGAATAATACTAGGTGGTAGAGTACAAAGAATTGTTTAACTTTTTTTTTTTTTTTTCTTTTTTTCCCCATATCCCTTTCCATATGAGAACAACTTTTCCTTCATATGGTGTAAAAAATACATGGTGAACCAGATGCTACAATGCTACATTTATGGTCATTTTTCAGAAGTAGATTATGATATTAGTATTGAGGTGAGAAGCAGTGGACATTTTATAATTTCTTTTTAGAGTGGGGACAACACAAATGCCTTCAGATGTATTGAGAACAGGTTTTGCAGATAAATTGCCACTTAAAAATATCTCAGCACTGCTTTATTGTCACACAGAAAACACACAGGTTTTTTGGGACCACAAGTAGTTTCTCCTTGTGGGGGTGTTTTTAAGTGACTCACAACTATCCGCTTCATCTTCTTTGTAGCTCAATTACGATTAGGTATATTCATTTGAGATTTAAAAATAGTAATAAAAACAAACAAGCAGAATAATGTTCTGCAGAGAAAACCTTATTATAACTTCACTGATGTAGAAAACACTATAACATTTTCTGATAAGGCAATAATTGTAATTATAAGAACAGTATCTTTTATTTTGCTTTTCAAAAATTAATATATATATTTATATCTATGTATATATATCAAATCCCACCTCAATCAGAATTTGTCTGTGTTAGATAAGCTCTTTGATTCCAGTACAGTTCAGAGAATATCACTTATTGTCTACACTTAAGCAATTTCTTCCAATTGGTTTTCATAAATTTAGAACATTCTCATGAATTAGAAACAGAAATAGTACGTTTTTGGAATAAATTTATGTCTGGCAAAAAAAGAGTATCTTCATTTAAAAGGAAAGAGAGATCTTGATTAAATGTAGAATATCAGAATAGTCTAACATTCTATTCTTATCTTCAATAGGGAATTCTACATTGTGTTTAAAGTTTCACAGACAGCACAACCCTGAAAGCTAATAAGGTGGTGGCAGAAAATATTCTGGTTTTAAAGGTTAAAAAAACAAACAACAACAACAAACGCAGATTTTCTGCTTTAAGGACAGAGACATGGGAGAAAAAAAAAACAACAAAAACCAAAGCAATTAAGAATCAATATCCTGTCACAGTAAGAGCTTAATTTACTTTAAGCAATTCTCTGGAAAAATTCTTAAGAAATCATCTGTCTTCTCCTTCCAAGAAGAATAAAACGAAGGGAAAACTATACAGTGTTCTCCCCATTTAACTCCTAATTATATTCTCTTTCCAACAATCATCAAGAATCAGACAACTTTACCACAACTTCAGCTGCTGGTGAATAGCTCAAACACAGACTGGATGACCTCAACTGACTTCTCAATTTTATAATTCTTAAACAGCTAGTGGCTTTTCAAGTTAGTTGATTACATTCATATCTTGTTGGTAGATGACAACAATGTAGAACTCCCAGTCTTGAAGTGTATTTTAAGGTATGAAAGATACTATCTGGAAAAATTGCATCTTACTTCAGAAGTGTAAGATAAAAGCATTTAGGATTTCAAAGTGTTTCAAGATTACCATAAAGTTCTTATATTAAAATGCACATCTCCTAAGTTAGTGATCCAAAGCACAGCTAGGTGTCTGAAATGGATTGGCTGCATTCAGCTTAAGTAAATTACAGTTTTTGTGCAAGTATACTCCTTGCACACTGAAAGACACTGATCTAGTCCTTATGCTAAAACACATCACTAGTAAGAAAAAAGGGATGAGAAGATAATCATGCTGAAAAGGGAAGATTTTCCTTTATTCAGGATCACAAAATACAGATAAAAATTGTTAAATCCTAGTGCACTTCACTCCCTGAAGAATCTAGGCTCAGGGGTGGTTAAAGAAGGTTTTTAGCATTGAAAAGAACTCTATGAAAGCCATGTTGATTACTCTCAGGGAAGCTTCCCTCACAAACAACTCCACTAAGGAAGCCTCAGTGCTCTGATTTCTTTCCAAAACGTGCTTACATACACTTTTTGATCAACTGAGTCAGCTCTGCAAAGAAAACAAACATTGACCCAAATTGCTAGTGGCTCCAGTGAAGCGCAAGATATAAACATGAGTTTCTTATTTGTGCTAGCTATTTATAGATGCTAGAAAGTCAAGAAAGTACAACAAAATATGTTCCACTAGCAACTTTTGTAGTAAATTACTTAATATTTATGACATAAGACTGTTTTTGTCACCTGTTAACTATGAACATCACCAGCAACAATTTTGTCAGCTGCCTAATCTAAGAGTGGTAACAGTCAGCTTTGATGGTAATTTTGGATTTTCCAGACAGATGAGATGGGATTAATGTGCTGGCATAGTAAAATGAACTGAAATGAACAGAGAATAACATGGCACAAGGATATCACACACCCAAACATCTTAACTATATCAAAAGATTTATGGCTATTGAATTCAATACACAACAGATTTTCGTGTTAGGTGGGATTTGTAAGATGCATCAGAAATCAAAATGATTATTAAATTACTTCTGGACATTTATATAAGTCTTTTAAATTTAATTAATTATTACCATTCTGAGGACAAAAACCTGAAGAGGGAAGCTCCCTAAAGATCCAATCTACTAACGCCTGGACACTTCCTGAAGCTCAGTACAGTCTACTTATTCACACCAAGTAAAGCTGGTTGTTGTATCAGACAACATTAAGCTAAATCTGGACCCACTGAGCTCAGTAACAATATTATTGTAAAAAACAAAACAAAACAAAACAAAAAATGCTGAAGTTGATACCTTTAAAAATATATGATGTTGGAGAATGAGTACTCTTTATATCCCATTCTTTAATTGCATGTTCAGGATATGCAGTCCATGTCTATAAAATCTGAACTGAACCATACTTCCATCTACCAATAGTTCAGTATGAATGGAAAGGTTTTACTTCATGCCTTTCAAGACTTCACACAATACTTTTGGATAATTATGTTGGAAATTGAAGAAGTGATAGTTGTCTTTTGGATGTGTTTTGAAATTCCTGTATTCTCAAAATTACTGAAGAAAGTAGTCAGCAACTTGACAGAATTTCAAATTTAACTGTCTGAGCTCTTCTTTGTTTTTGTCTCAAAGCTTGCTTTCTGAGGCATTTCTTGCAATAAGTCTGACTTAGTTGTGGGTGTTGCCATGTGGCTGTTGGCATTGCTTTGTGGACACTTTTACATTTGAAAGCATTTCTTTAGAGCTGTTTGTCTTTGGCAGAGAGCATTCAGGAGTGTTTACTGGTGGAAGATATGGCCTGTGACCAAATAACTTCAGCTTGGTATGGGAGAATGGGGAATGATACCATTGTATCCTGTGAAAAACAGGATGCAGGTGGACACCTCCCTGCTCCCTCTTATCTGCTGGCAAGGCCCACGAGATGGGAATAAAGGAGTTTCTGCTGAGATCCTAAATCTGTAACACCAAGGTGAGCTGACATGACCACTTTGGATTTATTTATAAGTTGGTACTGTCATCATCATCATAGTCATCATCAACTGAACCACCACCCCTGACAACCCATCACTACAGAAGATCAACATCTAGACTACTAACCATGCTGGACCCAGGGTGGTGACTACCTCTTGCATTCTACAAAGACTTCTTGATTCTATCTCCTATCTCTTTTTTATTTCCCATCTTCATTTCCCTCTCCCAGGTCTGGCAAATATTTGACCCATTGTGTCTTAATCTCGCCATTGGGTATTCATATGTTAAAATAATCTCCTCTCCCTCCTATAAATTGGAGCAAGACCCAAGCAGCAGCATTATCACTTTTGCTATTTTTAGACCAGTGTAAATTATGCTTATAATACAAACGGGAGACAGCTCCACATAGTTTTTATTTAAATAAGTCTAAACACTTCTGAGATAAATATGTAAAAAAATAATATTTTCTGATATTACTCAGAATTAAAGAGTTAAGCTACTACAGAATATCACAGTTCTGGTACGTCTTTAAATAACAGGCACTACTGTGATAGCCGAGACTTGCAGAAATGTCTACAAGAACAACAATCTGCAAACAGGCTGGGTGCAACATCACTGCAGCATAAAGACTTCTCACAATTAATTTTTGTACTGAAATAAGTCTTGTAACAGATGACTGCCCCAGAGACATTTGAGAATTAGAGCAAAAAATAATGATATAATCCACTATTTCAACAGCTGAAATCCCCTGAACAATATTTGATAAATTAATGCATTGACATTTTGTACTTTTTGGCTGTACTGCACACTTGTCATCTGGTTGATATCTGTGACTGATATGGCAAGATTTTTGTTATCCATACTGAATGCAGCTGTTTTTTCCTTGGTGAGATGAGTGATCACTCAGAGGGCAACGGAAAAGTAGATTCAAGATTCATAGTCCATACCATGGCCAAAATAATAAAATCACAGACTCACTCAGGTTCGAAAAGACCTTAAAGATCACCGAGTTCAAACATGACCCAACCATTCTACTCTAACAAACAACCCTCCAGTAAATCATGGCCCTGATTACCACAGCCAAATGCTTTTTAAACACATCGAGGGATGGTGACTCAACCACCTCCCTGGGGAGCCTATCCCAGTGCTTAACAACCCTTTCTGTAAAGAAGTTTTTTCCTGATATCTAACCTAAACCTCTCATGGCACAACTTGAGGCCATTTCCCCTCATCCTGTCACTAGTGAAAAGAGATCAACCCCACTCTTGCTGTAAGCACCTTTCAGATATTGGAAGAGATCAAAAAGGTCTCCCCTCAGCCTCCTTTTTTCCTAGACTAAACAACCCCAGTTCCTTCAGTCTCTCCTCATATGGCATATTCTTCAAGGCCTTCACAAGCCTTGTTGCCCTTCTTTGGATGTGCTCCAGAACCTGCTGGACCTGTTCCAGGAAATTTACTGCATAGCATCTGTAGAAAAAAAAAAAAAAAATAAGCAAAGAAAAAAAATATAAAAATAAGAAAAGAAAAAAAAGAATGAAATATTGAAATTACTGCAACAAACTTTCTGCATATTTTCTTCCTTAGCTAGATTTAGTGAGATGCGTAACATACAATGAATGAGCTTTTTAAAATAAGAAAATTCAAAATATATGTTAGGTTAGGCTGCTTTCTGCCCCTCTTCTTTCCATACAAGAACACAGTTTTGAAAAGAAGATAATTTTCCCCATACAAAAATACATTTACAGAATGCATACACCATGTTTATACATTTTATCAGAAAGATCATGCAGAATAGTCATATACTCACAACGTTACTTCTATATCTACAGGAAACTCAAGTTACATACACATGTATACGTATTTATTAAGATGGTAGACACATAAATTGTATATTTCTTTGTCCTTCAAAAGTTATTCAAGTATAAATGCCCCAAAACTGCAGATTCTGTAATGAATTTGTTAACTTTGTTAACTGTATGAACAAAGACGGATCAAAGTGAAAAGAGAAATCAAGCTTAATAGCAAATTTGCAGTCTGTAAGGAAAGAACAAGCCATTAAGCAATAAAATAGAAGGCACAGAGCAGGATTTTTGTTAATCCACGTCCAGCTAAGGAAAACAAGCTTGCTAATGAAAGCAAGCAGAAAATTTATTTGATTTTTTCAGTTAAATGTAACAGGAACAGTACAAATACCTCCTTGCTATTTTCATGAGGCTAAGGACAACTAACCTATACTTATACATACTCAGAATATTGTATGGGACAAAATCCACAGAGTACTGGTTGAAACCAACTTCCGTGTAAAACCTGTTCAGCACTATAGAAGCTGTAGAACAAGACTTAAAAAAGCTAACAGTCATAAATTCCACCTTTTCCTGAATCTGACTTCATTTTATATGAAGTTTTGAAAGGTGACTAACATAATTACAGACTTGTCAATAAAAAAAAGAAAAAAATGGAGGGAAAAAGAAAACTCAGCTAGTTCAGGCTGATTGCCAGATAATCAGTGTAAAGTAAGCTCAGTCTGACTTAAGCTGTGGAAACACAGGTGGATAAGAAGAGAGCTATAGAAAAAGAAAGCAGGGTAGATAGAATAGTGCTGTTTTGCTAATGGAAGGTAGTAAAAGACCCACCTGACTTCCTAAAATTAAGATCTCTGATAAGCTAAGGAAGTGAAATCCTAGATGACCAAAATATCAATAGCACTCACAAGTTTGAGGAAAAAAAAGATAAAATATTTTGCTTGCAGAAAGAATAAAAAACTGATAAGAGACATATTTGAGGAAGTACACATAGTTTTATAAATAAAAAACTGATGAAAAATGGCAATAGCAACCCTGACAAGAAAGAATGATTGAGAATTAAGTCCGGGAAGATCTGAAAGAACAACGAAAGGATTAAAGAAGCAATAACAAACAATTAAATGAACTAGCTGGAAACTGACAGAAAGCTTCTCTGGAGCCCTGTGATACTGAGCGGGTCCAGTAGCCCAACTTAGAGTTTCATATCAATAAATATGTAAGTTGTCAGAGGAATGCCTCCCTAATACTGTCTTTATTGTCATATCAACATTGTATTTTTAAAGATTTGCTGATAAACTTGTGAAAACCAGCAGTCTCTTCCCATTTGATATACTTGTCAAGATAACACTCTGCATTACATTGGAGTCTTTCTGATGATTTAGGCCCATGAATTCTGGAAAATAACTTGTTTCTCTTCCAGTAGTTTATTCAGTAGTAGCGTTAGCACCATGTGAGACAATATTTAAAGAACATAATATATTAAAGACATAGCATCTGACCCCAGACATGAAGGCAGATATTCAAGTCATAGACACATTCAACTTTACAGTGAATGAAGAGTAATGCACTTGTATCAACTATTACAGATGCTTTTTCCATTTTATTAACAGCAGATCCTAAAATACGATCACATTTAGATACCAAGTTACAACCGAGTTAAATAAATATATTTGCAAAGATAGGGCTAAGAGTAGTGACAGAAAGAACAACACAACAAATTATTAATTTTACACTATGATGTAACTAGTCTTGAATGCCTCAGTGCCTTATCCAACTTGGAAAGATGACTAATTACTTGCCAACTTCTCTAAAATAGAAGTAGTACTATACTTTTCTCATTCCTATCATTAGAAATGGCTACTGGACTGTGACACAAAGTTTGTTCTCTACTCTTCCTGTTTACCTATCTATTTTCCCATACAAATTAGCACTGGAACATCATATCTAAGTAGGAAGGTTTGCACTGAAGAAGAAATGTCACTGATGAATATGCTTCTTTGCTTTCTAAGAACTTCATAGAAGTCAACATAAAACCAAAAGCATGTTGCAAGAATTGCAAATGGCTTACAGTCACTGCCTTATGAGAGAGTCCTGCCACACAGCACTTCACACATTGGCAGAAACTTAACAAGTAGATGTTTGAAACATAGCTACTTAACTGATATGCAAGTCAGTAACCAGTATTTTCTTTATCAGCATACCCAGATTAACACTGATTGCTTTCCACAAAGACTACTCAAGCTTCCACAACTCAAGACTACAGTTGGAAATCAGTGACTGTAGAAGACCTTAGGAAGATTAACAGAAAAATAAAAACTTCCTTATGCATAGACGATCCGCAGATTAGAACATACAGCATCATTAGATATTATATGTAAATAATTTTAGATGATTGTGGTTTAAAATATTTTTATGTTAATTTCTTCTATACAAAAATGTTTATCAGAATGCAATGTATATGCTCACAATAATTTAGAAAAATTGAAGTTTAAAATGTATTAAAAAAACTAATTTTCATAAATATGAAAAGATAAACTCTCTCTAAAACTAGCTTGTATGATTTTGAATACTTTTTGACAGATAGGGAACTTTGACAGGTGAAATGTGGGTACTCATCACTGGCAGTGCAAAATTAGAGTAAATACAAAGAAAGTATGAACAAGAATCTGGCCTCCAGAATATTTCTTACATTCAGCTAGATACCATAATATCAGAAGATGAGAAAATATGCCTTAGCCTTTTTAATACACTTCTGACAGGTAGGGCAGTATCACCTTCTTGACTAATACAGCTTCAAAACACCCTGCCAGGAAGGCCATTAGTAACATTGATTACACTGAGTACAAAAAAGCTTCCATATGTCTCTTCTGAACCTATTTTTCTTTAAAATCCATTCATGTCTCCTCTGATCTTTTGTGCAAAAGCTGAGAAAATAACCCAAGGAAGCATTATCTTTCCTATTATGAGTTCTATAATGCTATTGAGGTCTGTTCAATCTCTTTCTTTTCCCATTGAAAAACAAATGTTTTTGTCCTATCTTAAGATCCTTTTTTTTTTTTTCCCCCCAATAAGTACTATGAAAGTTCAACATGTTGCTATTAATTTATATATTTTTACATATGAATACATATGAATCAAAGATAAAAACAATCTTATACTATTCTTCAGTTGACAATGAAATTCAAAGCACCAGAAGTTTTTATTTCAACACAGTCTGTTACAACTTATTCAAAGCCATATGATACTTTTATTTGATTTTTACTGCAATTTGCCTGCAGTATTGTCAGATTCCTGTTATTTCACTACTTTTTGTCTCCTAAAACAGGCAGGTTGTATGGGATGGAAGTCACTTCTCTCCTAAGTGCAGTTACAATATTCACGGGCTACTGAAAATGTTTTTTTGTTTCTTTGTTTTGTTTTGTTTTTTTCCTTTTTAAATGTTTGACTGTTCACAGATACCTTTGAATTACGAAATGGTAGTATAAGCCAAAACTGTCCAATTGTACTTTATATACTCAGTTCAGGACTGGTTGCTATCCTATAGAAGATTATAAGTTGCTCTGTCACAGAGAGAAAACACAGGTTGACAGGAGATGTCTGGCGCCCTTTTATTTTCTTGTGTCTGGTTTGTGAATTGTAGAATTAAGCAGTGGACTGACTTTGTCTCTGATCCTCTTCAGAAATGTACACTGTAACCTATTATTTTTAGATATTATTTTTAGATCAGAATTACCATCAGCATCCTCACTGACAAACACTTCAATAATTTTGGGTTGTTCTTTTTTGAGCACCCACAGTTTCCTGTAATGTGCAGGCAAGCACTGAAATGAGCCTCATTTACTCAAGAATCAGGCTTTAGTAGCCACCAGCATAGTTGAAGATCAAGCAGGGCTTAAACCAGCATTCTCCAACTTCCATTAGTCCCACAGGACCTCTATATATTTTTATAACATGACATTCCAGGTTGGCTGACAAGTCCTCTAAGCAAAACCATTCACCCATGTTTTTTATGCAGCACTTCTATCATACAGTTGATATCTTTTTCCCTAAGGGCTTCTAAAATCTGCCTTATCTGTTAGAATTATACTTTTTTCTGAAAGGTCACTCTCCCTTAAGCAATTTAATAAATTATTTTATTCGCCCTTCCCTTTCCTACCCTCTTACCCTTAACTCAGTATGAGAAAAATAAAGCAATTTCCTTAAGTCACTTATTTAGCTAGGTGCAGAATTGAAGCACAACGTAGGGTTCTCAGAATGTTTCAAGGAATTATTTTATGCTCTCCTTATGGATGATGCGCCAATTTCTTTTAAAATCCTGACACTTGAGTAACTATATGATTTTTCATTGCTCCCGACACCAAGGTGCAAGGTTTTGAGAAATCAAGTCTTAATTACTTTCTAAAAACAAGGAATTTTAATAAATAAAATTAAAATTTTTCTGCATGTAAGTCACTGTTTCTACCACTACCTTAAATGATTTATGAAAATTTGCTGACACTATCTTTAGAACTGTTTATATCTAAGAAATAAAATCTCTATTTTTACTGGTATAATCTGCTTAATAGTGGAGTAACAACAAATAGCCTTTAACTTTGGCAGCTCTCTAGCCTCCTTGAAACAGAAGCAAATGTAAGTATGGATTCAAGGGGTTTTGTGAACTTCTTCATCTTATTAGCTGTATTTTATTTATGTACTCCCTAACTGCAGAATTTTGTCATGGAAAGGAAAGGAGGGGCAGTCTTCTCAGGGAGACAGTAGAGTCCCCAGTCCTGGATTTATTTAAGAGATGGGTTGATGTGGTACCCAAGGAACGCTGTTTAGCAGTGCTGTTTTAGTATTATGTGAATGACTGTTTTATTTTTAAGGTCTTCTCCAAACTAAATGATTCTGTTTCAGAAGTCATGTCTTTCTAGAACTTTTGCAAAGAGTAGAAGTGATTCTATGATTCCATGAACTAAAATGAAGTACTTAAGAGTTTTTATCAATCATGTATAAAAATAAAAATAATGCATAGAGTGAAAGGATAATATCCAGTGAAAAACATTTTTCACTATAACACAAGAATGAAATGAATAAACATCTCATGTCCTGTGTTTGAAGCTAGTATTGTACGATTCAGTACAAATAGAAAGTATTTTAGTTACTAACAAACAGAACTCATAACACATTATTGCACCATCATAAACAACTTTATGCTGCATTTGAAGTGGTGAATGAAAACAAAAAGAAGAAAAAACTGAAAAAAGACAGTGAAAGTAAGCTCTATTGATAGTGCTTTAAATAGACTGCATGTTTAAATTGATTTATTATCAAGACCTTATTCTGATAATACAAGGGAAATAATAATTAGTTCAAGTAACATTTTAGTAGTTTAGAATCTAAAGTTAGCGATATACTACATCTATAAATGTAACACAGCCTTGGTAGCAAAATTACATACAAGTTAAGGGACCAGAATATTGCTCCAGAAGCAGCAGAAAAACAGGCCGAAGAAACAAGAAGAGATGACAGAAACACATGATGCTTGTTGCATAATTCTTACATTCTGTATTTGGAGTAGAAATAAAAATTGCTTCTCTTTTCCTTAATTTGAGGCCTTGAAAACAGAAAAATAATGGATGCGCAACAACTTTTACTTACCATTGGGATCTAGGTATCAAAAACTCTTCCTAAACACAGTAAAGTACTGCTTTAACTACCACATGGAAAGTACTCTGAAGCTAGTAATTACTGAAACACTACTGTAATCAGCTATCATTTCTCCATTATCATGCTCTCTTGAGCAGGTGTCAGAGGTTAGCAATAATTTAGCTTGCGTATTTGGGAAAGCTATTTTAAGATCAACATCACATTCTTTAAACACATTTCTACAGATTTATGCAAATGTTTTGTACCATAACAAAATGAACTAGGTTCAATGTACAATGACAAGTACAGACAAAATGAAAGTTCATGTTTTCCTTAGTTATCTTAAAGGGATAAAAACAAAAACATATATAACATTAACAAAGTCTCTTACAAAACAATATTACAAGAAACTGCTAAGACACAAACACCATGAGCTTTACATCGGCCATTTTCAGCCACTGATGCTCTAATTATACTTATCCCAGAAATCTGTACTACTCACCTTTTCCATATTAGTCTCTAAAACAGATAGCCTTGAAAGATAAGTTTCTATCCTGAACAGAATCAAGTATGAACTCACGATCATCTGATATCTGGCTCTTGATTAGCTACACATTGGTTTTAATTATCCACCTGCTTTCAATTATGTACCAGGAAATCCACACTATTAATGGTACAAGCTAATCATTCCTGCATATAAACAGAACTTCTTTTCCTCCCAGAGTGCATTTGATAGATAAAAATAGCTGAAATTGTCCTTTTGAGTGTATAGCATTTCAGCCATCAATATTAACAATGCAGAGGTTTTAAACTATTTGTAAGTGCTATGAGTCAACCGAAGCATTGTATCCTATTGTAAAAGTAAGCTGAAAGGTATTTAAATAGTAAATAAGTTTGAAAACATTTTTCAGCTGATATGTTACAGTGTCCTAAAACTCTGGGCCCTGTCCCCCAGATATATGTATATTTTTATTCCATGTGCTGCTTTGAACACGTGCCTTTAGTGACTGTAAGATCAGCTGCTATAGCCAGCTGTGTGGTAGACCTTATATTCTACAGATGTGTAGAATGTTGCACATCTATGTACTATATTTTAGAATCTAAAAGTTAAATGTTACAGAATGGTTTTAAAAATCATATGGAAGCCTAAGATGTTCTGAATAGTTTTCCATGGCTCAGTAGTGATTTCACTTTGGATTCATTTCCTTTCATACTTATTTCCCTTTGAAATACAGAAAAACAAAAAACCAAAACCATAAGAGCACAGGCAATTTGAAACTATAAATAAAAAACAAGGAAAATCATAAGTAGCACTATGTTAGTGAGTGTATCTTTCATACAAATAAGCTATAGGGAAAGGATAGCTATGGTGCACTTTAGAACAGATATAATGAAGGAAATTTAAAAAAATGCATTGTGTATTTGTATTTAAATTACACTATAGCTTTTTTTTTTTTTTTTTTTTCTTCCAACAGAAAGTGAAAAGAGAATAAAAAAATCTCAAATGAGCACATGATACAGCATACAAAAAAAGGACTCTGAACTTCTGAACTATGGACAAAATATGATGTTTTTATTGTAATGCTGGTCAAAATGTTAATTGCAATCAGATAATCCGTGAATTAGTCCTGATTGCTGAGATTCCTGTGAAGTCATGTTAGGAATTTTCTCTCATCTAGAAAATATCTTCAGAGGAAAAAATGTTATTCATTTTTGACATTCTAAGAATGTTTACATGACAAAAGAGAAGATGACGTATAGCATGAAAGTATTATACCTGATAGTTCTTATATACAGGATGTAAGAAAGCCTGCTATAAGATCTAATTATCCAGAATTGCCTTTTTTGCCCTGAAGCAATCATTTTGATGACAGTCTTCTATGCACTGTAAAACAAAATGAGAAGCTTGTGCTATATAAACTGGCTTGGTGCTTCTCTTTTTCTTCCTCTGATATTGGTTTCCCCATCTCATTCGTTTTCCACACATTAATAGTAACAGTCACCTTGAGCTGGTGATGCAGAGTAATTTTCACAGAAACCTTGATCAGAAACCATAAATCAGCCCAATGTGCTTTCACGGTCTAATAACAATCTGTCTGCTCTTAGAGGCCCATATGTAAAACTGCATTGCAGAATATCTCTAGGTGTTTGGCTTTCCCCCCCCCCCCCCCCCCACACACACACACACTCTTATGCGTATCTGTACATAAAATACCTGCAACACAATTGCTAATAGTGTACACCAAAAACTTATTTGGATTTCTTTCTACATGAGTGAATATTGATTTAATTATATGTGGAAATAGAAATGCTTTCTAAAGCAATTTACAATATTTATGTAAGATTCAGTATATGATTTATTTTTTAAAAATCTGTGTCTTCATCATCTGAAATAATGAAGCTGCTCATGTTTTTCTGGCAATGTGGCACTGATACTCCTGTTGCTCCACTAACTTACTTTGCACATTAACTGTAAAAGTCTAAAAATGATTTCAGAAGAAACAGCGATACATGCAAAAATGTTATTCTCTTTAAGGTCCTATGCTTGAAATAAAAAGCCATTGGATACCAAGGCTATTAATGAATGTTTGTTTACATGGAAGAGAAGGAAGGACAAAATATGCACTGCCATTTCTTTGGATATGTGCAAACAGGTAGGATTGCAGGCATCCCACCCTTCCCAATCACTCGGTATTTCCCTGATTGCTTTCTCTCTTTGCCTGCAGCATTCTTTTTATTCACCCTAGATTCTCAACAGTGTATGGTATGGAACAGGGACAGTGTCCCTCTTACAGTGATATTTTGCTGTATTGTTGCAGTTCTATGGGTGGTGAAAACTAGTGAAGCCAGGGGTTTGGCTTCAAATTATTCATATCTATAAAGTCTTCTTAGTCATAAAGCAATCACTATCTGAACTTGAATAGTCCTTCTCCCTTCCAATTTTACTGCTGAATTTCTCAACACTGACTATTACTCAAAGCCATTCCCTTAATCTGAGTACTATGTAGAAGTAATAGGATAAAGACAACAACAAAGGCTGTTATTTTCTGTTGAACAGTTAATTTTTTACAATAGAACCAGCAAATTCTCATGGAATTACAAACACCTTATATGTATTATTCCTTTACTATTGCCTTTATCTTACACCCTTTTGTTTTCAATGAGAAACCATCTTTTCATATAGTCTAAACTGGGCATAATCTCAGAATAACAAAGGATACAGTGGGTGAGTATTCAGAACTGTATATGCAATTAAGGAAATTCAATATTCAATTCAAATAAAACAGGTATTTTGGAATTTAACACCCATGACCTTCAGCAAGATTTAGCTTTTGAATAAATAAGCTTCACTTAGTCCTGTTTTTTCATGTTTGCACACGTATGAGTGGAAATTAGTCAAACAAATGTGTGAGTGCAACATGCGATATACCTTTCACAGTTTTAAGGATGCAGAATCAGAGCTTTCATTCTGGTATTAAAATTAATGTTTAGGCATTAAAATTTATTGTAGCTTAGAGATCTATGATACCTAAAGAAGGTAAAGGCAACTATCAGTCCAGATTCAATTTAACAGGCAACAAAACATTTAGAACTCACTATCTTGCTCTTTAACGCATTCATGTATCAAGATGTATTCCATATGAAATTATAATATGAAGTTACATATTTTAGTAAATCTGAAATATAATGTAAAAGTGGAGAGGAATAGTAAGAACAAAGCATTAATCTGTTTTTTTCTGTTAGTATGAGTTAAGCCACTGACACTCCTGAAGTGTCTGATTCCTTCCAAGAAAACCTCTCCTCTCCTCTCATGTGCACTATTATTTCTATAATTGTCACCCCTCACCTCTCCCAAATGGCTACCTTTGTTTCACATGCACTCAGATGACATTTTGTAAAACCACCCCTCTGCTGTCATCTCTTATCTGTTACACAGCAACAAATGTTACAGAATACTGCTGGGTAGGTTCAGCTTTTACTGCCACACCACCAACTTTCACCTCTGATGTCAAAGGTCAACAGTTAGCTTTTTTGCTTGAAATTAGCTAATTATTTAGCTTTATACCTTGAAATTAAAACTAAAACTAACTCAAATAGATTAAAAAAATAAGTTTGTTAGCTAGGCCAATTTTGTTTTCCTTGTTATGCCTGAAATCAAAAGAATAAACCTGTCCAAAGCTAAGCTTCAACCAGTACAGTTACGTTTTGTTCAGTAATACAAAGAAACAATCACTCTACAAAGAAGTTAATGCCAAATACTAGACAGATTTAAGTGTTTGCTATTGTTATTGTTTTCTTTATCTACTTAATAAAAGTTAAACTTAAAATACACTCACTGGGACTAATGATTACCTAGTGTTTTCTGAAGATCTGTCTTTCTCAGCATTACAGTATAGAACTGCGAAAATATTCAGTTCAGAGTGAATAAATGTGTCTACTCATTCTAAGAAATGGCAATCCACATAGTAATTATTTCTAATTCTAATAGGTGTGGTAAAAATAAGCTAAAATAATGTAACATCGACAGGCTTACTGTAGGGCAACATGTCAGTCAGTATAAACATGGGAATTCAAACCTGATTCAAGGCCAAGGAGCTATTCATGAGTAGCTAATAATTAGAACCTATTTGCAGTGGAAGCCATGATTTGTTCTGTTTCATATTCTGTTCATATTCTATCCAAAAAGATAGCTCTGAGTACTTTGCAAAATCAAATAAAGTGATACATACTATTTCTTTCTCAAACATTTGTTGTGTATACTGTTTGAGCAGTTTATTAAAATTATTTATAAGTGGTTGTTATTTCTGCAACTCAAGATGCTTTGAGCTGATCTGTTTTAATCTTAACCTGAAATGTCTGAAGATGTACTTGTGTATACGCACATATACACATAAACACAAATATTTTGCCCTTCAATGATCAAAAAAATTGAAGAAAATATAAAAAATTTGAAAAATGTTGTTAGGGGAAAAAAAACACAGTAAAAATAAGAACAGTATTGAGAAACATATCTAGCACACACACTCACTTTATTACTTTCTCTGGTTTATACTAATGAACAGTTACAGAGAATAAAAGCCTGAATTTTAAAACATTCACCAAAGCTCCCTAGCAAGTACAAAATTGTAAATCCATCTGATCACAAATATGTTGAACTTTAAATGTTCAAGAGCACATCCAATACCTATGAAAATTGCCCATTTATAGGAAATGCATTTAAATTGCCTTTGTCCAGGCTGTGCAAATGGTAGCTGAAGAAGTATAATTATGTTAAAACGATTCAAGAAGGGTGACGGTCTTTCATGAAGCCTAATCAGTACTGTGGTTGTATCTATGGGTGTAGAATGGTCATGAGCAATCTACCAAACTGCAGACCTCAATTATCATCATTTTTGACTTGTTACTGAAGTACTTGCAGTATTGCTGGGTCGAAGTTTATGCAGTCTGGATTCATGTGTAAGTAACCATCTCTGAGGACATTCAAATACCAGACATTTATGTTGTCTTTTCACCTTCTTTTATACAATTCTCCATTTTAGCATTTAAGCAAAACAAATGATCTTGCCTCGGGATGATCTGATCCAACATCCTTCACTACTTGCAAGTTTGACTGCTAGTTTATGACCTGCCACATACACACACACACACACACACACACACATATATATATATATATATATGTATATATATATATGTGTGTTAGGTCAAAAGAAATATTCAGTTATTCAATGGTCTCAGAGGTCTGTGGTTACTTTCTGAACTTTTGGGAGAGCAAATCTATTTTAGAAGAATAACTTATTTTCAACAGTTTTGTAAAATGACAGTCCAGAATAGTACTATTAGATATTGTAGATATGTATTATACAAAGTACATTATTCAATTTTTCCATCTGTAATTCACATAATTTCACATATCTTTAATGTTTTTCTACATTTGATATAGTTGCTTTACAAGTTAGGCGAGGCTTTTCCTGATAACTTTTATTTCCACAGGATGCAATTTCAAAATGATAATACTATCCCTAATATGAATTTTAGCCAAAAAGATATCCCACAACATTTCTTTGAATTTACTATTTGAGTTAAAGAATACTGTTTTGACACACTTCCTCACTACGTCCCTCCTCTTTTTTCTTTGCTTTTCACCATAATTTCTAGGAGTGTTAGCTACATACACAGTCACCAATCTTCCTTATTTCTATATTTCTACATCACAATATTGATTTTCACATCCTACACTGTAAATTCAAATTTCCCATTTTTCAGCCAAGTTATTGCTATTTTATGGTACAAGTATTTACAACAATTCTCATGTAGATTAGTGAGAATTGGCTTTTTGACCACCATTCTGATCAACACTTCTTCTGTTCTTAGTATCCTTCCTTCTTATTTTCTCATACTTTCTTAGCATATGGTATATTTATGTTTACTTTCCTCTATGAAAGATTTCAATCTGTTTCCCAGTTCATTCTTTTCCCTTACAGTTCCTCTTCTCAGCTGCCCCATCCTTTGTTTCAAAGAGGTAGAATGTCAACTGTTCTCCATTACTTCTTTGTCTCAAAAGCCACACATGTAATTTAAACAACACCTGTCTTTGCTGAAGCTGTCAATTTCATTACTTTATTCCCTTCTTGCCTAAAAGATCAGGAGAATACCATTGAAAATCATCTAAGCCATGATTTTGCTGAGGTGTTCAGTAATGTTTCACTCTGCTCACTGGAAAAATGCCAAGTCAAGTGCCACGTGCTGTGATTTGAAGAAAGATTAGTGGTCTTTTCTTTCTGTGCTCAGAAAGATACTGACGCAGTTGTTCAAACTGGATGAAAAATAAAGAAAAAAAAAAAAGAACAAAACCCACAAACCTACTTTAAATAATTTGAAAACAACAACAACAACTAAAAGCTGGAAAGAATTTTAAACTAAAGAACACCAGAATTTTCAAAAAAATTTAAATTCAAAAACACAGAGATCAAATTAGGTTTTAAACCAGAATTCAAGTTTCGATGTCTGATTCCTTGCGTTATTAGAGGTTAAAGAAAATCTAAAGTCATTAAAACAGGGTTAAAGTACTCATAAGCTGATTCAAAAACAAACACTCTACAAGTTCTTCATCCTGTTGGGATGTTTAGAATTCTCAGTGATTTGTTGATCATGTTACAGCAGTGTCTTTCTCATCTGCTAAAGCCTTTTTTGTCATTTCTTTTGTTTAATTGGAATGGAGTTAACTTTCCTTCACAGAAGTCTGTTCAGTGCTGTGTTTTGGACTTGCATCTAAAATAGTTTTAATAACACATCAGCATCTTGGCTATTGCTTAAGAGTGACTGCACAGCACTGATATTTTCTCCTTTTCACCACTCTGTCCCTTCTCAGTTAACAGGTTGCTTGTGGGCAAGAATTTGGCAGGGGATACACCTAAAACGTGTGGTCTAAACTGGCCAAAGGGAAAATCCATACCATAACACACCATGCTAAGCAATAAAAACTGAGCTAGGGAAAGAAGTGGTCAGGGTTTTATCTTCCTAGGTCTCTATTATTCAGGGGCTAACTGGGCATTGTTTTACTTGTGAAAGCCTTTTAGTGATTGCCTTTGTAACACTTGCTTCTATCTTGTTCTTTTCCCTTTCACTTACCAAGCTATCTCCCCAGTATCACTTCCTCAACCTTCTATGGGGTGGAAGAATACTGTGGCTCAACCCTGCTTTCTAATGCATCCTTCTAAAAAGATAATTTAACCTAAACATACTCATTGGAAATGTAAAGAAATGTAAAACAAAAGATTGAATGCAGGTTAAATTGAAATTTAGCACTAAAAATGTGCAATCAACACAAATTTTCTGTCATCTGGGAAAATATTTGATGAAAACGATGTTTTTAAGCTGACCACAGCATAGAGCTGAAAATCTCTGTCAGCATCTCAGGATTTTCTTTTCTCCTTTTCCTGTCCTCAGGCTGTAATTCTTCACTCTGTACTGCACAGTCAAGGATAACAGAAGACTAATGTTTGTTTTATTCAATACCATATTCACCTGAATTACTAAATGATAATTTGACATGAAGTTATTTTTTATTTAAATAATTGGAATATTTGTTCTCATTTTATTCTTCAATTTTGTACACATTTATGCAAATATGCCATGACTTAAAGACTAATTTTTATTGGAAACTATAAAATATTAAGAGAGTCTTTTGACAACAGGAGAAGATTAGCTGGAAAGAGGATGAAAATTTTACTATTTTGCAGATTTGTGTATTAGCAAATCAAGCATGTGTGATTCAGTTTTATGAAATGAACCAAAATCCTCAAAAAAGCTTGAGCAATTTTAAGGCATCTAAAGATGCCCTTCTCTTCAAACAGAAGAAGGAATTCCTAATTAAACTTTCACAGAAATAGCATGGGACTTTGAGGACAGCTTTTGTTTGTAGATCTACTCTGATACTAGATTCCTAAATCAGAAATTGCACATAGAGAATGAACACCATAAAGAATCATATATACTTGCCTATAAGGAAAATGCACATTTATCATACAGTTCTGCACTATGGCGTCCATATATTCATGTTCCCTGTATTCAGGAATCTCTCATTTAATAAGGTGAAAGAGGTATTTCTTTCTCTTTTTAGACCTTCTGTATAATTCCTCCTTTTGAGAGTTGACCTTTTTCCTCTTTGGATAAGCATATAGCAAGATTCTGGAAAAAAAAAAAAAAACTTCTGTTTTCTGATCGTAGGCTTGGACTACACAAAGGCATGCAGAAGAACAGACTAAATCTTCCTTCTCTCTCTTTGTGCTTTCAGTGTGAGGGAATGGCTGAAGAGCCACAGACAGCTCTGATAAATCCGCTGATTTGAACTATGGACTGCTGGTATGTGTATAAAGACACTCTGTGGCTGCACAGAAGTCACAAAAAACTGGATGCACAACACACATATTGTGCTTTTGAATGTGAGACTTTGATCAACAGAGAATTAAAGGTCTGATACTTCTCACAGCGCTGCATGGGATTCTAGAAAGATAAACTCTGGTATATTGATTGAAAATAATTTTCTATTTCACTTGACTTTTTCCTCAATGTTAAGAAAAAAACAGATACCCTAAACAAAATATCAAAATTGTTTCATGTGTTGTTCTTATGGCCAAATTTATAAATATAATCAATACATAAAAATAATATCTGTGAGCATACAGCCCAAGGTTTTATGCTGCATATAAACATCAGTAGCTGCATAATGACATTTCAAAGAACACAAATATCAATGTTTTGGTTTTTAAATGGAACGAAACACTTATTCTGTATTTAATGCATCACATTATATTTAATTCAAACAAGGTTAAAATATCAATAATCATTTTCTTGAAGAAGATTTAAGCATATTAAACTAATCAGATTCCATGTACAGCAGCTTGATACACTGTACCTGGGAGAACAGAAATGGATGGTTAGGAGATTTACTTATTAGTTCCAAAATTTCAGGTTAGAGGAGATAAAATAACCATGGGGGATGGGGGGGGGGGGGGGGGGGGTAAGATACATACATGGTTGCATTCTGGCTTTGTTTGGATTATTATATTTTATCTATGTCTCCAATCTGAAAACTTTCTGAATGAAACTGTTTCAAGATTTTGAATACACTTGAGACAGGACAGTAAGGGCCAGACTTCAGACTATAAATCATCCTGATTTTTTTTATTGTGGTACTGTCTCAGCTGCACTTAAAATCCTTGTGTACAACATGTCACAGAAATACTAAGACACAGGAAAATTAATAAGCTGATAAAGTGTAACAGGTTTCATAGGTCTCCAATAGCAGATGAAGGAAGGGAAAAATAGCACGTTGCTCTATTTTCATAAAGAATATTGAGAATCCATCTTGAGGCTGACAGCAAATATTGTTTAAGAACCCAGAAAACAAAGAAACAAACACCATTACTTTGTTGTTCACATCCATTTATATGTTTATATCCATTTACTTGTTTTACTATAATTGAGGAAAAAAACAACTTATTTTGAAAAATCTCTATAGACAAAAATTAATGAAGTAGAATATATACTTCATGGATGTTGTTATGAAGGAATGGGTTCCTCATAGGGAAGAGGAGATTCTGATATTTCTGGAATAGCTGGGGGATTCAAAAAAATTAAACTAAAAATATTCCAAGCTGATACTGAACTTTTTTTTTTTAAAATATTATAAGGAATGTTATAAGAGAAATATTTTTTCTTACAACTTTAGATGTAAGGACAGATTAAATGAATTCCATAAGTATTTGTTTCTTTGCATCCTCAACAGTCCATACTGGAAAATTTATTATTGTCCTCATGGACTAACCGTACAACACCAGCAAATTCTATGTGTTTATTAAACATTCTCTTATTAAAATGTAAATATTATGCATTCTACCGCTGGCACAAGCATTCACTATGATCTATGACTGACCTTTCATTGGTACCATGAATGATATATTAATCATCCTCATGATATACATCTACTTGAGTTAACACACATATGAATGACTACAGTCCTTGTTACAGTGCCAAGTCCTAGAAGCTATTGAACTGTTACACTTCATCCAGACTAATGTATGATTGAGGTAACTGAGTTGCAGGAAATATTTGTATGCACATCAGCCTATTAGAGAAGTAACTAAAGTAACTATCCCTTCTTATGGTACAGCTCTGAAAGGTATGAGTGCTAGATAATTCTCAAGATTAGAGCACTTCCTCTTTATTTTATTATTATTATTTTTTTTAAATCTCTATTAAAACTGTAGCCTCTTTATTAAAGGACTTGACAGACACTGCCATTATTTCTACGCTATTCTAATAACTCTAGTACCCCAGTTCTTGAATCACAGAATCACAGAATCACAGAATTATAGGGGTTGGAAGGGACCTCTAGAGATCATCGAGTCCAACCCCCCTGCCAAAGCAGGCTCCCTACACCACGTCGCACAGGTAGGCGTCCAGGCGGGTCTTGAATATCTCCAGAGAAGGAGACTCCACCACCTCCCTGGGCAGCCTGTTCCAGTGCTCCGTCACCCTCACTGTAAAGAAGTTCTTGCGCACATTCGTGCGGAACTTCCTATGCTGGAGTTTCAGCCCATTGCCCCTAGTCCTGTCCCCACGCACTACTGAAAAGAGACCAGCCTCGCCACTATAGCTCCCACACCTCAGGTATTTATAAACCTGGATCAAGTCCCCTCTCAGCCTTCTTTTCTCAAGGCTAAACAGACCCAGTTCCCTAAGTCTCTCCTCGTAGGGGAGATGGTCCAGGCCCTTCACCATCTTTGTGGCCCTCCGCTGGACTCTTTCCAAGAGATCCCTGTCTTTTTTGTACTGGGGAGCCCAGAACTGGACACAGTATTCCAGATGAGGCCTCACCAGGGCAGAGTAGAGGGGGAGGATCACCTCCCTTGACCTGCTGGCTACGCTCTTTTTAATGCACCCCAGAATGCCATTGGCCTTTTTGGCTACAAGGGCACACTGCTGGCTCATGGCCAACCTGTCGTCCACCAGGACGCCCAGGTCCCTCTCAGCAGAGCTCCTCTCCAGCAGGTCTTCCCCCAACCTGTACTGGTGTATGCAATTATTTCTACCGAGATGCAAGACTCTACACTTGCTTATGTTAAACCTCATCCGGTTTCTTACTGCCCAGCTCTCCAGTCTGTCCAGGTCTCTCTGAATGGCTGCACAGCCTTCAGGCGTGTCAGCCAATCCTCCCAGCTTCGTGTCATCAGCAAACTTGCTGAGGGTGGCCACTATCCCCTCATCAAGGTCGTTGATGAAGATGTTGAACAAGACTGGACCCAGCACAGACCCCTGGGGGACACCACTAGTCACAGGCCTCCAGCCAGACACCGCACCGCCAACGACAACCCTCTGCACTCTGCCAGTCAGCCAATTCTCGATCCACTTCACCGTCCACTCATCTATCCCATACTTCCTCAGCTTTGTTATAAGGATGTCATGGGGGACCGTATCAAAAGCCTTACTGAAATCAAGGTAGACTACATCTACCGCTCTCCCCCCGTCCACCCAGCTAGTGACATCTTCATAAAAGGCCACCAGGTTGGTCGAGCACGACCTCCCCTTGGTGAACCCATGCTGAGTACTCCTGATAACCTCCTTTTCTCCCAGTTGTCTGGAGATGGCATCCAGCACAAGCTGTTCCATCACCTTCCCTGGGACAGAGGTGAGGCTGACTGGCCTATAATTACCCGGGTCATCCTTCTTGCCCTTTTTGAAGACTGCAATCAGGCATTCTGATTTAGAGACACAGGCTCTATGAATATCCTGCTGCTGGTGTAGACTGCAGGTAGATTAACCCACTGATTACTTTTTGATTGGATCTTGTTTTCATCATCTTTGAAATCTTTTTACTCTGTTGATATAAGTTCCTCACTTATTTGATATACTTGTCACCATAATTAATGTAAAACATAATAATTAAGGCTTTACTCCTTCCCCCACCCCATTTTATTTTTTTGGTGGGTGGGGGGGGGGGGGGGGTTGAAGTCATAGATTTAGAGATCATACAGAAAGAGCAAGCAAAATAGAATTTTCACCCTCTGGATCACATCACATCACCAGTTATTATTACAGGCTGAAGAGAAATGCATAGACAATCTCCTCATGATTCATTTTAATACTGTCAGTTCATCAAAGAGACTGATAACACCTCCCATCCCTGGAGGTGTTCAAGGCCAGGTTGGATAGGGCCCTGGGCAACCTGGTCTAGTAAATGGGGAGGTTGATGGCCCTTGGCAGATGCACAGGAAATTCGTGATACTTGAGGTCCCTTCTGACCCAGGCTATTCTGTGATTACCAAGTCTTACTGCAGCATTTTAATTTTTTTAATAAAAAGTTTTAGTTGTACCTAAAAGTAGATGTTATGTTAAAAAGACTACAATATTTATGTGAAGATACATGTAATAGAGATATAAATTTCCTTGATTTCAGAAAATCCCACTAAACAGATCACATAAAAAGAATACTAGAGACTGGAGAAGACCTCTGCAGACCACCTAGTTCAGCATGCTACACAAGCAGATTTCCAACTACTTGAAGACAACAGGAACTTTCCCTATTGCTTAAGTCCTACTCTTTTGAAAATCTATTTTATTTTTCTTTCTTGAAAATAAGTCTATGTAGATTAACCCATAATTTATCTCACTACTTCAACTTTTAGATCAATTAAAAAATTGGAAATCAAAAACCCTTACCTAGAAAAGGAAAATGTTCTTTGAATTAATTATCTGAAGTACTTGCTGAAACAGTTTTAACTTGTTATTACAGCGTAGCTTTATTTTTACTTCACAAGTTTTTGTTAAATGGCATAGCTGGCAATTGCTCAGGATGAAAAGCATATCTTAACAAATACTCCTGAGACACAGGAAAGGCTCTAAACTACTATCTTCTTAGAAATATTCCAGAACAGCTAATTATCTTTACATCTGTTTTTATAAAATTTCTGGAAATTCTTTAAAATATAAAGGCTGAAAACTAACAGAGTGAATCTCAGAATACATTAATTTTTTTTGGTCACACATATTCCACCTTTTATCTATGAACCTGAATTTCAGTAATGTGAACCAACAAAACAGTTCTAAATGAGAAAATAGGTGATTTCCACATTTTCCACAGCAAGGAAGTTTAGTTATAACTTGACTTCACTGGTATTTAAATGAAAGGTTGCCATTTTGTGTCAGCAAGGTCAGTCTAAATTCAGTACATAAATTCCAGAGGAAAATTTCACTATGAACTGCCAATCAGAACTGCTAAATGATCATACAGAATACTTAGAACAATAAATTTATGAGCAATAGAAAGAATTAGATTTTTTTGCCAAGAATATTCTCCCAGTAGCAATTGCTAAAATTCAATCCTGACAGGAGATTGACATGCCTATAGGTAACATAAAAAAAATTAGTGGCTTAGGTAAATAAAGTTAAACAAAATTGATTGTGTGCACCCTCAAACAGCAGAAAAATTCTTCAGTTTCTAGTAAAATGCTATCATAGTTTATGGCAGAAGAAAGGTTCTGGCTCCACTTATAAGCAAGCTTATGTAAGCAGAGTATTTTAATCCTAGTTGTGATAACGTGATTTCATACTCAGATAGTCTACTAACATAACAATAGGAACATAATAGAAGTATACTGAACAAGTAAAACTACTCACACAATCTATATGATTAAACTTTTTTATTACTTTATTACTTTTAGTACTTTAAATATTTTCTAAGACTTTCTTCTTGCTTGCAAACATTTTTCCTCTTTAAATATTTAGTCTGCAATAATGCAGTTTTTATTTAAAGCAAGTTATAAATGAAATTCTGCTACAGCACGCAAGTGATAAAAAACTGTTAACTAACCTAACAGCTGGCAGAATGAGCAGCAAGTTAGTATTCCAGTGATTCTTAGAGATGTTGAGAAGAGTCATATCTTTAAGGGCATACATTTTTCTTTCTGTCATCTTTTTGTGATATCTTCTGAGAAACAATTCCACAAGGTGCTTTCTCTTGTGAAAATGAAAGCTGTTATGTTCCATATGAAACATGAATATAAATGAAGTACAACAGAAAACTTGCAATAAATCTTTGTGCATAACTGTAATAACTTTTAAAGCAAGTGCTGATGCTGTTTGAATATATGCTTAGAATAACTGATAAGGCATGCAAAATTACTCTATACATTTTTTTCTTGCAGTGTCTGGCAAAAAAAGAAAAAATAAATAATGCCTAAAAAAAATAATAATGATATCACAGAAAAAAGGATACCAGTTTTAAAGATACCATGTCAAAATACTCTTTCATCCTGGGTGTAATGTGGGAATGGTTTAAATGTCTGTATTTCAAATTCCTGAAGAGAATCTGCTTGTGTGCTATATTTGTAAAAAGGCAGAAAATGCAGCTAGAAGTAGAGAATATGGACTTTTCTTAAAGCCACTTAGCATTTCAAATTGTTAACTAGAAGAAGATGATGTGTATATTGTGAGAAATTAGTAAAGCTAAAATTATAGTACTATTATTAAAATTAGTAACTACGCTAACATCCTGGTAGTAGATTCAGAGCAATAGGGAGATCTTAGAAGTGCTTAGGAAGGCACTGTCTTTGTTTAGGAAGTACATAAATGGGAGGCAAATTTCATAAGAGAGTAGGCATGGACAGGAAAAAGTGTGGGACTATATGATGAGTGCCATATTTTCTCATGCACTTGTAGTACTAGCTGCAGATGTTTATAGCTCAGCAACCTTATAAATATTATAAGTAGATCTCAAGTTCTAAGGCTTTAAGGAACGAGAAGGGTTATATTGGTTAATAGTTTTTGGGGTTTTTTGGGGGGCAAAAAGTATCAAGTAATGACTGAAAAAAACTTAGTTGAAGTACTGGAGCTTTTCTAAAATCAGTTCTATTAAACCTGTGATTGCTTGATATCACGATTTTTGTAGAAAAGCTAAAAACTGCTATAAGGCTATATTTACAAGTACAGCATGCATTGCTTGTGAAAATACATGACTAATAGGAGTGACTGTTGAAAAAGTGCTTTGTAGCATAGAATTTGATCTATCAAACAGAGTTATAGAGAAATAAATAGCAGGCATTACTTACAGAGAAACCTACACATTATGAAGTTACATATATTATTTTTATATCAGACAAGTTATGATAATCAACATCTACTTATAAAAGCTGTTTCAGGTCTTATATTTCTAGTGTTCTTATAGAAGGCTGAGGAATCACTGAAATCATTTATGAAGGCCATCTTTACTCAAATGGCTGATTCAAATGTATGTTTGTCTTGGGTGCACATGAAGTAATTCTTCACATGCACCATTATACTGCAAAAAACAGTGGCTTTGACCTGGAATTTCTCCCAGCTATACTCACAGCAACTTTACATTAAGATACAAAACTTCCAAATAAAATATTTGAGAAATAAATACTTTAAATCTTGATTTTCTTTCTCTAAAAATCATACTTATCTATCATGTTTCTGTTATCTAAACTGAAAGTCTCCCAAACTGACTCACACTCTTCTCACACCATCAGATCAATTTTATAAGGAAAAATCTGGATTTACTTCATTCACAGAATTTTTGTAGCTGGCTCATGGTGAGGTAGGTAGCCCTAGCACCTTTTAAGTCTCTTCACTGTAATCAACTCCATACACATTAGAGCTTTGAAGTAGCTCTTTCTTACTAAATGTGAGACAATATTCATCATTCCCATAATAGGACTGCATGATTATTCATTTCTTATAGCGGAGGATTTTTCCTTCTGTGAAGGAGTTAAAACCTGACAGTCTCTGAATGCTAGTGATATTCCTGCCAGTAAACTCATAACAAACAAACAAAAAAACAAGCCCTAAGCTTCAGAAGCATTCAGTTGCTTCACATTATCAGAAAACAGAATTCAGTATGAGCAAATAGATAAGCCCTTTGAAAAGAAAGCACTCTAACATTATAACTCGTCCAAAAATCTTCAGTAAAATATCTCAGCAAGTTTTTCTAGTTTGCATCAGAAAGTCACTACATTGTTTACGAGGTTCCAAAACTTCCATGAAATTTAATATTCTTTCATTATTATAATAAAAATGTTTGCTAAGCTAATACATTAATTTTACTAAATTACCACTTTGAAAACTTTTCATAACTTTACTCATCCTGAGATTTTCAGTCCTTCAATATTAGCCAGACCACTGCTTACAACTGCCTTTTCAAGAGACTACATGGCTTCTGCCATGAACATATCTTTCCTTCATAATTCATATATCAGAGAAGTATTAACATTTCATTTTAACAGAAGACTAACACAAAGAGAAGTTATACTAGAGAACCGAACCTTTTTGTCAGATGTCAGTGGTACAGTGAAAAACATTCTTCACATGCAGTTAACATCTAGAGTAACAGCTCTCTATTATTCATAATGTATATTGATATCGTGAAGTTGTTTAATCTTATTTCTTCATGAACAATGTTAGTCTAAGCTATCCACACATAGCTATATAATACAGCCTTCAATTTGCACTGACCTTTAAGGATCAAAAGCACATTGCTGCTAACGGTCCTTTTTTTTCTGAAATGTTGTGGTATAATCAACAAAAATGGAGTGGTGTGGTTAGAAAGGAATAAACAGAAATAAATTAAATAGTACTCACCTGTGCAGGGTCACAGGGAAAACTCCAAGAAGAACAGAAAAACAGTCTCCAGAAAGAGCTCCTTCACCCATGGCAGTCAGCCCTTAAGTGGGGTCTAGGAGAGGTGGAGCCAGGCTCTCCTCCTTTCTGGTCACACGGGTGAATTACCTTCACCTGTGCTCCCACAGTTGACTCACTGCTCACCTCAGGTGGTCAATCAGTGGTTCAGGTTGTGATTCAACAGTTCCCATACAGTTGCCTAAATGTTTATACAGTATTATTATTATTATTATTTTTAACAGACATGTTGAATATGCATTTCAGTTGACACACATGTACATTTCAATATGAATTCACATAACCATTATGTACAAAGGTGGACTGTGGTTCTAATATGTTGTATTGGGTGTAAATGGCAAGAGTTAAGTGGGGGAGATGCAAGGTTGGCTTCTGCAGCAGGAAGTCAGAGTACAATCATGTCTAGTGAGTGATTTCCCTAATTTTATTTTGAACCACAAATTGTCTCACTATTTTCTTTGCCATCCTGTTGGGCAGCGAGTAATAGGATGTGGGGATGCTTAGCTGCAGGGATACTTGGCTGCTAATCAAGGCCATCTCACCACATGTGAAGAAGCAAAAGTCATTCATGGTGTTAACCAGGATATATATATATATGTATTGCAGTAGTGGCTAGGTAGTCAATCTTTAATCAGTATTGTTTCTGTGTAAATGTAGTGTGCGTTTACATGTATTTTTCAGAAATATACATATATAAAAAAAAAATAATTGATGGAACTACACTGCAACTTTCAGATTAATCTCCTGCATGGTGCCATACAAAATAAGAAGGTATTATAGCATAAACAAAATATTAGACTTAAAATATACTTATCTATATTTGTTTGTTAAAGCTAATAATGTTTTTAAGGTGATATCTCCCAGAATTATTTCTCCTCCAAGCTTCTCTATACCTTTCCTTCCTCTCACCTAATTCTGTACATCATCCCTGAAATTTGTTCAGTCATTCAGCATATCTTTTATTCCTTTCGATGAGATTTCTAATTGTGGAGGATAGACAGCAGAGTAAATACATAACAGATGACTGAAGATAATAAAATTGTTAAACTTTCTTCCAGTGGTCTGTGTAGCATCATTTTTGCCGATACCTTGCAAAGTCTGACCTTTTAAACTGACAGGTTATTCACCACTGATTCTTTTTAAAGATAGCTATCTCATCTCAGAAAAATGAAAGCCAGACATCCAAGATCAACTTGCTTCTGAATCAAACTGTCATTTTTTGCTTTGTTAGTGTCTGTTATCAGGTCTGGACAAGCAGCTGTTCTGTAGGCTAGCTCATACAACCTTGAATTATTAAGGAAGTCCTTGAGAGTTTATGTAATTACACTTCGTGTGTATGTGTGAGTTATACAGAATCTTGGCAGCTAGCTCTGCTAATAAATATTTAATTTACTCTCTGTACAGTTATTTCAACTTAGAAAAGTTATTTAAGTAACCAGCATGAATTAGAATCCTTGTTTAGTTCCACTTCTATTAATGAAGGAATGAGGAATCTATGAGGAATCTATGAGGAATCCTCCAAGGTGCAAAAAAAGTTAGGGCTCACATACAGATTGTTCATGATTCGGCAGGAATCATGTTAGCTTTTCAGGCTATTTTATGAAGTGGATTAAGAGGGAAAAAAAGTGTATCTATCTGCATTTATGTTTTATGACCGAAACCAAGGAACACATTGCATCTCTGCAAACAGAAGGTAGATCCCATATTACGGATGGGATGGGGCCAAATCAAAAAACATTTCTGAGTACCAGAAGTATTACATATTGCAAAAAACATTTGCATAATTTATAATAGAGTCTTAACCAAACAGACAAATTGTGAAATTAATCAAGAACCCAATGTTTTTAGGGGAATATCTTAGATCAATGATCATAAATTAGTGTCTGAACCACCTAAATTGTCTTAAGAGAGTGAATACTATATTGCACTTTATTTCAAGTATTTTTTTTCTTAATGTCGTAGTAATTTAACATTATTTCAGCATTGGTTTGCCCTGACTATTATGGTAGGCAATGTGTTCCTAAATGTTTTATGTATAAGTGTACAAACACATGAAAATGGATTATGTACCTCCAAAATTTACATCTAAACAGGAAAAAAACAAAACAAACAAACAAAAAAAAGCAACAATGTTCAGTGAGATTATTACAGTGTCTTCAGCATTAATCAGTAACCATCTGATTTTCAAGTGAAGTTTAAAATTACTATTTCTACCTGCCAGCCCTGGCAAAAACAACCTACTTTTCAGCTCTTCCTGCTACTTAAAATCAGATTTATTTATTTATTTATTTTTAACTGGTAATTAGTCAAGAGGTAGACTGACAGAAGTGGCTCATTCTTTATTAATTAATTAGCAAAATTTCAGAACCTTCATTTGGACACAGACTTTAGGGAGTCTGGATTTCTTATAGCTTTTATATTAAAATAAAAAATTTAAAAAAATCTAAAAAAACCCAAATTCTCAGATCACATACAGTAACTTGTGTCAGATGAAAACACAGTGAATTTCAGAGAGAGTATTGTTTGCATGCTTGCTGAGAATACAAAGCAAGTAGACATAAATGAAAATGAAATCTTGTTAATTTTCTTAAAATTTTATCTCAGAATTTTTAATAGATGTTAATAAGAACAAAGGACAATTTCTGGTATATTCATGCTTTTACAGAGGACAAGTAGGTAGGGAAACATGTCTCAATAAACCATTACAGATATGTCATGTAAAATTTAGATTAGTTGTTAAACAGTAAAAATATAAATTACTTTTTGATGTAAAAATTATACTTTAAAATGTAGCAACTGGGAGTTGAATGTCCTAAATTAAAAAGTAGCAAAACCTCACTGAATAAAAAAAAAAAGGGGGGGAATTAGACAAATGGCTGGATTTGAAGAAACCTGCTGGAGAATCCTGTATTGTTTATATCTTGCATGCCAGCTATCTTGTAATTCATTTGCGGACTTTGTAAAAAATAAAAGGAAAACATTACCCTAGTTAATGTTATGTTGTAAAAGCTATATAATTTCCATATGTGTATGTTACCCATTGGAGTTACTTGCTGTGAGAGGATGGGACAAGTACGTGCTTCTTTCTGGGCTTTTCCTAAAGTTCCTAAGATTGTCCACCTAACTGGCTATCACTATAAGCAACATGACATCTTTTCAGATGGGAGGACAAAGATTAATTGTTTAGTGTCAAAATTTAAAAGCTTTATACTTGCATACTGAAGACTTTGTACTCTGAAGGAATATATCCGTAAAAATATATAAACATCTATAATTTGCAATATTGTTGTATAATAATAGACAAGTACTTTCACAGAATTGGCTGTAATAATAAGTAGGAATTTTGGCAGTCCATGTCATTTCTAGAACAATCAATGAATATAACATGGTTGTTGTCTAGATTTTTCCCAGTTTAAATTTTCTTTCTTATTGGTAAAATTCAATTTCATCTACCATTTGTATTGTACTGCTTTTTGTTTCCCTGCTAAGCTGTCATTATTTGCCATAAATCTTCTTAATTTCTATTTTTTTCCCACCCCACAGTAGAGAGGAACAGCTAATGGCTGGGTCAGGGTATGTCTGTTAGCCAGGGTCAACCTACTCCCCTGTTTTTTGAACCTTACACTTACCTTTAAAATCAGACTATTTGGAGCAAAAATATAACTTGCTACTTTCTTAAATGTATTGAGTAGTCTATTTAGACCTATACTATGGAAGTTTGGTACATAATAATGGTTCTGTACTTAAGAGTCTTGTTTTACATTTAAAAATGTTCCAAAATTATTGTGCTTTCTGTATACTGATCATTACCCAAGTATTAAAATTTCAACATGAGGCATCTGAAGAAAATAGACTGCACAGACTGATACGGATAAAATGGAATGTTCTTACCTTGACCTTCACAAACTTAATTAGTTTCCCATTCATTTGTTCCTTTTTTTTTTTTTTCTTTTTTTTCTTTTTTTTTTTTTTTCCTGAGTGGCTATACTCTCACCCCCATGTAGTAAGTGGACTATGAAGAGAGTTATGTCAAGACAGATAAATGGAAAAGAAGCCTTTAGAAAGGTACTTCTCTATCTTTTGACTCTGTAAGTTAAAGAGAGTTAAGTGTATCAAACATAACATGATGGATAATTAATGCAGAATTAAAAGTAAAAACATGGTAGTTTATTTCAGAACATTCCATATGGTTAGTACCACCAGTTCTTGGAAAGATTGCTGACATAAGTTATTAATGTAGAAAAATAATGAAGTTTAAAGATCAATGCATTATATACTAAATAACATACATTCTAAACCTCTTGCAAAAAGAAAAGAAAGATGGTATGACTTTGGATCTGAAACTTCTGTAAGTATTTCAGAGCTGTCTTTTTCTTCCTTATGAAAGGGTCCAAAAAATACTAAGGTAGAGATTAAGCCTGCCAGAATAGAAAAGACAAAGTATAATAAGACAATAGGCAGATAGAAGAGTTTAAACCCTTAGCAAACAAAACAGTTCTATGACAGTAAATATAAAATAATGATGACTTTGATGAGGCTTTATCACACAAGGCCATATTCACAATAAATTATAAGCTATGAAAAAGTCAAAAGACAAACCTGTTTGTATCATTAATAAAGCATAAACAGCAGACAGAAAAGAAACAATAACCAAATCTCAATAGGAAAAATAATGTCAGCTTTAATAAATTCATTAAACAGATATCCTTTTGCTTTATGAAATACGTAGAATTTTTATTTCAAGTCTCACAAGGGAAACCTTTGTATCAATAAAATTTCATTTCTTATTGTAATAATTTTTAAATGAAATAATGAAACTACTTCAGATTCGAAAACATGTAGATTACAAGTTTAATTAAAACAAATAAAAATGAAAAGGAATTCAACATTGTTTTAGAGTGTACTTACTGACAATTCATGAATAATGTATGACTATTTCAGTGAATGCTGTTTTACGTTACAAGTAGTATATATGGTATATCTTCTAATTATAATGATAACACAAAGCAGGATTCTTCCAAAGTTTTCTCTCCCACTACCCATTTCAAGAGGCATAAAGAGCTATTAGGAGCAATGATCAACCAACAGTTTTATATTTGCTAAAATATCTATTCTAAAATATGTTTTTTTCCTCTGAATCAGGTATTAGCATGAAAGTAATTTTACAAGGGATAACCAGTACTGTGAGAGCAGTCTGTGTTGTATTCAGGGGACTTCCAAAAGTACAAACTGAGTTACATTTCAACATTAGCTTCCTAGAGGAAATATTGAAGTATCCAGCACTGAGGTGCTGGAGCTGGGCCAAAGAATGGCAACAAGACTTGTGAATGGCTTGGAGAATATGCCCTATGAGGAACAACTAAAGGAACTGGGGCAGTTTTGTCTGGGGAAAAGGAGGCTGAGGGGAGACCTTATTGCTCTCCTCAAATACTTGAAAGTTGATTACAGCAAGGGTGGGGTTGGTCTCTTCTCACTGGTGACAGGGGACAGGATGAGGGGAAATGGCCTCAAGTTGCACCAGGGGAGGTTTAGGTTGGATATCAGGTAAAACTTTAGAAAGGATTGTTAAGCACTGGAATAGGCTCCCCAGGGAAGTGTTTGAGTCACCATCCCTGGGTGTGTCTAAAAACCATTTGGATGTGGTGATCAGCATCATGATTTAGCAGAGGGTTGTTAGGGCAGTATGGTTATGATGCAGCTGGACTTGATGATAATTTCCAACCTGAGCAATTTTATGATTCTATGATCCTCTAAAGAGACAAAGTTGAATCCCATCCTAATCTGGCGGTAGTAGAGTGACAATAAGAAGTAATGCCAAATTAATAGAGATGATGACCATATATCTAATTTTCAGTATCATTTTAAGCTGTTAGGAGAAAATGAGATTGGGATACATGTGGACCCTTCCAGTCTGCTCCTGTCTTGAGTGATTTTTTTTCTTGTATTCCTATTCCAGGTGAAATTGCTGAAAAAAGTGGCTTTTTCTCAGACCTAATAGTTTTCCTTGCAGTATTGCTGCACTAATTACTTTACAAGTTAGTCTTTTTCCAACTGAAAAGGGGTAAAATGTTAGATTGTTTTATTCTACTAGAAAACATGAATGAATTTGTGTAATCATCAATTTTTGTTAGTCTATACATCTGAAATTTGAACTTGACTAGCTATGTAAGATGTTATTGCTAGTTCTTTATCTATTTTTTTACTTACTCACTGATACATATTTTCCTCCCTAACTTAAAGTTTCCTACTTTTAATTCAAGTCTCAGTTATTCCAACTGTGGTATCATTTTTTGTACAGAGAACTTTTCATTCCTGTGAATTGATGTTTGGAAATAAAAATACAAATGTTAAAATGTATTTTCTCTTTCTGAGACACTCAGTTCATAACTATTTTATCTTTCTTATGAGGAGAGCTATGTTGCCTCAAGAAATGCTTAATTTTTCAAAAGCACAGAGAAAAAGCACAAAAGCACAAAGTAATGCAAACACATTTTGAAGATCATGATGCCAGTACACTCTCTTTTCTTCAACTCTGTTCAGAAACTTTGATGCTTGTTTGAAGGGGAAAAGAGAATAGGTAGGGAATTTGGGCTAAAGTCAATTTACTGTCAAACCTGCTAGAGAAGCGCAGTCTCCTCGGAGAAGGATCACAGAACAGCAAATCGTCTTGAACTAGTTCAGATCCCTTAAAAACATTTTACTTGGCTTTAAAAAAACAGGTGACATGTGTAGAGTATGTCCATAAAATTACTGTGGGCAATCCCAGGACATGTTGCTTCTTTGCACTCATATGTTACCTAAAAAGCAGATTCTGAGAGAGAGCCAAAGTTGCATGTCTGATTCTCTCCTTATGTTGTAAATATGTCTCAAAATCTCAGACAACTGAAAATCTGAACAGTACAACACATTTTTCAAGATGTAATTTCAGTTAAAGAAAAATTTGACAAGCATTTTAGCATTGTACTCCTTGAGTTTCTCCCTGAAGAGTTCATAGTTTTATAGATAATAAATATTTCTTTGAAACTCTGTATTTTCATGATGAGTCATTGAGATTTTGATAGATAATGGTGACACAGTAAGGTGAATGTCAGTCTGAAGACCTCTTCTCTCCGGCTTGACTGATGCTGATAACAAGGTGATAACTACTGATAAGATGCTGCTGAGGGTTAATTATGAGGTTGACATCCTGCTCTCCTATCACAGATTTAGGTTGTCTGGGTCCTATGAGATCTGAGTTTTGACAGCATTCTTCCTTAGTTTGGAAATCTACTTTCTTTATCTCTACTGTTAAGCATAGATTTGCAAGAAGTAGTATTGCCTTGATTGTAATCATTGTTTTATGTAAAACAAAAATGCCTGGCTTTGTTCATTGAGTATATTGATAACTGAGCAAGTAAAGTCAGTGGTTTTATGAGTTTTGGTTAATAACATACTTTTAGGTAGCAAAGTATTGAAAATTTAATTTTGATATGTAATAGTACAAAATTTCTTCATATATTTAATGATATTTATTTGTTTAAAGGTACTTTTAGTATGATAATTTTAAAAATTGTTAGTAATAAAAATAAATTTTTACTGAAAATGTATTTATTTCATTTTATTTTACTATTATGTTTCTACTTTTTATCTTTCATGGACTGTTGTATAGGTTTTTTCTCTTATTAATTTTGAAAAAGAAAATCAACTATGTTATGAATGCAGATGTGCAGTACACCAATGATATGGAAAGCTCTACTGGGACAACTAAATCACAAATATAGTTTTTGAAAAAGCTTAGGCGGAGGCTTCTGTGTAATAGGTCTAATAAAGTACAGTAGTTTATTTCTCCAAGTCTGTTTTTTAAAAATGATAAAGTTATACATTTGTGTGACTAGGATTTTTTATTTTATTATTATTCTTATTTCCAGAGAATACTAAAAATAAATAAATAAATAAAGCTGTATCTTATAAAGTATATAAATTAATTGAATGAAAGTAGAAAAGATAATATTGAGTAGAGAATACTTAAAAATTGTTACTATTGTAGCTGCAATGTGTACTAAGGTTCTATGGGAACATTTAAAGTACTCTTTTTGTCTCGGGGCATAATATGAAGTATAACCTCATACTTGTTACATTATAGCTTTCCTTATTTATACCAATTAAATAGAAAAAAAAAATAGCAGCTAATCACTTTTTTTAGAGAATTTTAATTACTCCTGTGTTATTTTTAGGCTACCTTATGACATCAAGCTTTTATACTTGTACAAACAAATAGAAGACCTGTAAGAACCTGAAATACATGATGAATACTAATAAAGTTGGCCTGGAAACCTCTTCATTAAATATTGTGATCTGATTGCCACCATATTCTGATTGGGCCTTTGATTTTCATTTTAATAAGGGTATAATAGACAAGCTGTTATCAGAAGTATTTCACTTGTACTGTCAAGGTTAAAATGAAGAACTTCTAATGTTTTGTTCTATAAAACTATTTTTAAATTATGTGCAAATCAGACAAAGAAAAGAAGAAATTCTTCCTCATGTTCAGATAGAACTTCCTGTGTTCCAGTTTCTGTCCTCGTCCCTAGTCCCATCTCTGGGCACTGCTGTGAAATAACCTGGCCCCATCCATTTGAATACTTCCCATTATATGTTTATAAGCATTGATAAGATTAATTCTCACCCACAAGCTCTCTACCTGTCCATCATTCGCTCAAAGGCAGAGATCGATACATTCAGTTTGGTCTCTCACACAAAGAACAACTCTACTGCCTTGCCCTGCTTGCTTCCATAAAAAAGGGCATAACTATCCATTTCAGCTTTCCAGTCACATGAGCTGTCCCACCATGTCTCTGTAGCTGGAATGAAATCATGACCCTGTGACAGCACATAGGAGGTCTCTTGTTCTTTCAGTTTATTCTCCATGCTGGGTGCACTTGGCACTTCAAAGAGGAAATGAGAGCAGAGGATGCAGGATCCCCTTGAGATGGAAAAGGATCTTCCATAACTACACATTCATTTGAGGTAGCTGGCCTTATGCTTCATGTCATGGAAAGCAACTAAGGAACATCTGTCACTGTTCTGGTTGACCTGGCTTATTCAAATGGTTAAAATGGTGTGCGCATTGCCATTTTTTACCCCACTCCCAAGTCCTTCAATTTAAAGCCTGCCTTACTAAATTAGACAGCTTACTGCAGATAATAGTTTATTATTTTGTTATGTTGTTTCTATTTCATGTACTCTTACAGTTTGTTTAAAGAACAAAGCATGCAAGTGAATGCATAACTGCTCAAGCAGGTTATAGAAACATCTGATTTTACTGATCAGTTAGTTTTCTATGTGCATATTTTGCACAAGTGTAATATTATTGCTTAATGAAGAGCACTGTCTGTCCCTTTTCATAAAATACTTTTTGTAAATTTGCCTAAACTGTTGATTCTACTGACATGGTAACAACTACAATAGAATAACTATGGATAAGCGTTTTAAAGATGCATCACATTTTACCTCCCCAGGATAATCAGTTATTATAGCCAAACATTCTTCTTTCCTATATGCTAAAAACATTTTCCTTTCAGCAATCTTATTTTTCCACTCTTTTACTCATGCATGTGCTATGGATATGTAATTGATACTAATTAATGTATGATTCACTTTTTGCAAAGAAACCTTCCATAGTTACTCCATTATTTATATTTTATGTATCATTCACATTCTCTCTCTAAATATATGTTTCTTTAAAAACAAACAAACAAACAAAAAAACCCTGCAATATATTTACTTACTCCTTTTAAGTGTATAACTTGGAAAGAGTTGATAGGTGAAATTAATTTTCAGGAAGAAGACTTAAAATGTCTTAAATGGTTCACTTTCCCCTCAATACAACACAGAAATCAAAGAAAAAGCTGAATAAAAATTGGGGGTGCAAATACTGAATTGGATCGTTGACCCTAAAAGCAACTAAGGTTGTTCTGAGCAGGCTAGTGGCTTCCATGAGATCAGGAGTGCTACAGATACAAAGGATATTCCCTCAACATACTTTCTACACAGAAGCTCTAAAATAATACTTGTGAAGTCACTCCTGATTATTCTGCATTATTTATCATCAGGAATTTCAGTTCCTTGCTTAAAATAGTTCTTGTTCATGTGATATTGTCCTCTAAATTTCCTTACTATTTGAAGCTGCTTCCTATGTAATTACATATTTATTAATAAGATTTCCATGAACAGTTAGGAAACTGCAATCAGAAATCGTGGTACTATTCACAAGTTATTTTCAGATCATATTGTCATGATTTATAAATGAATCTGTACATAAAATGGAGGTGCTAATTTTATTCATGAATCCAGCACTGTCCAGCGTGGAAACCATTTTTTACTGATTTACTATATTCCTTGTTTATAGAATTTTCTGTGAACTTTAACCACACTCATTACTTGCAAATATTTACCAGATCATTTTTATTAAAATTATTGAAGAAGAACAAGAATTCTAGTCAATTTTCTCCTTTAAACTGACATGATTTTTAGTTAGGAGTTTAAAATGTATGATATTTTTTTCTAACTTTTTTTTAGGGTGAGGCAAGCTCTTGAAATCTATTTACTATGATGAAAAAAAGGTGAGAAGACCTAAAAGTATAAAAATTCTTGGATGAACAATAAGATATCCTTAAACTGAGATTTTTAACAGGATTCATTCAAACAGCTTTGTAAGCATCCAGCTGCCTGAATTTTCACAACTAACTGGACCCTTATTTACACAAGCCCAATATTTTCATTGTAAAAACGTGCGTTGTTAAAATTAAACAGACCAATCCCTATTGAACTAGAATCTGTCAATAGTTATGGTAAAATTGTTATATAATAAACTTAATAAATATATATTTACACTAAATTCTGGCACAAAGAATAATCTTTCAAAATAAATGACATTTTCAGTGTTGTTCTTATTGTTCATCTTACCCAGTCTCAGCCTAAATCCTATTCCTAAGGGAGATATCTTCACTTATGACCTGGCATAACGTGAACTTAACAGATGGACAGACGTATAAGTAGCCAAAAGCCAGTATTCCATGTACATTTAGGGTGTTTGCTAATGACAATATTCTCAGACAGAAATTTCCAAACAGATGTTAATCTTAAATCTATAATCCTATGTTTAAATAATACAGCAGTATTCATTCAGTTTTGAGATGTTTCCATTTGAAAAATAAAATAAAAGCTACCTTACAAGCTATGTAAGAAAAGCAGCTATGTAAGAAAAGCTCTCAAGCTTTTAGTTTAGGTTTTTATTCCTTGGTGGATGTGATCTGTAGCAAAGAAATGTACCAGAGGCTCAAATATCTGAGTACAGCATCCTGGACTTAACATTATGTTTGACCTGCAGCAGAAAAAAAATAAAAATCCCTTATAACACACAGCTGAAAGCCACTAAAACATACTTGGGAAACAAGCCAAGTAGAATGGTGCCATTTCACCAAAAATAAATGTATTTATGCAGCAAACAAAGGTGGTTTAAATCTCTATGTCTGCTGAGGACGACAACCCTTCTGAACTGTCACATTCAGATAGGGTCAAGCCGGGCAAAATGAACTGATTATTTCAAATTTCTTGAAGACTTCATATTAAGTCCAGTGACTCCAACCAAATCATTTTGTCTTTAGAGTCAAAAGGTCATGTACTGAGTCTGATTGATTTTGACTACAATGAGTGCACTCCTAAGCACTTTTGGAAGGTCATAAATAAGAGTAAAGTAAAATATTAAAGTGTATATTTTTATGGAAAGTTTTAAAAATACTTTTATTTATTTATTTATTCCCCCCCCACAAGGTGACTGAGAATTAATTGTGGCCACCATCAGTAACAAAACACAGAAACATTATCTCATGATTAGTGGTAAGAAATGAAATATATGAATGAAAATTAAAGAAACTTTTAAAATATCTATTTTTAATGCTGAATATAAATTTCATTGTTTATTTTTAGTTCCTAGCAAGCATTACTATCCAACCAGAGGTGAAGTGTCACTGGAGCCAGTGTTCACCAGTGCAGAGGAGCTCAGATACATCCTGGGCTGTAGATCATGCCCTGGTTGAGTTCATGATCTTGAGGAACACAGGCCTGGCAAAAAGCAGAGCTCAGACCCTGAACTTCAGGAGAGTGAACTTTCACCATTTTAAGGAATTATTAGTAAATGCCCTGGGAAACTATCCTTAGGGACATAGAACAGAGCAGAGCTGGCCACTCCTAAAGGGCGCTTTTCTGAGAACACAAGATCTCTCCATCCCCCTGCATAAAAAAATCAAGAAGAGGGTGCAGGAAATCAGCATGGCTGAACAAGGACATGCTGGTCAAACTGAGGGAAAAGAAGAAAAAGCACAGAAAATGGAATCAGGGATGAGGCCTGGAAAAAAAATCAGGGTTGCAATCTGGACATAGAGAGACAGAATCAGGAAAGTCAAGGCACATGTGGAACTAAACTTGGTGAGGTATGTGAAAAATAACAAGAAAGGTTTCCGTAGTTACATTGGTCAGAATAAACAGTCCAAGAAGAGTGTACACCCTCTGTCAAATGAGAAGGGAGAACCTGTTGAGGTACTCTGAAAGTTTTTTGCCTGATGGCAATGCATTTGCATTGGCCTCTTCTGCCTTTTTATATGAAATCGTAGAATCATAAGGTTGTAGAATTACGCAGGTTGGAAAAGACCTCGAAGATCATCAAGTCCAACCACAAAATTTCATTAACAGTCTTGCATGAAATGTCAGATCCTGCTTGTGATGTAGTTAAATGTAACCAAGTTATTAGAGACAAAAATTAAACTATTAGTTCTTATTTTCCTAGTGGCATCCTTATGCTTCTGTGTTTAATATACAGAGGGTACATGCAAATATGGCCACAGGATTTAACTGATTCTATGTAGGTCTCTCCAAAAGTAAAAACTTACATTCATTTCCATGAAAACAGCATCATGTACAAAGAGCACAATAACACTATTTGGCAGAGCAAATTCTGAGCTACAAAATACCATTTTTTCCAATATTGTCACCACCATTAGCTAAGCTTTTTCATCAGAAGTGAGCAAGAACCTGCATGCTGTGCTTGTGAAATGTTGCATCACCATATGGAGCAAAGATTGTTTTACACACCAGTGTCACCACTGCTGAGACACACCACCCACCACCTCACTGCACTCACATCCACAGTTTGGTCTCCACAGATGTGCAACAAACATCAATGAATGCCAATGGGTGCATTATTTTTTTCCACATGAAGAAATTCAATGACACACCTTTGCTTCATATGCATTTCCATGTCAGATGCCATTGTGTCAGAGTGCGTGATGTAAAAGAATGCTGTTGGGAAAGTTCAACTTCCACTGCCACACCACCAACATCCACCTCTGATTTTACCAAAATAATAAAGCAGGAGGTGCTCCTTTCAGACCAGTCATCATAGAACAAAACTAAGAGGAGAACACTAGTGTTTTTCACCACCCTAAACACAAGTAATTTTACCTTTGTATGGCCCAGAAAAATAAGAGACAGACACTGCTTGAAATGGGTTGTCTAGTCTATCAGCAAGCTCTACTGCTGCTCTGCACTCTGCTCTGCTGCATGATCCCAGTTTGAGTCTGCTATTCCTAAATTTACCATGGATTCTTTGAATTTGATATATGACTTGGCTATTAAACACCTCTATGCATGGAAAAAAGCATCATGGTACCTGGCAAGCATAAATCCATTAGCCAGCTTGCTCTTATCTCTGTTGTTTGGATCTTCATTGAATAAACGGGGAAGAAAAAAAAAGAGAGAAATGAGAATCTGCCCTTTAAATTTGCCATTGTGCTTAAACTTCTCCAAAGAAGTTTAATAAAAAAGAAATAACCTTAATTTCTTCTATCTGTAGAAAATAGTTTCTGATAAAAATAGGGACAGCAATACTAGGAACTGAAAAACGCAAGTGATAAAGGATATCTTAACAGAGTTTTAAAACAGAAATATTGTATCTCTAAAAATCTCATTAGGATAAATAATACCTCATCTCACTAGGGATCATTTTCATCACAGTATATTGAAAATGACTTATTTTTCACTCACTTAAAGGTATCTATTTCACGCTTCATGATGGAAAGCAGATTCCTTTTTCAGGAGTCTCTAGAGCATGTGAAGCAATCGTACAGAATGTTCTATCTTGCATTTTTGGCAAGCTGTTAAACTGCTTTTGCAGAATCACATTTTAAAACCTTGACAGTGACTTAAATTACCACAGATTTAAGCTTTGCTCCTAACATACCATAATGTCATAACTCTGCTCAGCAAGGCAGTGATGAGCCTGTTTAAGCAGTGCAATGCACTCTCTCTGCACATGTAGTCTCTCATCCCTCCTTAATAAAAATGTGGAGAGATATACCATGCAAAGTACAGCAAGCTAAGGGAAAAGCACCCCATTAATCTTACCAGCAAGTGGAGCGTTTTGTTTTGTGGTTACATTTTGTACTCTCTTCTGAATACATACTGGCATTTGTTTCCTATTACTTGTTAGGTTTTACAGAAGAGATCTTCAATAGCAAATTGCCCTTTCACTCTCAGCAGGACACGCATTCTGCACAAACACAACCCAAAATACTTTTCCTGCACAAAAATACTCAAGAAAATACTGCTCTTAGTAGGTACTCGGTACTTCATTCTCTGTTGGCTACTTTTTTTTTTTTTTTTTTTTTGTATTTGCCTTTTTTCTTTTTTAAACTAAAAATTCATCAAAATCATTCCAGTTTTACATTGTACAGTGGTTAAATAAAGCCTTCACTCACTAACTCTATTACTGCTCTGGACTTAAAATATTGACCATTTGAGGCTGCAGTTAAGTAAACATAAAGAAATTCCCCTTTAATTCATTAACTTACAGTCTCACACCACTCACTGGAAATCAGTTACCTGCAGAAAAATTTTGTAGTGAAAGACAGAATTAACTCCATCTCCAGCATGGCATGGTTCAGAGTATGTATCTAAGCATTTATTTGGTTCCGTCAAGAGACACCACAAAGACTGCACTTAGGCCATTACTAATCAGAACTTCGCAAATACTGCCTAATATTATTTTTTTTAATTTATGCTATTTGTATTATAACGTATAACTTACTGTACATTAACTGCTGAAGAAATTTGTTGAAGGGTCTTTAGTAAGGAATCGATCTTGAAGGAAGCGCATATTAAGAAAAAAATTTCTGTAGCAGGAAGTAAAACAAAGGTGTGAGTTTTGCAGCTGATATGATTTGGATTTTTTTCTGCTACACGTATATAATACTAGCAGAAAGATAAAAGAAAAATAGCACAGTGCAGCTTCTGCTGAAGTACAATCAACAGCAAAAGTATTCAGTGTTGGTAGGAAGTTCTTAAAATATCAAGCCTTTATTACTGGACAGCAGAGCTAAATAAATAGTAGAATTCATTGTTAAGAAGTTGATTTGACTTGAATCCATGACCACAGTATTTATGTCTTCAGTATTTATGTGCTGATGCTACAAAGAAACTGTGCAGAGGCCAGAAGATCACAAACTTCATAAAATTTAGTACAAATATTTGTGTGCATATTTCCTGACAAAACATGTCCAGTTTCTCTGTTCATTTTTCTCTGTTTAGAGCTGGTTTATATGTTTCCTAAGGTATACAAACAATAAGCTGTGATTCAGCTTGTCAGTTCTACATCATAAAGAATAAACTAAGTAATTTGCAAACAACACACATTCAGGAAGATTTTCTTCTAAAATATTCAGATGGTGAATTTCAAAGAAATTCTGAGGAAATCAGGATCAGTTACAGATCACTGGATGACTAACGCCAACACTGATTGTAATTATTATTGTTTTTTTCGCTATTTAAGGATAAACAAAACAAACAAACAGAAAAAAAACCCAACCAGATTCTGCAAGATGAATATGGCTCTTAATACATCAAAAGTGACAAAAAATAGGGATTAGTCATTAATAATATTCTACATAATTTACAGCATTTCTTATTTTGTGAAGATATCCTATGGCATTATTTCACAGACAGAAGAGTTGATCTAAAAAATTACCCTTTAGTTCTTAATGGCTTGCACATAGAAACTTTTGGCATGAAATGTAATGGAATTACTCCACAGAGATAACTCTGGATTAATGTTTTCACTTTTGCAGTGCATAAATGTGTTTGAATTCAAGTTAACTGAAGCTCTGCAGATGATTTACAATTGAACATTAAGAAAGCAGACTCAACTGTCATTCTAGATTAATTAAACTGTAATATGAAGAGAATTTTGTTATTATCCACAATACTCAGTTTTCTTGGAACAAAAGCAAACAAACAAAAAAACAAAGAGAAGAAGCAGCTCTTGAAAGCCAGTAGTACAGCAAAAACAAAATCAAGCAAAGAAAAAGAATTCAGAACTGAAGTGACTATAATGAAAAAATAAATTGTCAAAGATTTAGAAGTTCCTGTACTAAGTGTTGCCTGTGGTCTGAAACCATAAAGAGTCCAGAGTATCTGAGCAGATCTGGTAAAAAAAACAAAAAACAAAAAAAACCAAAACCAACCAAACAAAAAAAAAAAACAAAACAAAAAAACCCAGAAACTTTCAAATTTCAGATGTTCTTAAATAAGAAGTACTGAATGAAGTGTTAAGCTGAAAGATTTTGTTTTGTTTGTTTGTTTGGTGCATCCAGATTACTGCATTATAATCCTCTTAATTTATTTTCTGATCTACGTTTACAAAACTACTTTCTGACACTGACAGCTGGATGAAATTTCAAGCACTTTGCACTGTTCTTTTGGAACCTAGCTGACAATGCCCCATTGCTCAAGCCTAGATAATTTTCTTTTTATGTAGAGTCCTTCCAGATTAAATAGGAAGTAATTTCTGCTGTTAGGTCAGGGTAAAGAATATCTCAAACAAGGTTAGTCTTGGTGATAGTTTAGGCATATATCCAGAGGTTAAGTTCAGATACGTTTCCCTTTGCCTTGAGCGTCATAACTACATACATTTAAAAGCCCGATTTTGTCAAATGTCTTGAACTGGTTGTTATTAAAGCAGAGATTATACCCAGACGGTAGAGAAGACAACTGGGCTTGAGCAAATTCATTGCACTACGTACTGATGTAAGTTTACATGCAATGATCTGAGACCTATCATTGCAGCATTTGTTTTTAAAACCATGTAACCTGCATTAATAAATAAATAAATAAATAAATTAGATCCAAGATTAGCTTTAAAATGTTCCAAATGGCAAGTCAGAGAAGGAAAAACAAACAAAAAATAAAACAAACAAACAAAACAAAACAGTGCAAAGTGTGTTTTGCTTTTCCTCACGTAGGAATTATTTTTTTCAGCTATTCAAAACAGAGTCCTTGAAATTAGTTTCCATCATCATTCTGACAAGGTGTTGGCTCTTGCTGAGAATTTATGAACTTAAAATAATAGCAGATATCAAATCAGTTGAAAACATTACAAAACTGTAGGACAATAATTTTCTCAAACACTTGCAATGCAGTCACGGTATTTGCACATACCTTCATGCATAAATGATTAAATGGAAAACATTTGTTCACACTTCATTTACATTTATTCAAATACTACTCTACTCATCCAACAATGAATATATTGAGATCAAATAAGTTTAATTAATTTAATAATAATTAATTTTATTGATTAATTGATTTTACACACATCTGTACCCAAACCATATATTTATTTGTCTCTGAAACTACCTATATGGGAAGTAATGATAAATCATGACTTTGGGGCAGTAGTGCAAATTCAAATTGATTTATTTTGAATACAGAAAGAGTAAACCATTTAATGATGTGCAGTTTGTTTGTTAGCTATTAGCATTCCAGAAAGGTAAAACACACCTGCCTTACAAAGACCGACTTAGGGAGCTGAGCTTATTCAGCCTGGGGAAGGAGACCTCATTGCAGCCTTCTAGTATTTAAAAGGGGATTATAAAAAGGAGAGGAATCAACTTCCTACAAGGGCAAATAGTGATAGGACAAGGGGGAATAGTTTTAAGCTCAAGTAGCAAAGGTTTAGATTGGATGTGAGGGGAAAGTTCTTCGCAGAGAGACTGGTGAGGTGCTGGCACAGGCTGCGCAGAGAGTCTTGTGGATGCTCTATCCTTGGCAGTGATCACAGCCAGGTTGGATGAGGCCCTGGGCAACCTGATCTAGAACCAGCTCTAGAGGTTTTTTGGCCATGCCCATAGCAAGGAAGTTGGAATTTGATGGTCCTTGGGGTTCCTTCCAACCCAAGTCCTTCCATGATAATATGTAAAGTAGAAAAAGTCAGAACATCACATAGAATTGTGATCCCTCATGTTTAATCAAGAGATTTGGGTTAACTGACAATAGAGCAGTCAAAATGAGTATATTAAAGCCATTTCATGTTGAAGAAGAACAAAATAATATTGTTTCTTTGTCCTTTTGGAATTGTGACTACTTTTTATAAATGTGCTGGTCATGTAATCACCATGTAAGTGGGAGAAATATATAAATTAAAGGAAAAAAAGAGGGATTAAACTAAATGCATATAAATTGCTTACAAAGAATGAAATATATTATGTCAGTCTATACCTGTGCATGGTGATTTATGCTTGTTGGGATTTAAGTTAAGTGATTCCTTTGATTTCCACATATTTCCCCTCTGTAACATTGATTTTAACCTGACAAGATTATAACTGAGCTCAGGATATCCTGTACTGATCTAACCCCTCTCTATGCTCAATTTATATTAATCCCATCACAGAGAATCTAAATAGACACTTGGGATGCCTTTTTGATTATTGACATGCACTTGTAGTAGACACAACTTTTGTGTGTAAACAACATAATAGTAGAGATAAGCTCTGGAAGAACTACATTTCCAACCCCAGAGGAAGATGCACATGCAGTGCTTTACAAGAAAAGTACTTGAAGGTTTTGTTCTTTACTGTGTTGTTAAAAGAGAGCAATGAAACAATCAACCTTTTTCCATAAATGCAAACATATGTTTCTCAACAAACACAAACCCTTCAGCATCAAACATCACCTGCTGCTACAGTGCTATTATAGAAAGTGGAATCTCAGGAGCATTATCAACAAATTACTTTAAATTTATCTATATTGTTATTTATATAGCTCTTAATATGTAAGAGAATACATTGATCTGTCAGATTATAATATAATCCCTAAGATAGCAAACCGCTTGTACTTTGTATGTCAGCAATGGAGAAGAAAATGACTTTATACCACTTGCTCTTACACAAAGCCACTAACTGGCATATGTTAGACAAAACCTTGTTTAGGGTTTCTGTATCTTCTGACTTCTCATACAGGTTAGGTCGTTGCAACTACAGCATCAGCTGGATTAGCTGATCTTTCACAATGAAATAAATTTAGTTGCAGAAGGCTGTTCAACTACTGCATGGCACAGCTTTATGCAATAGCAACTGGTGGTGATGAGTTTTGTTAAATACATGAATAAGCCTAGAGCTGCATTACTATGGAACTTCTATTGCTTTGCTTAAAACTGAAGTAGTATAGTGAATTACATTACAAAAAATGAAAGAATCACAGAAATGGTTTAGAGCAAAGATCACATCACTCCTAAGTTATATCTGAAATACTGACTGTATGACCGCAATGCAAAACAAGTTCTCCTACTCTGTAAGCAGTTTGAGTCATCATCATGCAGAAACCGTATGATATCAACTTTCTGGGTTGAAAATATCAGTTAAAATGACTAATCGCTTCTACAGCATAGATATCATGAATGCTACTACATCCAGATGTTAGTTTCATATTTGCTTCCTTTGTAAATACACATCACTGCACCAGAATAAGGACAGATTTGCAAAATAACTTCTCACATTTCAGGTGGTTGGGTAAACTCTCTTTTACTGTTTAAGAGACAACTTTTTGGCAAATTCTTTCTACATACTACATACATCTTCTGAGGGAAAAAAAAAAAAAAGAAAAAGACTACATCTTACTGCATTAAAACAATTCTTTCATACTGCAAAGGTGACAAGTCTGAGAATTGAAAAGAATGTTTTCAGCCTTTCATTGTTAGTTCTACAGTGAATGCAGCTAATTACAAATGAACTGACTCAGCAACAAATTTGTATGTTATAACTTATGTTGTAACAAGAAAAATATACCAGATGACTGCAGTAATTGATACTGATAAAAACATCATCGCTAGCACATACCTAAAGTAGCTTCTGTCTTAAAGGTAGGTTAGTGATTTCTTTTTCTCTTAAAACTTTGATTAAAGAACAGAACTGAGTGTATCCACATAACCTGCACAAACGAAAATCATGGCTCATCACTTCTTCCTTTGTGACTCTAAAGGACTGTGTGAACAGACAAACATTTGTGTGTTTACTGCATTCTTAACAGAGACACATAACAGGAAGGAAAGGAGAAGAAAGGAAGGAAAGAAGTAAGAAAAGTAAGGTTACTTTTGCAAAAATAGCATGATTAGGGAGAGAAGTGAGAAGATTCTGCTCTTGTCTGTCCATTAAAATCTTGAGCCAGCAACCTAAGCTTTATTTCATTGGGCTACTCCTGAATTAGGATATATATTTTTTAATTTTTTGTAGGTTACTGTGTTATTCAGAGTATTTAATGCAGCTATTCACTTAACATTAAGGGCATATTTTTCAGTGAGAATTTTAAAGTGTATACGTATATATTTACATAGCAGCGCATACATATATGCACCATTACGAAATGCCTCAGAATAAACATCATTTTGTGGTATAGTTCATACATTTTATCTGTATTAGAAAAACCTCTCAATATGTAAAACCCTAAGAGCTTTTTAAAGCCAACTTTCTTGAAATAAAATGAAAATGTAACTTTTAAACTAATTCATTCTGGCTCGGGATTTTTGAGACAGACATTATAAGTGATAATACTTGTCTGTTCTGGGCCACAGCATGGAAATTATTCACTACAGCAGGAAGTGTTTCTATTCTACTACCAGTTACAATCTTGTGAGTAACACAGCACCATGCCCTGTTTAGTTTTTGTTTTCACTCCTCCTGGATCATAGTAGGGCTGGAATTGAGTTATAAGGATATTCTACTTGATAAATCTGATTTGGAGATACAGCTCTTTTTATTTCCTCATTCACTTGGTTTTGCTAACTTTTTCCAGCTATTAGTTCTATCAGTCCCTTAAAAAATAATTAAAGAACTCAGCTACCTCTTTCCTTGTTCTCTTCAGAATCCTGTATTACTCACAGATCCACCACAACACTCTCTTGACTGGGGTCTGAAATAAATGGGACAAATTTGGACCACCAAGGAAGCTATTAATATGTTTTATTAGATTCCTCTTCCTTTTCTATGCAAAGATATTTTCTTCTGCTCAAGTATGGGCTATTTTATGAGGACTTTTTTTTTTTTTCCCCCCCTCTTCTGGATGGGGATACCAAAAACTAAGCAGCATTTAGTTGTTTTTTTGCTGTTGTTTGTTTTTATTCTTTTTTGTGTGTGCACAGTGATGGGATTTTTTTTATTATCATGCAATACAGTTTAAACCATTCTGAAGCATCTATGTTGTAGCCTTTTCTGTAATATACTGTATATATTCAGAACATCTACCTGAGACTCTCATAATTCTTCATAGTCTATTTGTGATTATATACAAATGCACAGTAATTTAAAAATAATTTGTAAATATGACCTTGAAGATGTCCTGTTGACTAGGGCCAAAGGGATGAGGAAGAGAAATTACTTTCCCTGTCTAATGGATAGCAATTCTCATTTGTCTAAGATTATGCTGCAAGTAAGTGTCAGATGTAATGGCTGAGTATGCAAACAACTCCAGTCCCATCTAAATTAATCTAACTTAAATTCTCTTAATTTACTGCAGCAGAACTAGGTCTTCTGACTGTTGGTACTATGGCCTAATTATAAAGCAAGCCAGTGAATTACTGCATGATTGCATTTTTTTTCCTCAGTTAGAAATATTCTCTATCATATGCTAATAGCATTTGGGGGAAAAAACAAACAAACAGCAACCCCCATGATGTTTAACCCAATTGCCAGGTTAGTATTCACCCTTAATATCTTGTTTGTGCAGCAGGTAGAAGTTTTTAAAAGCACTGAGTTTTTCTCTAATTATTTTTGTAATCTGTTTAGAACAAATGAATTTCTAGGCAGATATGTCTAGAAGATTTGCATTATCAAATGACTCAAATTTCTTTTATTTAGTTCTTGCTTTACAGTAATTGAGAAATTTCTATGTTGTAGGGCTCATGGTAATCATTACACACACACACACTATATATATATATATATATATATATATATATATATGTATGTATGTATGTATGTATGTATGTATGTATGTATAACACACAGACACACATATATATCCAGCACAAATTTCCAAACCTGGGAAGACTTTAATACGAGTACTCAGTTACTCGGCTACACAGATATGCAAGTCTTACTACTAGGAAAGCCAGAAAGTAAAAACTGCTACGTCTTCCTTCTAAATGGTTGAAACATTTGGAACTGTGTTATTAGGAACTACTTGTATTGCATCACATTTATTTTCATGTTGCTTTGATATATATCAGGGAACATAACAGCCATGTGTCCATAGCATTTGATCTTGAATCCATCAAGTCTAGTCCTCTAGAAACACAACTATCACTATTAAACAACTTCAATTACTATCTCAATAAATAAAGAAATAAATCACAGGCTTCTATGTGATATTATGAAGTGTGGCTGAAAAAGAAAATGCTAAAGGTTATGTGCCAAAATACAGTTTAAAAAAAAATAATAATAAAAATCTGACAGTTTTATTCCACTCTTTTCCCTCTTTGCCTTCTTGAATGATGACCTTTTTTGTTCTTCTAATTGAGCTCAACTGTTACATTCTGAGAAGATGAGTTTCATACTGGTTACAAGTCTTCCCTATCATGCACTAAGACAAATACTATATTTCTTGATTCATTTATCTAGCTCAAGAAAATCTGATAAAAATACTTTGTTCTGTCATCCATACTATGGGTAGCATCAGCATGCTTTATAGTGAAATGGGCAGTATCAGTATATACAAAAACTAACCACTGAAAAATAAATATATTTATATATATGTGTGTGTGTGTGTGTGTGTATATATATATATATATATATATATATATATAAAACTGGGTTTTTGTTGTTTTTTCCTATGGCCTAAAAGGAAAGATGGAGATAATGGGATGAAAAGAGGCTTCTTTCCGTGATTAGTTTTTGCATATACTGATACTGCCTGTTTTACTATATACTTATACTATATTTTATATATATTTATGCTATATATATATATATATATACACACGGTATTTAGCAGAAAAATTCAGCATTTTTCATTCTCCATTTAACACTGTTTTACTGAGCACATATCTAATGTATCAAATGTAACACAGAAAAAAATGCCTTACATTAGTAGTTCTGTCTTTAAGACTGTGCTGCAATTTAATTTATTTTAAAAAAGGAGAAAAGCACACCGTTTGCCAGCTCACTTTGTTTATTTCCATTCTGATTTGATAAACACTGATTAAGACCACAAGATAACTCTAAAATCCAAAGTATTTATAAAACTGCTGAGAAATAAGCAAAACAAATAGCTGCCTTATTTTCCGTAGCAACAGTAATAAGTGTCACAATGGTTTTTAAAAAGGATTGTTCATGTTTAGGTTTAGTTATCAAAATCCCCAGAACATAGGCTGACAGCTTTTGAAATACATAAACTGTTTCTGTCCTTTTTGTTTCCATAGCAACTGACTGCTCAAAGCTTTAGTTCTGCACATGAGGGGGTTTAAAAAAAAAAAAAAAAAAAAGAAAGAAAAAAAAGAAAAAAAAAAAAGCACCCTCTCTGAACAGTATCTGGAATTGTCTGGAACAAAAGAAAAACAGAAGGAAATGAAAAATAAACTACACTGAATTTTCTTCTACCTCCATTCACCCTCCTCCCCCAGTCTGAATAAAACCTACTAGCAAACATTCTTTCCTTCTTTTGATTTTAAAGATGGCTTTTTATTGAGATGATGGGTGCTTTGCCTTGGACATTTATCTAATCAAAGGCTAGACCCATTCATTGTTTAGTGCTTTAGGAAAGTAAAATCCTCACAGTGACATTTATTTAGATGGTTACTGTGTTCACCTTGAAATGGCATGTCATTATAAATACAAGCTTGATGGATATCCTATTTTTTCTTGCATTACAGAGTACTGCTATTCATATCACCAAGAGTCTGTAGCTGTTTCTAGGTTTGTTGTGCTGATAAACCTGTTTTATATAGGAATGCTGTTTGCTTCAAAATATTTTGGTAAGACTTGCCATGAGGGAGAATATTTTACCAAACTGAAAGAGATATTCATGCATATGTGGAAGTATATTTAAATATAACTCCACTGCAAAACATTTAGTGAGATCAAAATTAAAACAAACAAAAATACATTGAAATTTACAGAGATCTTCCCATGGCTAATATATATTGCACTGGGAATGTGCTGCAATTTAGATGAGCATTTCCAACCACATGCAGTTTTACCTTTTTCTTTTTCTTTTTTTTTTCTTTTTTTTTTTTTTTTTTCCCACTTTGAAAACAAAACAAAGAGAACAGCCCTGGATAATTAATAAAATAACCAGATTTAGTCTTGGGCTTGCTGATTTGTCAAGTGGATATAATAGACATGAGGGAGAAACTACAACATAAACATATAAGCACACTAAGTGCAAAAATAGATTAGTGTAAGCATGCTATTCCCCATCATTTCTATTACAAAATGAACCTAATCTTTCCCTAATCTCCCAACAAGAGGTGCAACAGTTTATAGTCCATTATATGATGACATTACACTTCATTTCAGCATAACTGTTTTTGATTTCCATTATGCAAATGAAAGGTATTAGAGACAAGTAAGAAGATTTTGTTTCAAGGGCTCTTCTCATAAAAAAAGAAACTATAAAAAAACAAAACAAACAAAAAAAAAACATAAACAAAGACATCTCAAGTAGGTGCATATAGACTTGCATGTAGTATCAATACTTTAAAAAAATAATGTAAAGTAGGCTGTAGTTGAAGCAAGTTCTGTAGATTTTAACTAAAACATCCTTTTATCGAGGACCCTAGCTGTCCTTGTCCTTAACTTTGCTATTTCATCAACAATGTCAATAACTGAGTTAAATCCAAAATAACCCCAGAACATGAAACTAAGTAATGTCACTAAAGATCATATCACCTCAGCTCATAAAATGAAGGGTTCTTGATTTAGAATAGAGTTGGTTTTAGCCTATTTAGTTTATTGCAGTACATAAAGCATATTATTGAAAACTATTATTACATGGTTTTTTGTTTCTGTCTTCTGCGTCTTACTTAGGTAAATAGCGAGGCAATTTAGATTGCCTTAAACACTGCATACACAGAGGACATTATGGAGAAAGCCATCGTTACCTAAACTATCTTTTGAAGAAATCTCATGGACTTATGGCTCTCTCCAGTCATGGAGAAATTCAGTATTTGTCTGTGAAGCTGCTATTCTAATAGTGACACTTGTACTACTATCATGCATAATTTTAATATGCTAGCAATACTGAGTTATAACCTCTAGATGTAAACACATTTTCGTTCAATTACTCCTTAAAATAAATAAATAAACCCAAACTATTTGTTGACTTGGAAATGCTTTCTCAAAGAAAAACTCTTCTACTTTGAGAAACTATAGAATTTAATTTTCTTTCTTTTGTTTTTCAATTGGAAAATCAGGTATAAATTATTATCTCCAGTTGTAAAAGAATAAGAGTTTAATCAACTAAGAGAAAGAGAGAAAGCAACCAAGAGTTCAAGCTAAACGCTGTTCCAGACATTTCCTTGTGCAGAGCTAAACTCACAGATAAAGTACATGTGGAAATCATTGAGGTAGCTTAGTTTTGAAGAAATAAACTGTCCACTTAACAATCCAACTCCAATACATCTGTTGTCATAAAACATGATGTTGTCTGAACATGATTTATTGTCAGAAACGACTACTGTTTTAATAGATGAAAATTTTGCCTCAGTAAAAGACTCTTTTCTTTCTAAAGAATTCACAACACATAATAAGAAACAAAAAGACAACAGGATAGGCCCTCATCAAATAATTCTTTTCCATCTGTTTTATGGTGCTAAAGTTATCACACAATCGATGATATCTTAAATTTCCTTTTGCTACGAGAATAATTACTTATCAATTTTCTACACAATCAGTGAATGGTTTTCTTTGGTTTAAAGAAGATTCTTCCTTATCATTGCCAACCTCTTCTCAAGCCTATTACTTAATTATAGCTAGCAATGAATTTGAATATACTGCATGGTTTTATATTAAATTAAATTGTATGATCTTTTACAGAATTTTGTTAGTGGCTCAGTTTCAGCGAACTATCTGGGTTATTTCTTTTTCTTATTGCCATCTAACAGAGGTCTTGCAGACAAATAAAGTTATTTTAATTTCAAATCACATTTCAGACAAGCTTGTACTTGTTTCATGTTTCAAGCAGAACTATAGCTACATTTAATGGAAAATTTAAAGCACAAAATAGTCCTTCTCTTGTTAAATTGATTGACTCTGACTGTAAAAATGTCTTCAAACAGCAAGCTATATAAATTCTAATAAATGACCACTGCAGAAAAAAAAAACAAAAAAACAAAAAAAAAAACAACAAAAAACCAAACAAAAACACAAATACTCATCTTTACTTAATATCTCTTCTAATTCAACTTCTTTTTCTGCATAGAATCCATCTGCGCACCACACACGATGAACAAAAGCAATTTTTAAGCTTTTTATTACCAGCTTAAAATGTCTCTACACTCTAACACTTCTCTCTTCTTTAGTTATTTTTGTAACCACACCCCAGTGTTATTTCTTAAACTTTAATTAGCTGTTCAGCAGTCATGTTTATGTACTCCTAGATTTGTAAATTTGTAACTTAAAGCAGACAAACAACACAGGACATAGGTAAGTCAGTGTTCTCATTATTATCATGTAGGGGGATATTATTAATGATCTGCATGTATATGATAAGCATAGGAATAAAATTATCCATGCTGGTTGGTACACTTCTATAGCACAGACTAATTTGTATGTATTCAGCATGATCATTTTAAAGTTCCTGCTGAACAAGAAACCCCTGCAATGACAGATGAGAAAAGAAGCATCTATTATTCAAGTATGTTGGCCCAAAACATCAGAGATGGATACTGGTGGTATAATAGTAGAGTTTGAGCCTCCCTACAAGCATTTCATTGCATTTTGTTACCATGCAACAAATGACAGAAGAGGGGCAGTCTGGAAAACAATCTATGCCTAGCCCGAAAGCACATATGAAGCAAAGGTGCATAACTAAATTTGTCTATGCAGAAAATTTTGCTACCATTGACTTTCATTAATGCTTTCTCAACGTTTATGGGGACCAAACACAGAGAAGACCATGGTAAGTTGGAGAGTGGTACATTGCACCACTGGCAACAGCAGATCACCTCCACAGGTACAATTTCTTTTTTAGCCATTTTTTTCCCAAAAGCACAACATGCAAGCTCCTGTTCACTACCAGTGAAATCACATAGCTAATGGCAGTGACTATTCTGGAAAAAAACAGACTTTTGTATCTGAAAATTTGCTCTATAAAGTAGAGTTATTGTGATCTTGGTATGTGCTGTCATTTCCATAGAAATAAAAAGGAAGTATCACTGTCAGAGTGAATTGCATAATAAAAAACAATAAAAAGTCTACATACCACTGAAGTTAAGAATCTTCAAATCAGAATAAATGCTTACATAAAATAACACATTTACTCATACTCTTATATCTGAGTGATGTGCATTCTAAAAAATAAAAGTGTTTATCAACAAATGTATGTACATATTAGGAATCTAAAATAATCATGCAAAAGAACATACTGAAGAGTGGTAATAGAATTCAGAGAGGCTGGAAGAATTGAGATGTAACATGCTGCATAACAAGCACAAGTTAAAACTCCATTCTGCTCACAGAGAAGTGAAACTACTTCTGACAAGCTCTCATCAATACCAGGGAAAGTAATTGCAAATAGACCAACAACAATATACAAAAAGAAGAGCTGAACTCACCCAGTTGATGAAGGGGATCACTTTCCATATAGCAACCCTCTCACAGAAAGCAGACTAGATCTAAGAGCTACTCACTCTTCCCAAGCTGGCCATTATATGAGCCCTAGGCCCACCCTTCACGGGGTACACAGGTGCAAACAACTTGCCTGTGCTCCCTGGGCCAGCCACACTTCTTCACCAGGTGCTCAATCACCAGTTCAATCTCTGACCTAACACTTCTCCAATACACTCATAAAAATTTCCACTAGAATGTACAGTTGCATCATTTGCAGTAAAAAAGATCACCAGGAATGTTGTTTCATATTACTGTATGTAAACCACAGGATTCCAAAGCTAAACAGCATTAAATATTGGGTAAGTTCAAGCTGAAACTGAACCTCACAGAAAAGACCATTGTTCACTTTTTCTCAACCAGAATTTGAGATGTAACAGCTCCAAGTGAAAAATCACAGTCATGGAATCACAGAATCTTTAGAGCTGGAAAGGATCTCTGAAGACTATCTAATCCAGATCCCCTGCAATGAACAGAGGCAAGTACAGCTAGATTAGTTTGCCCAGGCCCTGTTCTGCCTTACCTTAGAAGTCTCCATGGACAGGAAATCCACCACATTTCTGGGCAACCCGTTTCAGTACCTCAGCACCATCACTGTAAAAGACTGAAACCATCACTGAAACCATTTCCCCCTTATTCTATCACAACAGACTCTGATAGAGAGTCTGCCCCCCTCTCTCCTACAGCTCCCTTTTAGACATTGAAAGGCCAATAACAGGTCACCTTGGAGCCTTGTCTTCTCCAAAGCTAAACAGCCCCAGCCTCTCAGCCTGTCCTTGTAGAAGTGTTCCATCCCTTGGATCATTTTTGTTGCCCTCCTCTAGATGTGTTCTAACAGCTCTGTCTCTCCTGTACTGAGGACACCACATCTGGATTCAGTACTCCAGGTGAGGCCTTGCTTGTGCAGAGGGGCAGAATCACCTCCCTTGACCTTCATCTTTTGATGCAGCCAAGGATAGAGCTGGCTTTCTGCACTGCGAGAACACATCACTGGCCCACGTTCAGCTTGCCAGTGACCAGTACTCCTCAGATATTTTTCAGCAGGGTTGCGCTCAATCCTTTTGCCCCCAAGACTGTATTTGTAGTGGATGTTGCCTCAACTCAGGTGCAAGACTTTCAGGAACTTGTCATTACAGTGCAACAAATACTTCATTTCAACTGTGTGACTGTGTACATGCTTACACAGGAGACAAACAGCCACAGTTGTATCACTTGGAGGAAAAAGGATATTCATCCTGACCAGAATCTTTTGTGGGAAACTTCCATTAACTCCTGTGGAGCCATCTTTTCCTTGAAGGAAGGCAGGTTCTGACTGAAGTACCAAAGGTTCAACCAGTTCTCAGTTTATCTGAATTGCTCAATGAGTACATATATAGTCATTCTACACCTACAGTACAAGTAGACTACTTAAGAACACCTGGGTCCACTGCAATATCAGGCACAACACAAAATGGTGTGTAAGTCACTGTCCATTCTTGAGTTGTCCATTGGAAAGAAGCATGCCAAGTTAAAAAGTTTGTTACGAAAAAAAGTGTCCTATTCAGATTTACAAAATCATAGAATGACTTGGGTTGGAAGGGATCTCAAGGACCATTGAGTCATAAAGTTCTGACCCTCCATGCTGCATCATGCTAGATCAAGTATCATATAAGGCTGCCCAGGGTTCCAACCAACATGGTCTTTAACACCTCAAAGGACAGGGCATCCACAGCATCTTTGGACAACCCATTCCTTACCTCCCTCTTAGTGAAAAATTTCCACCAGACAACTAGTCCAAATATTTCCTCTTTTAGTATAAAACCGTTCACCATTGTCCTATCAGCAATTACTCCTGTGGAAAGTTGATTCCCCTCCTGTTCATAATCTCTTTAAATACTGGAAGGCTGTAACAAGGTTTCACTGCAAGTCTCACTGCAAGCCCAGCTCCTTCAGCCTGCCTTCATAGGAGAGGTGCTCCAAGCCTTGGAGAAATGACCACAAGGAATCATTCCTGAGAGTACTGGTCTTCAAGAGTATGCAAAAGTACTGCTCTTTGTATGATACGAGTGACACAATTTCACTATGGGAAAACTGAGAATGCATAAATGCAGATTCATTCTTCGCATTCTATATATGAAAATTGAAAGATTTGTTTTTGATACCCTACCAAGGTTTGAATAGGTGGATTTTAAAATGAATTTTCATTTTCAGTAAGCACAGGAGAACCGGCTAGTTTATCCTTGTAAAAGAGAAATTGTACTTGTTGAGAATACACTGTTCAGATTCATGGAGAGAGTATGCCCTCAATTTCACTGCACTATTGCAGTGTTCATTCAACTGATGAAGTTCTCAACTAAAGGGCAGCACACACTTTGTTCTAAGTTCCTGCTGCAATGAAAAAGCTGACAGGGGGAAACTTGCACAAAAGACATTGTGCTGTTAAAGTTTGCTCAAAGCGACAGTTGTCAGATCTCTTTGAAATGAAATTGAAAAAGAAAAACCAATTTTCTTTAATGACAAAGTACAGCCCATTTTGTGTGCTGTACCTGTCTAATTTACTTCTATGTAGAAGAAATTATAGATAGGTCTATTTGAAAATACATTTTATACAGACATAGATTATAATATTTCATTCCATTTTGCATCAAATTTATAGGCAGTAAATAAAAATGTTAAAATTCTGTGAAAAGGAATAAGTATTTTAATTTATTATTTTATCCTACCAAATGTAATTTGTACGGACTTGATTTGAAAAAAAAAAAAAAATGTTTTCTTTATTCATATTTTTTGCAATTAATAAATAAAAAGATTTGATATATTTCAGTGGTGAACTAATCTCCTAGAGAACTTAAGAAATTGTGTGAAGATGTAAATATTAAATTGAGATAAACTGTAAATACAAGTTTCTTATATGTTTTGAAATGTGATCACAAAATATGCATTGATTTGAGTTTGGAAAATAGTAAAATATAAATATATTCTGATAAAATATAAGCTACAACGTCTACAAGTTATATATTTTTATAATTTCTCTTATTAAAATTTTGAAAATATGTTAAAAACCTGTTATGTGCCAGACAGTGTCTGGATACAAAAGACATGGGTATATTGAAAAACAATTTGAAATGTGTCATCTTTATGTTTCAGAGTTTGTCAGAATAGTTGGTTAACTGTAACAGTCTACAGGATATTTTTATTTCTCTGTTTTTCATGGAAAGGTACTCATCCTGCTGTGGGACAAGTGAATCTTTTGGAGATAAAATCAAAGGTTTGAGACAAGGATTAAATTTTTGAAATGAATCTATTATCTACAGCAAGAGTCATATGCCTTTGTCACTATATTTTTAAGTAGAAAAGTACCTCTTTTCAAATTCACATAATATGCTCAAGAGAGACCACTTAAATCCATGTATTTTTCAAAAACAGTTTTAAAGGAGTAATAATTAAATTATTCTGGAAAATTTTCTTTTCAGATGATCTTTATGCAAAGAAATATTCCTTTGCCAGTAAGAACAACTTAGCTGCCACATTTAACATAGCTGTATATTGATCTACAGTCACATTCCTAGTTTTAGCACTTTCTTCTAGCAGTATGTTAAGTGTGCAGAGCTGTCTCAGTCAAAACTTGTTCAGAATGCTCAGCTACTGGATCTAGAGAGCTGCATAGATTTTAAATTTAATTGATAATTCTGAAACAAATGAAATCTCATTTTCTCATGGAAGTTGTTTTACAGGACCGGCTGAGAAATTTAGAATGGACTGAGCTGTGGAAGGATGGTCTTCAAAAAGAGTGATGGTCTGCTGGTCAATGAGTAGAGAAACGTGTTTTTTTTGTTTATCTTAAAGTAACCACTTGCTTTGGATTTTATATATTATGCTTGTAAACTGTTTTGGGTGTGGGGGTGTGTGTGGGTGTGTATGTGTGTTTTTCTATAGTTACAAATCTCAATCTTTTGTAATGCAAATCAGCTTACACAGCTGAAATGTAATTTAATATAATTGCCTATTCAAAGAACCTGACAGAAGTAACCATTGCTTTGCTTCACAGGGGAAACCAGCAACAGAAAAAGAATTTGTATTTAGTGTAATGCTTGCAAGCACCACCAAAATTGGACTACAATTCTCTTCCTTCTTTTTATTATTACTATATATATTATTTTGTATGTAAGTCATAGTGAGAGCTAAAAATCTTTAAAATATTCATTACATTTTAAAGGATAAACGGGTTGAGTGTGTGTAAATCACAGCAACCACGTTTTCCTATACAACACTGAAAAAAATATCTCCAGAACTGTTGCCCAAGGAATTCTATTGTTTTGTTGGCATCATTAGGAGTGAGAACTGTTCCCTTTAAGGGAAAATAATGCATCCTGGAAAGATAACAGAACACATATTTGTGTCCAGAAATTTCAGGGTTTTGCATGTGGGAGTAGAGTATGAATATAATTAATATATTATATATGTTAAACATAAGCTCTATTTTGTGTTGCTAGGAGCTGGGAATTTTCATCACTAACATCACACATGCACACTTTTTTTCCCCATGCCTATCCCTAAGCTTAGTATATTAAAACCCTCCTTTGCTGCCAGAAGCAGAAAAGAACATTAAGCTCAACCTCCAGTGAGTGAATCCTGTGCAACTGACATTGTTGCAAAGAAAAATAAATAAATAAATGAATAAAATCAACAGACTGGCATAATAGCAAAGAGGTTAAACTGAGCAGATGAGGATCACTGGTATTTCAATTCTTGATGAATCAAAGGGCTTCTAAGCACGAAAGAAACTGAAATGTGTTCAGTCTTGGAAAACTCAATGGTACTGTAACATGTTCTGAACATGTTTAACAGTGTTGATGGAAAAAAGTTTTAGAAGTATCAACATGCGATTATGTCACCGTAATCTTTCAGATATTCACATGGCTTGAAAAAATTATGCCATTTCAACAAAAGCATTTTTTCTGCTTGTTAGAAACAAAGTATGTGTTTAGAAAGGAATGATTTATAACATCATACTGACGTTCATACTGCACCACTTGGAAGAGAGTTATTTTTGTGACATGCTTTGAGCAGTTAAACTTGAGATAAAGGATGAGGACTAAACCTGTGTTTGTCTGAATCTCTTTGATACCAAGGAAGTAGAGCAAAACAAAAGCATTTCTTTCAAAAATTTTATAGAATATATTATGTGATTTTAGTGATCTTACACTTTAACAGTTTAAGAGCCAATTTGTTGTGGTTTAAATCAGTGGACAGATCAGAACCACACAGCTACTCACTCATTCCCCCACAGTAAGATAGTAAGATAGGGAAGAGAACTGGAAGAAGAAAAAAAAAGAAAAAAAAAAGAAAAAAAAGGTGAAATTAGTCAGCTATGATACAGACAATTAATTAGGGCAGGGAAATTAATAATGAAAGAATATATAAGCCAAGAGATGCACAGCGCATAACTGGAGCCAGCCAGTCCCCAAGTAGTAGATGCAACCCTTGACAACTCCCCTAGTTTTATTGTTCATCTTGATGTTTTATGGTGTGCAATATTTCTTTGGCCAGTTTTGGTCAGCTGTTCTGGTTCTGTCTCCTCCCTGCTCCTTGTGCGTCTCCAATCTCCTTTCTAGCAGGGCAGTATAAGTAGAAAAGCCTTTGACTTACTGTACGCTCTGCAGTGCAGCATCTAAAATATTGGTTTTTTATCAACATTACTCTCATCCTAAATTCAAAGCAAAGCACCACACAAGGAAGAAAATTAACTCTACCCCTGCCAAAACCAGGTCATTTACCATGTTAATGCACTAGAGAAAGACATGCATCTCATTGTCTGAGTCTCTAAGACTAGATCATTAAGGGACCCTTCTTAAAACAGGGCTATTGATAAACAGGGCTATTGCCAGACTTCTTTTTATAGGCAGAGAAAGTATTTTTAATTTTCTGTAGGGGATCAAAATCATTGGCAACATTCATACCCACACACTTTTTGCTGTTCTGGAAAGTAAGGTTGTGATGCAAGAAACCAGTAATACCACAAGTTTTTCACAAATAAATGAAGAAAAAGCAGAAGCTACGTATCATTAGCATCTAAATTCTAACATTTACCAAACTTACCTAGTGCCTTGTAATTGGTACATTTCTATACTTAATCTGCATAGGTTGTTTAAGGTTCATGCTTGAAAAACAAAAGTTGCTGTTGGTTAACCTCATATGCATTTAACTGATACATGTAGTCACGGCACTGTTCTTTCAAGCTAGATATTTTAAACAAATCTGTTGATCAGCAGGTCTGCTACAAGCTTTCTTGTTAGAGAATGGATGACTGAAGTTATGAAATGAATGAGCTGAAGTTGTTATTCCATAGAGGAAAGGAATGGACTAGGGAGACACAGACTGGAGTCTGAACACTCCTTGTGGCACTTAGGATGTCACACAAACTGCTGATTCGGCAATTGCTTGGAAAACATCAGCTATTTGTAGGTGAGAAAGAAATGAAACAGTTTTATTGATTCACATACACTCAAATACTGAAAATATCTTGTTTTTCTAAAAACTTGAACTTCATCCAGTGGCTTAATTCAGTTTCTTTTTGGGGGAGGGATCATGTTTTTCAGTGTTCTTGAAATAGTTATTAACAAATAAGATCTTAATTATCCTTAACAATGGCTGATGTTACCTAAGGGCATAAGTTAATTTTTCTGTTTGCTCAGCCCCTTAATATTTTACAGTCTAGTGGTAACACACTTTGTTTTGTTTTTTGTTTTTCACACATTATTATCAACCTGCTTGAATTTGTTCTACTGCATACTACTTCAGTATTTTTTTTCTTAGTTGCTCTCCTAAGTTTAAAATTCTTTTCTGCAATGTTTTCTTTACTAGCTATGTTTAATTGTCCATCTGAAAATTTGTTTAATCATGAGAATGATGTTTCATATAATTGAAACATTAGTTAATAAATAGGCAAAATCTATAGACCTGATGTTTATTCTTGAAGAATACTGAAAGACTATTGAGAAGCTATTAAAGGAGTGAGGAGAAAAAAAGCAAAAACTCCATGAATTTTAAAAAGAATGAGTATGAGATGGTCTTTCTAGTATACCCTCCTTACACTACTCATGTGACAGAATAAATAAATAAATAATAAGCTGAAACTCAAATAACAATAAAAACTACAGAACTAAAACAATAACAGTGGAATTTTCCTCCTGGATATTTGTTTGGTTTATATATCAACAAACCAAGTACATATACCAGACTGAAGAAGCAGAAAAAAACCATAACAAAACAACAACAACAAAAACAGAAGTAAAATGGCCTCATGGAAAGATTTTTGTAAAAAAAAAAGAAAGAAAAAGAAAAAAAAAAAAAAAAAAGAAAAAGGCCTAGTATATGAAAGAATGCAGTTCAAGACTATTAAGTGATACTCATTTGGTTCCAGATAACTAATTTCTGATTTTTTCTTTAATTTGAAATATCAAAGAGAGCATTAAATGGTAGAAAAGGAAGAAAAAATAAATTGCTAGGAGTTATTTACTGATACTCAGTAGGCAGATACATCAGGCAATTCTTTAATGGATTCATGATACGGAAGAAGAGGTGATACACAAAATAATCACATCATGACTTGAGGATAAATTGAGTGTAAAGACTGAACTGCAAAATGAAACTCAGACTATTTTAGAAAGATCCTACTGGTTAGTAAAGAATAAATATTCATTCTCACTATGAGCGACTGTGAAAAGAATGATGGAAATTTAGAAGAGGAGGAAAAAATGCAGCAAAACAGAATTTATATTACAACTTCTGAAAGAAGCAGGTTTATTCATATGTGTATATGGGACAGGAGACTATTCTAATTAGATCTTTACAGCTGATTCTTTCCCTCAAAAATCAGTGACACTGTGCTCTTGGCTCCAATGCTGGAAGACAGACCACATAAAGCAACATGAGCTAGAAACTTGCATTTGCTCCTTGTACCATAGGAGGTACAATGATATGAAAACAACAGTATAAAATTGGTTTTCTTTACACTTTAATTAGCATTTGTTATATACATTTAGATTTTTTTTTTTTTTACTTAAAAAAACAAAGTGTAAATGAATGACTCTTAGCTGTCTTCCACAGTAATCTGATGTGATTTTGCATCATAGATTTCAAGAGCTATTTCTAGTAGTCAGGTGATTGTGCCTTAACAATATATTGATCTGCCATTGGCACCAGAATTACTGATATATTTTAACTCATTTCTTTAAGTTTTATTCCTCTCTATTCCTTTTTTTTTTTTTTTTTTTTGTTAAGTAAAATGTTTAAGGAATTATGCCTGACTCTTCTAACATTTTCTTAAATTAAGAATCATTTAGATGTGACAATACACAGAAAATTAAAAATTGTTTTGTTTAGATTGTATTAGCATTTACATGAAGAGTGTTTTTCTCATCACTGTCAGCGTCTGTTACTGTGATCTTTTTCAAGATTCATTCTTCATTTAAGTGGGCTGAGACAGATCCTATCTGTTATTCCAAATAACTTATTTGTAAAAATAAAAAAGTCAACACTAAGCTCAAACTGCTGACAGAGGACTTCAGTGTTTCCTTCAGATTTTAGTATATTCCAATGCTGACTTTAGTCAAAGCAAATAATTTTTAGTTGTGTAATAATAAAAATATTTTTATTCTTTGAAAACTATATAGAAGTGAACAGTAGAAGGGATGGGGAATTGGAAAGATTTTATGGAACAAAAAAAAAAAAATCATACCACTGTTTTGAACACAGAAAATAAAATTCCTGAAGGCTTTATTTTTGAAAAAGGGTTGTAATTGTTGTTGATGGTTTATGTTGTTCAACTAAGAGGCTTCTGCTGACAAATTCTGTGCCAAAACAGCATTAAATTGTTTATTTGAAAAATCAGGTATGGGCCAAAATACTATGATATCTGTTATTATGAAAATTGAGAAGGACATTTTGGAATACATAAATCTTGGCAGAAGTAAGGTTTAATTAGAAAGCACCTGAAGTACTTCACTCCACTCCCTTTTTAAGTATTTCAACATACATCAGAAATCTAAATGCTTTTTTAAAATTTGCTTTGAATCCAGAAACATATTTTCTCTCTCTGTTGGATGTGTTTATTCAGGGTTAATATACAAGCACTTAAAATAAACTGAAGACTGCTAGCAGCTCTGAATAATCTTAATCCCCATCAGTAAGTGGGCCTTCCCCATAAAAACAAAAATGCAAACAAAATAAAACCCATTTGTGTTTTCAAAGTCATCTTTTAAAAATATATCTGTTTATGCAACAATATCAGTTCAGGATCTCTTAACTATTTAATAAATTCTCTGTGTACAGGCATTTAATTTACAATATGCAACACTAATTTTGTTTGTGCCATGATGGATTTACATCCATCATGAATTTACAGCAATATAAGCTTCCTGTTAGGTGTTCTCCCCATAGTGCAGGTCAGACTCAGATCCCCTTTAAATTCAATAAACTTTTTCAACTATTCTTCATCTATTGTATTCATCTAGTTCAAATTTCCTGAAACGTATTCAGACTGAGCTTAATCCTGAACTAACACTCATAGACAGTGGAGAGCTAATATAGGATAGGCATGTCCCACTAATGTCACTTCATTCTGTCTTTGCTCTTCACAACAGCAATTGTGACAGCAGCTCATGTGTACATGTGCTGATTCCTAAAGTGTTACAAAGCATGTTCAGAGTAGAGTTTACATGAATGTAGACCCCCCTTTCCACAAGTAGGTAAAGGTTGTCATCCACTAGCTTATGAAAAAACTGATAACCAGATCAAGCTCTGAAAGAGGTGATATCTTGAAAACATTTTAGCTAGCTCTGAAGAAATAGAAAGTGCAGTCATTAACCAGAATCCAACCACTGGATGCTAACGAATATATAACATCCACTCTAAGGACTTGGATTAATACCTTGTTTAATCAGTTATATTAACTACTGTTTTTTTCAGACAGGGTTTTATGTACTTTCATTTCAATGAACATTTGAAGTTCACTAAACTTTTGTTTGTGCAATGATTAGCAAGTATTTAAGGAATTCCCTTTACAATTAGAAAAGTTGGAGCTAAAATTTTACACTTGTACATCTATCACGAATGCCTAAGCTAACACTGAGAAATATTTTTAAGATTAAAAAAAGAAAAACAATAGCATTTACTATTTCTACTAATAAAAAACTCAAGTGATCATTTTCCACAAGGTTTGTTTTTGAATTGTTTTAAACACCTCAGGAAATACTTCAGTCCTCCTGATATAATAACTAAAGCTGGAGTGAGAAAAAGCAAGTGAAACTGATAATAGTTGAGGACTACTAAAAAACATCAAAACTCAGAGTTGCTTATACAATAAATTATCATGATGTCAAAGTAGGAAATTAATTACTGCAAAACAGAGGAAATCCCTATGAAGAAAGAAAAGTCAAAATGTTTTGTTTCTCATATATTTATGACAATAATTTTGTCATATAATTAGGTGTTAAGTCTGGAAAAATGCTGGCATGGTAAAGCAGACTAATTATATCCTCTCTTAAAGACTGATAAAGGAATGAATGTTAACATTCCTTATCCCTCTATCAAGTCTATGCTTGGAAAATATCCCTTTTATTATTACTGTTAATAATTTTCTTTGAGAAAGTTGGCAAGAACTATCAAAAACCAAGCAGTGTAACATGAATACCCAGCTTCACAACATAATCAGGGTCTGGTTGAATTTATAATAAAATATGCCAGACAGTCATTATTGTGTACTTTTGAGAGAATTATACATACTCATTCCCCTCACTTAGCACCTGAATAACAACAAGCAGGTGAGAACATCAGTACAATACATCATGTGAGACAGTTGGCATTATGAACATAACATTCAAAGTGTGACAGAGTTGAAAAATAGTAGGAATGTTCTGTTCATACCTTGCACGTATTGTTATTCTTTGATAGTGAAATGAAACTTGCTGGGGAATAGGATATGTCTTCTTGTCATCACAGGTAGTACTTCTGTGACAAATTGCAAGAAGTCTGCATTTTTTTAATAAAAACCACAAGCTTTTAAATTTATTGTCAGTGTAATTAAAGTGCCAATCTATTCTTAGCTCTTCTGTTACACACTCTTTCTTTCTTTATTTTTTTTTTTCCTCTCTCTCCATAAAATGAAGGGCTAGATTAATTGTTAATGAATTCCAAAACCATGGCTTTCTTTGCAGTAATGAAAGGCAGAATTATACCATAACATTACTCAGTGTCTGAAGAATCAACTCCCTTACCTATGTAATTATGTAAAAAACAAAGAAACAAACAAATAACAGAAAAGTACTTTCTCAACTTGAGTTTCCTTCACCTCCACTGCAGTGTTTCAAAAATGCAGTTTTGACAAGATTCTAGCCATGGTCATCCTGATGCTGGGATTAGGGGTGAAGCAAGGGGCTCAGCTGAAGTGCATCTATGGCAATGCACGCAGCATAGGCAACAAATACAGCCACAATTTGAGAATTAAGACTTGCTACTTTGTACTTAAAAAGCCACAGTTTTGCATGTATGTGTGTAAAATATTCTATGAAAAAAAAAAAAAAAAAAAAAAAAAGAGACTTTTGTATATGGGCCAAGTTTAAATCAACAGGCATTCTGGGACAAATGTAAATTTACAAGGTCGTACAGACAGAAACAATATTCAGACTACTGATTTTACAGTAAGACTCCATGTTTTATGTAAAACCTTCATTGGGATTATTCATGTTTCTTCAGGAGAAAACTCAACTGTAGATGTTAACACATTCATGACTCTTGAATCACTATAAAATACATTCTTCTGTAGTGAAAAGATTAAGTCTAGCATGTGATGGATTTGGGATATTGTGGATAAACCTTTCACTACACAATCACATTAAACAGGGAAATGTTTCACAATCCAATTTGACTATGATGTCAAAAATACATTAAAATGTTAAAACTTCAAACTTCTAGCAGGAAAGGAAAGCAATTACAAAATGCTGCATTTTTATTGCAGAATACATTTAGAATTTGAGTTAAACAAAATACTTCACTAGTAATGTTATAAATCTACATTTTTACAGGCAAGGAAAAACATGTTTTTTATACAAAATCACCTTCTTGCATGTATTAAGTGGACTTTAGAGTCCGTAGAGGGAAGATGTGAAGAATCCTGCAGGTGACTGGAATTTCACAATCAAGATTAAATATACATCTGAAAATGCTTACAGACTTACTGTTCTAGACATCACCTAATATGTCTCCTGTAGCTATATTTCATGTATTTCTGTACTTCAGTGTACAATTTGTCCTTTGAGTGCAAAAATTCATGCTTACCTACTTTTCTTATCTTTCTTAATCATGTGTAGCTAAGAACAACTTTCTCATTGTTTTTGCCATGTTTGCAATTTTGCATTCTTTATACTACTTATTGATACTCATAAGCATCATAAAATAGTTAGTGACTAACAATTAATATGATTTATAAAAGTACTTCTACTTTCCTGTGCAGAGTTCTGTACTTATTTCCTGCTGCAGTGTACTGCAATGTAGAGGTGTTTGTTTTGTTTTGTTTTTGGTTGTTTTTTTTCTCCTTGATAAGTGCATTCAAATCTGGTTGCAAATTGATCTTATTTTGTCTTTAGGTTTAAGTGCCAATTCTAATGTATGCAAACAGCAGATGGGTAGAAGAACTTGAATTGTTTTAACCATACCAGCGATGCACTGAGAATTTTGGCAAGCATATGAAATTTTTGAATGAGCAATGAAAATGAAAACACCAGTTATGGGAGAAATGAAACTAGTTGCAGTGAGATAAAACAGTGTCACCAGCTGTATGTGTTTCTAGAGTGTAAGGGCAGTTAAATAAATTAAAAAAAATAAAAAAAATAAAAAAAAAAAATTATCCATTTACTGCATTTAAAAGACCCAGAAGGTCATATTGTAGAATATTTAATTCATTTTTCCTGACAATGTTTTTTTCATTGTGCTGTCAGTTGATAATAACACATAAAAAATATTTTGTCTTTATATAGCAAATACTTAGTTTTTCATGTTGTCATTAGTTTGTCCCATTACTTTCCCTTCCTTCAACATAAAATTTTCCTCATTTCTTCACATTTCAGCAAAAAAATACATGTGGTTACTGAAAAGAACAATTCCTAATACATAGCACTGTAACTTAAGGATAAACAAAAGTTAATTAGGATACCATCATTCAGATGATCCTAAAATGAAATGACAGCTGATATGTTAATGGACTTAATTCACTGTTTCACATGCATGAATTGTACACTGTTTCTACTGTTTGTGCTTTTTATGACTTCTATTTCATAGGTTAATCTAGTTTGCAAATTAAACCTGTTATTGGAAATATTTTGGAATTGTGACAGTTCTATATAATAGACACTTCAGCATACTCAGAATATGGATCTGTGGAATACATTCCAGTCTTTTCTCCCTCTGAGATTCTTTATGCATGAATATAAGGTATATACATCCATGAAAATACTATGATGCGTTACTCTTAACTCATTTATCACATACATAGTACCGATTCAGATTAATGGCAGATAATATATTTTTGTATCCCTTGTAAATTGTTGGAATATGGTCTAAACTTGTTACTAGTAGCACCATAAACATGCTAATTAAGTGCTACAATCCCTAATTCAGCCTCGGTATCTCAGATGGAGATTATATGACTTCACAGTTAAAATTTAGTAATTATGCATTATAAAATTGTTCACTGCAACATATCATTCATTAGTTAATATTTGATTTATAGTTTCAAAAGGAAAAAATGTAGATATATTTGTTAACATTTGGAACTATAATGTATTATTTTTTAATGCAGTGCCAATTTATGGATGAATATAAAGAATCCTGGAGAAGAGGGGGCTCAAGAGACATTTTTTACACTCTACAGCTATCTGAAAAGAGGTTGTAGGAAGCTGAGGGCCAGCCTCTTCTCTCAGGTAACTAGTGTTCCTTTGAGAGGTAATGTCCTTAAGTTCCACCAGGGATGTTTCAAGTTAGATATTAGGAAAAAAATTATTCTTAGAAGTTGTAATGCATTGGAACAGGCTGTCCAGTGAAGGGGTGGAGTTAACATCCCTGTAGGTTTTCAAGACAGAAGTAGATATGGTACTCAGGGACATGGTTCAGTGAGCATGGTGGTGATGGATAGATGTCTGGACTAGGTGATCTATCTTTGTGATTTCTACAGAAAGAGCAAATTTTCTTAAGAAGGTATGAACAAAAGTATGACTTGGTTAATGTTCTGCATACCTGGAAAAATCAGGGATTTACAGAACTGTGCTTGATCAGAATTCTATTTAAAATAATGGAGCTTGTTTGTTTTTTCTGTATGGTTCTAGTCATAACCTCATCAGTGCAGAAAAGAGACATTTGTAGAGTTGAGCTGAGAACAAGAATTTGACACATGCCCATGAGTAGCTGTCAGAGAGATAAAGCAGCCGACATTATCAATAAAATTTATAATTTCCATGCAGTTGTTTATTTTTCATTTCTTTACTGAGAATAAGCTCATGTCTTTCTAGCCCATTGCTATATTCTATAATGTAAAACCTATGTTCATTATTTTTCAACTTTTCATGACTAAACATATTTTTAAAGACAATGCAGTATATTATACAAGTCCTGACTAAACAACAAGATATATGATTTTCTGAAATAGAAAATAAAATAACTCAGACATATGAATCACCTTGGAGATTAATCATATTGCTGTAAAACAAATAATTTACATTTAATTAACTTAGATGATTTTCACTAAAAAGTAATTTTTATTCTTTCTTAACTAATCCAAAAATTTATAAGGTAGCTTGATCATATTTATACAATAAACCTGAAAATTTTAGATATGGTATGTAATCAGTTTTACTCTCCTCATCTCGGTTTCCAATCTCATTACGAATTGCAATTTTCAGCACAGATTACATGATGACCCATCAGTGGCTTTGTTGTTTCTGAATTACTGATTCCTTGCCTACTGCTAGATAAGAACAAAGCCTATGCATCAGTCTGACAGCTTGCAAACAGAAAATGGGCTTGTAGGATTGGATTTAAATCCCAGGTGTAGAGGATAATTACCACATCAGTCATGCAGTAACTGAAAAATGGTATTTCAACAAGAAAAATTACATTCCTTTTATACTGCCAACAGAAATCATTATTTGAGGCTTCATACCAATTCAGTATATCATTACATGTGCACTGTACTCATTAAATGTAATGTTTGTTACAGCCTAAAATAACTTATTTTTTCAGATACTTTCATGGCTGAGGTAACTAAAATCAAGATTTGTGAGATCCTGACAACACTGAGGTCATTCAAAGGTATGATGTACATTATAAAAGTGAAACAACAGCAGAGCCCAGAGCATTCAAAAGCTCTTCAGCAGTGCTTCAGGGAAGAAGGAAAAAAAAAAAAAAAAAAAAAAAAAAAAGAGGACGCTAAAGTAGGAAGGCATAAATTTTACTTTGAAAAATCCTCTGGGGTTAGACCCTTTGATGTAGGCCTTTTCCATTAAGATAAATAGAACGATAAGACACAATCATCACTTTACTGGGATTGTCTATTCTATATATTTCAGTAAAAAAAGTTATTGCTTTCAATTAATTATAGGCTAAAAAGAAAATAAATCAAAAACAGGTTCAAAACAAACAAAAAAAAAAATGAATTCATCACAGTATCCAAGCTCAAGTTTATTGTACCTTTGAGTTTACAGCTTGGATATCATCAACTCTATTTGTAATTAAGCACATAGGAGAGAAAGTAGATTTAACAGACTACTCTGTGGATCTGAATAATTAGAAACTGGTATTTTGGAGTGGGGAGGAAGAAGATACGTGCTAGATAGTGATCTCAAATGTGAACATCACTTCTGTTCCACATCATTATGCATGTCTGAGGTCCGGATAGTAATCTGGACCACTAGTGTCCTGGATTTCCCCATGGAGAGCTTTGGTACTATACAGCTGAAGTTTATATGGACAATTATCTTCTGTGTAGTTTTCTATTTTTACAAGAATGAATTTTTAAGTGGTCTTAAAACAAATAATCCAGTTTAGTATATCCTGACTTCAGGAAACAAGGAAGACTACTTATTTTTTCAGAAAACACATGTGGATGGCTCAAGTAATGCCAGGTCTTCTCAGTGAGAGGAATCTTAACAAACATGATTTTCATAGAGCTTTTCATGTAGCTCTATGGAAACCAGGGTTCAGTTTGTCTTTAGCAGTCTCAGAATTACATTTAAATATACACTCAGCTGCTGGAAAAGCTACAAACAAAGATAACATTTTGCAATCTACAACTAGAATTTTAGACACAGATGTCAGATTTGTAGGCAGTTACCCTAGCTTCATTTTCTCTCTGTCAGCATATTCTACTTTCTCCTAACAGTATGTCTAGTAAAAACAAACAAACAACACTATCCTCCAGAGAGAATGACTTCCGCCACAAATTCCACCTGCCCCCTTTTTGTCCTCCTCTTCCTCACTGACTCAGACTTGTCCAGCACATGTCTGCATGGAATCATACAGCCTTTGGCCTAGAAAGTATTTGAATGCTGCATGCTTTCTTGTTGAGTTGTATGCAGAAGGGTTAAGTTATCCTCAAAATGTTGATTGACTACATATAGCACTGATATTCACTAAAGGGTCTCAAACAGCCTTCAAAATTAGCTCCTACACAGGTTCAGGAAATATCCAAAAGTGCTAGAAATAAGTTGTGCAGAGATGAGGGGCACTGACAAATCTGTTATAGACAGGGGGAAAAAAACAGGGGTGGGATGGGGTTCCCAGTAAATATCTTCATTATGAGATGTTTCCATAATAATTTAATCTCATCAGTTCCTTACATGTCATAGATAACACTGTGGGGTCAATAGAAAACAGACTTCTGGGTCAAAAAATATTGCAATTGCACAACATTTTGAAGAAAAATGTGATCTATATTTTACTTTCTCTTTCAGGTTTTTTTTCTCTGTAAAAAATATAACTTTAAAAATAACTGTACAATTCTTGTTTTTATTCCTTATTTAGTTGATCTGTTCAGCTAACTGTGTGTCCATCTGTATGCATATATTCTATAACACTGACAGATATGAAGGACAGCACTACCAAAATACAATTGGAATATATCTTCTAAACGTTTAATAGCAATCTCTCTTGCAAATAAATATGAAAGTTTTTTGTTTGTTTTTTAAATGCAGCATTAGAACATTTTTACTTTTTTTTCTTTTGTTTGTATTGTAAGAGCTCGTTACAAAAAACTGTCAGCTAACTTGAACACACAAGATATGAGGACAGCAAACAGGTAATCAGGTGCAAAAAAACACTAATTTACTCTTGCAAAACACGTAATATTATGCACTGGCAGTAGTCTAAACATACAGTTATTCATCTTGTCATGCATATACATGGTATAAATACTTTCTTTTTCCCCCCAGATATGTACATATATTTCATAGGCACTACTTAGCAATTGATGTTTAGTCATTTTGATTTATGTGCATGTTGATTACAGCAGGGTTTAATTCAAGATAAAATAGAGAGTTGCGTTCCTTTTGCAAAAGGTAGCTACATAGTATCAATGATTGGACTGCTAAGAAAGACAGCTAAACAAACTCCAAGATCTGGAGTACTCCATGTTGAACAGTCTCCTCTTTCAATATAACCTCTTGCTTTCCCAGAATGTGCACTTACTACTTTTTCATATATTTGACTTTCAGTGTTTTCAGGTACAATATATGGAAAAGGGTTATATAAAGTTTTAGGGTAAAAAAGTAAAAGATGCCAGATTGTCATTTTCACTCTATGATATGCTAATCAGAAGAGTCTATACACAAGTACTGCAGATACTTAAAACTTCAAAAGTTACCTTTTCTTTGCTACAAAATGTAGAATGCTGAAGAGTTATACAGCTTATCAAATCCACTGCAAGAAATGCATCTTCCCTTACCTAGTCTGTCTGTTCTAATGTGGTTAACAAAATAGGTGAGGACTAGCCAAAAGATGGTCACTGCACATAGTGCTTTGAGTAAAGGGCTGCTTAGTGTTCCTGCTATAGAAACACTGAGGATGGGAGCTTTACATCTTCTACATCTCTACATTTCCCATAATTAGTACTGATAATGACACATGCATATTTGAATGTATGTACAGTTTTCCTGACAGGAAACTAAGACGATTAAGACTAGTGACAGCAACTTCATATCAGCTTTATCTATATTTGTTAGCTAGTGCAAGATGAAGCCTAAATACAAATTTTTGTAGTTGCTATGCCTATTTTAAATCTGTGTCATGATAATGAAGAATAATCAGAAATGAAAACATGATATTTAACAACATATACTGTTTCTATGCTTTGAACAGGGCCATAGAATTTATTACCTACTATCACAAAGTCATTCTTCAAAACTCCTACATTAAAAATAACTTACAAAAATCTCAAAGAACACGTTAAATGTTTAACTTGATTCATGCATAAATTCTTCTAATTCTCCTTATTTTACAGTTGCTTGATTGTCCAGTTTTTGTGTTTTAGAAGACTTATATTTATATTTTTCCTAACTTGAACCCAGAAGACCAGCTCATACAAGAAGAAAAAAAGCCTTTGACTTTAAAACATACTTATGCTCTTCTTGTCTCCCTGTCCTTTTCTTAACTTTAACTATAAAATATATAGCACCATTAAAAGGAGTAACAGAAGTACTTGGTGTCAATCAATACCTGATGTCTTCTTATATCAGTTGCTGTATGGTATCAATCAGTAGGCTAAGCAGAAAGGTATAAGTTCTAAACACTGACCTCTAACCCTTACCTCATTTTATGGTTAGAAGCCTCATCAGTAGAAAACAAAACAAAACAACAACAACAAAAAAAAAAAACCCACAAAAAACAGAGAACATAAATCTGTGGCTTCAGCTAACAACAGTATTCATCTTGACATTTGTACAAATAACAAATGCACTGACAGAAGAGTGGTGTGGTTAAGACAGCATTTTATAGGTAGAAAGATCATTGTGGTGGAAAGAGACAATTTAAAAACCAAACCAACCCAACCCCAAAAGGAATGAAACACTCACCTATGTCCTAGGCTTGCAGTAGAAAACTCCAAAATGAGAGATCTCCAGAAAGAGCTTCTTCCCCAGTGGCAGATAGCCCTTAAATTTTGTCTAGGAGAGGTGGAGCCATGCTCCACCCTTTCCAGTCACAGAGGTAAATTGCCTTCACCTGTGCTCCCATGGCTGACTTAATGCTTCTCTCAGGTGATCAATCAGTGGTTCATGCCATAACTCAAAAATTTTTATACTGTCTTTCTTTCTTTTAGCTGAGGCTTTTAGTTTTATTATATCCTGTTGTTGCTGTGTTGTATTTTGGCTGTGATGATTAAGGAACTGCTTCATTTTCATGCTTATGAGATCTATCTGATATTTCCTAAGCAGTCTCGCTTCATTTAAATAGATCTCTTTCACATTTTAGGACTGAGGTTGTAATAATTTATCACCACCATTGGAATCCTGTGTTTACATTTATTCTTCAATAGTAAACTAACATTTTCCCTACAAATTAGTTTCTCTGAGAAATCTTATCAAAATTTTTTTAGATTATTTTCTTCTTGGTGCCATTGCAGCCATTCTTTCTTAGAAAACAACAACAGCAAGAACAACAAAACAATTCATTCAACTGCATCAAACTCCACAATTTTTCTTATGTCTAAAGTGAATTTGTTAAAAAGTAGAAATGGTTTTCTAGCTAATAATAATCCTTCTTTTCAATGAATGAGGCCTGTGTTATGTGGGAGATAAAATCAAATGATCATACTTATCTTTTATGAGCTTAAAAACTAAAATGACTGCAAATGCTCTACAAAATGCAATGCTGTCAGCAGAACAGAATGCAACTATATGCCAAGATCATTGTAGGTGGCCTTGTAAAATCACATTTTCTGTTTTTATAAAACAAACTGAAAATCCACTTGAGGATAGACATCTTAATTGTTGCATCCAAACACATTGTGTCCTCCTTCAGATTAAATGACAGGCATAAGATGCAAAGTTATGGAGGAGTGACATCTGGCTCCTTGGCAGATACCTCAGGCAACTGTGTTAATGACTTTGGAGATATCTGTGTATTTTTAATAGAGTTAAGATTTTTCCCTGGATTGCATTGCCATCTTGTTCTTTAGCTCACACTGGAATCACTCAACCACTCACAGCCCTGACTTAGAAGCCTTTTCTTTTATTTCCATCTGCTACAGTATGTTTTCAGTTCATTGATTAGTTGTTTGTTTGCTTGCTTGCTTTTTTTCCCCCAGAAATATATGTGTGGACTTTGCTATTTATTATCATGGAGCTTCAAAAATGTTTGGGAAGTTGAGTGTTTATCGTCGATGTCTAACAAAACTGCTTTATAAAACATAATGAAAGAAATGCACACTTAAGGAGTAATGACACTTAGAATTGACAGCTACACCTAAAATTATTGTCAAAAGCAACAATTATAAAAGTTGAAAAGTTTTTTTGTTTGTTTTTTGGTTTTTTGTTGGTTTTTTTTTTTAGGCATGGTATTATAAAACTTGTGCTGTCTTTTAAAATCTTAATCCTGCAGGATATCTGAAATCCTGTACTCAGGAACAAGAATTTCACTTCTTAACCGATCTATCATTGTACATAGAATCATAGAATCACGGAATCATCAAAGTGGGAAAAGATCCACAGAAATCACCCAGTCCAACCACCCACCAATCACTAATAGTTCTCACTAAGCCATGACCCTCAACACAGCAACCAAATGTGACTATAGAAAACCCCAAAGTAATGATTGGATCCATTGTTTTATTGGAAAAAAATACGAAGCCCCTTTTTGATATCTCTTCAATTATCAGTTTTATCAGAATTAAAATTATCAATTTGATAATTCCTGTTCTGATATTTCCAGCCATTAGGTTTAAAGCATTTTAACTTTCCCTGTTTCTATAAAGCACTTCTCAAATGCAGTCAGGGCAAATTTTTTTAACCTTAAGGTTTCAGTAGCACCTTCTGTGCTTGTTGTGAGGTAACTGACATTCAGAAGCAAGTGCTTCTGTAGAAGTAGAAACTAGTAGAAATAGTTTGCAGTCTAGGGCTTCCTACAGAACCCTAGGATGTGAGAACATGAGATATCTTTGATCTAGAAGTGCTATGGAATTAGAAACCTAGACACTTCCTGGTTCTGTTTTCCAGAAACATGTGACTGAATTCATTTCAGGCATGTTCCTTTCTGAACATGAACTAGTGAATTCTGTCCTCTGATGGCAGAAAGGATGCAGCACCTTCATGTCAGCTAGGATTTACGCCATCTAGGATTTCACCTACACCAAGAAAATAGATAGCGATGCAAGTCAAGCCAGTAACTTCAGTGTATGAAGAAAACAGTTACATCTGATCCTTAGACAGAAACCCAGTAATGTTCTATGATTCTTGTATATGATTCTATGATTACAGGGCTTTTCTTAGATATACTAAGGTACACAGATACAGTTCACAGGTTGTGTTTGGGTTATGCTACATTATACATCCCATTTCCTCCACAGGAATTATTATTGCTTTCATTTACTTCATAAAATGCCACATTCCCCTAATACAGTTATGTTTAACCAAAAATGACTGAAAAATATATAATTTGTGTATATTTTCTTTCATTCAGATATGAATTTTAATGTCCCTGTAGTCAAAATATTGATGCAAAATATAGATAGAACTGTAACAAAAGTAAATGTCTAAGTTAGGAGAAACTCAGTACAGAATTTGAAATCCTCAATGATGAATATATGTTTGCCTTCCAAGCCATCTCAACAACTGGTCATGTTAAAAAATGTGCCATCCTAGAAATAAATCTATTGGCCAAAGTTTTAAGAATATTTTCCTCTTTTCAAGTCAAAATAAGAATAGTATAAATATTACCATAAACGTGGTCAGCTATGGATTACACTCAGAAACAGTGGAAACTGTGCTTTAAATGTTGTCAGTCTCTTGTTTCTTGCTCAACACAAACCTTCAACTCTATTAAAAAATCGGTGCTGCTAATAAAGGTGTGAACAGATGTTTTATCTCCACATTTTGTGTATAAATGCAAGCACTCTGATGTAAATTGATCAAACTGTAGAAACAAATCATTTAAAATTTGTGCAGTGATTAATAATAGACGCCAGTAATCAAATCTCCCTGCCACCAGCACATCTGTTACAGAGAGTTTCTAGTTTGCCCTATTATGCAAATGTGCAATAAAACAAATACATTACCTGATTTAACAGCTGGTTGAAAAACATTATTTTTAGGGGATTCTTCTTAATGTATTGTTTTTACCATTGATAACGGCTTTATGTAGACTGATCAAATTATGTTTATGTAGAAGGTCACAGAACTTAGGAGGAAAAAAAAGAACTGCTGTAGAATTTAGAAGATATTTACAACTTCACAGACACGCTTGTTTCTGGATGAACAAAATACCCAGAAAAGTTGGCCTTGAGTCCAGCTCTTATAAATTTTCTTATATAACTTCTCTCTTCAACGCTAACACTGTCATTTACTAGTGACACTAGGATCACGAAAGGACTTTGTTTCACCACTGTTCATCAAAATGAATTAGATTTCAATAAAATCTCTTTGAAATGTTCATGAACTAAAGAGAAGAAAGCATCAGTACAGAACTGCCTAGCATTTAAGGTATATCCAGATTATAATGCGCAGTTAGGCATATGTGAGTTGAGTCCTAGAATGTCAGAACTTCAGGGATTTTAAAGTGAACAATAATTGATTTCTCCTTTTTTTCCCATGTAAGGAGAATCTGATAGGTTGAATTATAGTTTTGGTTCTTTATTGTTCTTCTCCAGTCCCCTACTTTTACTTTTGCAGAAAAGAAAAGAAAATAAAGATAACAGATGTAAAATGTGTCCCTAAGACAAAACTCAGTTCTGAAAATTTTCATTTTTTCCCTACAACTATGTGTTTTTCTCCTAAAATTCTGTATATAGAATTGTATATTTTAAAAATTAGTGCTAAAAAAATGAGACAAATATTAATTTCAAAGAAACAATCTTTCAGCTCCCCAGGTTATCAAATCCAGTTGTGTCAGAGAAGTATATTGCTCTGAAGGGACTGCATTTTAATACAGTCCTCACAGAGCTGAATGGGATGGTTTATAAATTGCATTCAAAAATTACAAAAAAAATACCCCAACACTATTTTAACCAAAACTTGAATGGCCTATTGAGAAACCATAATAATATGCAAGACATATATTTTAGTAATCCTACAGCCGAAGAGTTATAACATCTACCCTTTCAGGATGTGAAATGTAAATTAGTATATCAGCCAAAATCAGAGACTATTAAGTGGTGAAAAGAGTTTTTCTTCTCTGTGAAAAAAAGAAAGTCAGTATTAGAGAAGTATATGGTACACAGTTCTTATTCCTTTTCTTTTTGCCTTGTTGTATGCATAGCAGAACAGTTAACTTATTTGAAAGAGATGGGTAAAAGAAGGCATCATAGTTACTGTAAAAATGTCTAGAAACTTACCAAAAATTCATTAACAGAATTACAGAGAAGTCCGTGCTTGTTAAAAATACAATAGATCTCCTCAACTGCAAAGGCAGATTTGAAAAATAACAGGAACAGAATTCCCTTGATTCCTTGTCTGCCTTGATTTTGGTCAAGTTAAAAATAAAAAAATCAAGTTTTTCTAACAATGTCTTTGTAAAGTTCCAAATCAACTAAAAGTAAAGAATATAAGAAACAATTTTTTGACATTTTTGAAATTATACCTATATCTACCTATATATGAAAAGTAATACAAAATAAATGGAGCAGAAAATCTTCTTGAACAGGGCAGAAATTATATGACCCCTACAAAGCTATTTATGATATGAAAACAGTCATCTAGTGCCATTTTGGAAGCCCCAGTACATTCAGTCACACTGAATGGGACAGATAAGGCACAAGACACAAACCAGCCAGTCACCCTCTGGAAAACAAAGGTCAACTGTAAAGAAAAGTCAAATGAATAGAAGACATTAGGTAATCTAAAATGATATTAGTTTGTAATGTTATCTGCATTGTTCTCTAGCAATCTTATACTTGATAAACCATGGAAAATTTTATATGACTCCTAAATTCCCTTTCTACATTCTCGATCCTCATTTTCCAGATTACCAAACCATTAAAAGGGTGTTCACAGTGAAAATAAAGCTGTGAAAATATCAAACAAACACACACTGCTTTGCATATTTTAATGTACAGCTTAATGGAATATGCTGGGGAAAATGTACCTTACCCAGTTTTTCCTGATCATTTCTGTTAACTCCCTAAACAACTCTGGCTAGGCCCTGCATTCTTATTTGTATTTTGGAGAAGATAAGTATCTAAGAGTTGTGAAAGTAGCCAATTAAATTATTTTATGTCATTTAGTTTATTCTATAATTATTTAATGTGACTTGTAGGCAACATTTTTCGCTGTTCAGAATTTTTAGCTCTTTGAACAGAAAGTGACACAAATCTTTTGTGTATAAGCAGTTAATAGGAAATTTCTCAGCATCAGATTTAAGGAATTCATCTGTATTTGTGTCTTTTTAAAAAAGAGAATAGTTATGGCCATAGTGTAGGAAAAGAACTTCAGAAAGAAGATAAGTTACCTGAGTGCTCTTACATCTTAATGGTTTGTCATCTCTAAAGTGGTGAGAAAAGGTCATTTATAATGATCTAGGGGGACGCCTGGACAGTCTTCAGGGAAATGTTTATGTATGAAATAGGAAATGATCCAATCCAATAGAAAAATTACAAGTGCAGTTCCCACAGTACTGTATGTATATGATGTTTTCATAGCACAACTTTCATCAGTAATTTATAAATATTTAGTAAGCTACATAAGCAATCAACAAACTAATGATAATCTTTCATGCAAAGTCACACACAACACCTGCTAAAAACATATCTTCTGTTTGTAATTCAGTAAACAGGCCGGAACTGTGTAACAGGGAAGAGAGAATAAAGTCAACATGTTTGTGCTTTGGTAAAAAAGAAAAATGAAGAAAACCCATAAATTTGCAGTGATCAAGTACAGAAGAAAAATATCCCTAAATAAAAATATTAATACAGAATTAAGGGGAAGAAAAATAAATGAATTGATCAGTGCACAGAATTATCCTACAGAATCAGCAAAATTACAGATAACAAATGAATGATCTGAAGTTACAGATGCAGCAAAAAATTATGCATTTAGAGCACACACGGTATGTAACGAAAAGGGCACTGAGATGATAAAAATGGCTACAGAAGCCCATGGTAATAGAAATTCTACAGCAACGCAGTAAAGATGATATATGGTGCTATGAAATCAGTAGCTTAGTGAGAGAGTTGAATACTGTTCAACTTCCCTCTTACATACCATCCCCTTCCTCCCTAGCCTCAGCTGTTCACAGATGTCAGTAAGCTACTGTATATGCTCTCCATATAATTCATAAAAGAAACAAAACTGATGTAATTTTTTCTGGTAATAGAGCAGAAATATGGATGTGTTGCCCAGCTAAAAGTCACAGAACTAACTGCCCACTGTCTTGTATCTGTTTTTTATCAAATTATTTGATTGAAATGCTATACCTTGTCTTGCTTCTTATTCTTTAGACTTTAAATCTGTAAGATTAGCATTAACCTGTACCTGTGTCACTCACTAATGTCTGAAAATTTGCAAAGAAGAAATGAGTTATCTTCATCCCCACAGGATGCACACCAAAAACTTCAAGCTCATTTATTTATTTATTTTACATAAATCTTACTGACAACTTCAAACACCTATAAACATTTGTTATAATATGGTATAATCCTGTAGAGAAGTTGGTCTGGTGCTAAACATCACATTTTTTCTTGATGGTAGGAAGGATACCAGGTCTATAGAACACAACCACAGCAGTATTTAACATTACACACCATTACTAGTGGCTAGCCATAACATACAGCAAGATGAAAGACATAGTTCTCTCCAAAAATAATGCCTCCTTTTTATTTCCATGAAAACTAAAACAAATAGAAAGAACACAATAACCTTATTCTACAAAGCAAATTATCAGGCAAGAAAAAAACCTACTATTTTAAAATATAGTCACCACCATTGGTATGTGCTTTTGCCAGTGATGAACTAGTGTCTGCATGACGCACTTGCAAAAATGTGCATGGTGTCTGTAATGTGGCTTGTCTTTTTTATCTCTGTCACTGCTGCTGAAACATACAAATGCCTCACTGGGCTCACATCCACCGTTTGGTCTCCAGAAACATTCAGTAAGCATTGATGAGTGTCAATATGTGCAATATTTTCTGCACTGAGGCATTCAGCTACATACCTTTGCTTCATATGCACTTCAATGTCAGACACCATTTTGTCAGACTTCTCTCTTCTGCTATCTGTTGCATAGCAACAAAATATAATGAAATATTTGTGGGAAGGCATAACCCCTGCTGTCATAGCAGCAACATCTGTCTCTAACAATGTGGGCCAGTACAATAAAATAGGAGGTACACAGGCTTTTGCACATGGCTAGTGATAATGTATAACTAATAGTGGTGACTATGTTGTAAAATAACCTTTTTGCCATTGAGAATATACTCTACTAAAATGGGTCATTTTTTTCCCTTTATATCTGTTGTAGGTTCCACAGAAATAAATAGGAGGCATTACATTCAGACCAACCTATGTAGTTACCTGCTTGGATCCTAAGTCTAATGAACATCAATATAAATCCTGAGAATGGCTTAGTTTTATTACTCTACCACCACTGGAAGATGTATAAACCACTTTCCCACTGTATTTAGAACACATACACAGAGCAGATACTTGAAATTGTGAGAAGTCTCAATGCATCTCTGCATTGCTTTATGTAATTGTACTTTTATTTTCTCTAACAATAGCTTGTGTTTCATATGCATCATGTAGCATTTCTTTCAACTAAATCACTTAATGTTTATACCTATTCATTTTCAATCACATATTTTTTGAAAGAACATCTCACCATTCTCTAGGCTCATTAATCTGAAAAAACACCACCACAAAACAACAACAATAACAACCAATTTCATGTTTCATTTATTGTCAAAATAGTTTATAACCCTTGACAATAACCTAATAGACAAATCAAAGATTACAGTCAGGGCACTATATAGTTCTATGTATGTCTGACTTTCTTATAATAAGCAGTGAAAACAATGCGGAAGTTAATCTCTGTCTTCCTCATTTCCATTATTGTGAAGTCAAGAGAGGAAGATTATTTAGATTTGTGCTATATGTACTTTTACATGCACTATGTGTATAAGAGGAAGTATATAGTTGGCTTGGAAGATCTGATATTATACTAAAATCAGACACTTTTGTACTTCTGTTTAAATAAATTCACAACATTTATATATCTTATTCAAAACAAAGTATTATTAGTCCATGAGACTAATGTTTGTATGGTTCCACACAACTGACCAGTTCTTGGCATCAGAGAAAAATATTTTCTATCAACACAAAAACTTCTTCCCTTTAAACTGAAGAATTACATTAAGTATGCATTTTTTCCCTGATAAAAAAGAGACCTAATTAGCTGATTACTAATATCATAGATAATTGTATTGTCCAATGACATCATAGTTAATCTAAATTTAAAATGAAAGTAAACATAAAATCACAACAGAAAGTGTCATCTTCTGTACTTTAACATATGAACTAAATATAAAAAATTAGAACAGAGGGAATTGAAAACATTATTTCAATTAGAAAATCAGATAAATTATGCTCCTTTTAAAACTTTTATTGAAAGACAAAACTCACTGAATTATTGCTACTATTCATTGTCCTCCTATTAATGAAGATTTATGAAAGAAAAATGTAATCTACTAGAAGCATTACAGGCTGGAATGCATCCTAACTTCTCAGTGCCTTCAGCTTGTTACTCATACTTTTGTAATCCTTCATCAGATATATGCAAAGCCTTTGTGTTCAGTTATGTCTGTATTTCACTCTCAAAAAAAGTTTGAACTTTAACCATTTTATCCCAATATTAACTTAAGGCAAACAGTAAGGTAAAATAGTAAGAAGTGAGCCATCAAAATCAGAATAAATTACAAAAATAATTACCCTGTTCTGTCCTTTCTGAATTGCCTTCTCATCCCTGTGCAAATTGAGTCGAATTCAACTGTAAATTCAGGTTCAGCATATCTAGTAGGTTACCTCAGGTGAACTTTAAATTACTGGGTACTGCTTCTCAGATACACTTACATCTTTCTAAAGAAATTTGAAGTCATCTAAAAAAAAATTTTGGGTTACTTTTTGATTATTGAATATTTGACTTCATAGTGTTCCCATTTCATATGCTTGGCATCTAAAGAATTTGGAATGCATTTTGCCTGAAAAAGGTCCGTGTGACTCATTCTGTTTTAGAGTTGAAAGAATATTGATCATTCATTAAGCAGATTTAGTGTGCACGATACCATCCTTAAGGTGGAGATAAGTAAATGTGCAGTGCAGGAACAATCAAACTATGTAATATTCTAATCTTAATCACATATCTACTGTCCACATTTATAACATTGCTCTCAATGGGTGTTGGTTTTCTTTGTCCTGAATTATCACTCAGGGTATTGTTCGTAATTCACTGGAGAGTATTTGGTTGCTTCAGACTTCTTTTTCAGTTTGGTACTGATTAATAACAAATGAAGTCTTACAATTGAGATTACAAAAAGCATTGTAACTGTTTTCATACAGCACTGAAACTGAAGCTAAACTGACAAAAGGACCTTACTCCAATACAGGATACTTTTTTGGAGGATAAATGCAATAACATTTAATTTCATCAACAAAGCTCTTGAAATGTTGTCTTATTCTGTTGATACATCCATGTTTTAGGCTTTATCTATTCATTCTGAATAAGATACTTTAAATGCAATTAAGGGTCACACATTTAGTACAAAGAGTCGGGAATTAATTGCAGTTTTCTCTCCCTCGGGCTGGTAAATTGGCTTGCAGGATATTATTTATTGGAACACCCCAGAGTGCATGCAACAAACAAAGTAGCTATAGACGTACTCTACTAGAAAGCAGAAAATCAGATTCACAGAAAAAACATCCACCTATACCAAGTACAAGACGTTTATGATCAGAACAAGGATTTACAGAACTCTTCGGTGTTTGAACACTGACTAACATTAAAATTCAATTGAACTCATCTCTCCAACTGATATTCTGCTTACTGGTATCTTATTTCTACTACTCCTATACCAGTTACATGCAATGTACTTATATGTTGAATATTTTATAGGATTTTTGAGGTTATTTCCTACTTGTCCTTCAGACCATTAAGATATTGCTACGTGCTAAAAAATATTTAAAAAAAAAAATCAGATCTGATCCACCACCAGTTAACATTAAATTAAAAAAATATATATGAATAAAACATGGTTTACAGTCATTATGGTGTTCACTAAGTACAAAGAGCATGTGGCACTAATTTCAAAAAAAAACAAACAAACATTTGGAATGAGATTATGGTAGACCATATAGACATCACTAGAGGGAGTCATGACCACACAAACCAGATTGGAACATTGCATAAACATTCTACTAAGCTGAAATCTGGCTCCAAACTTTGAAAATTCTGCTCTATTATACAATAGTCACCTGTGTGGATTTCTCTTCTTTTTTTCTGAAGAACAGGAGAGGGAAATGAGGAAATGCACCTGCCATAAGGTTCATTCTTTAAAAAGCATATAAAAAGGTGTTACATTGATAGAACACACTAATTTCATCAGAAGCTCAAAGAACTTGTAGGGAAAGCTTAAAGAACTAGAGTAGGGGATTTTCAAGGATGCAGATTCCACAACATTTCTGAGCAACCTGTTCCGCCAAAATCCCAGTGAAGAAAATGTTTCTGCTTATGTTCAGACAGAATCTCCTTTATATCAAAGTTTGTCTTCATTGCCTCTTATTCTATTACAGGACACCAATGAAAAGATCTTGGTTCTATCTTCCTTACACTCTCTCTTCAGGTATTGTCCATGGACAGTGTCTCTCTTGTACTGGGTAGTCCAGAACTGGACACTTAAGATACAACTTTGTATCTTAAGTGATCCCTTGCCATTGATCTTAAATAGCTAATGTCTTTACTACTTTTGTGCTCACCTAGTTCTAGTTTTCTGTACAGTGCAGGTGTCTAGGGCGATGCTTAGCAAAGTTGATTCACAGAGTAATAGAATACCCCAAGTTGGAAGTGACCTGTAAGGATCCTGGCTCCATGCAGGACAACCAAAAAAATAGGTAACGTGAGTGAGAATGTTTGAGGCAATGGCCCACATCTGAAATGCTACAAGAGGTAAACTACAACACAAAGACTTCAGTAGAAACCGAATGTTATATATTCAGTTAATAAATATGATCTGTAGATTGATAATTGCTGTTCAAAGTGAATATTGTGTTTCTCTGAAGCCTATTTTAATAGCATCAATTTTCTAGTAGTTACAGTCTAACCAAGTTGTTTAAAAGGAAAGAAAAAAAGACAAGTTCAGAAAGAATTTATAATGCCCTTTTAATTCGTTAGTACACATCCATATGTCACTGTTCCTAAATTAATGACATTATCCCACTCACCCTCTTTTTGCCAGCTGCCAACAATCAATCAAAAATCAGCAAAGAAGATCATCTGAATGATTAGACCAGTTTTTCAGTTACTCAGATGATGAAAATTAAAGGCAAATAGAACTATGAAACAAAACCCTAAAAGATGACTCTGTCTCTTCATAAATCTTTTCTCTAAGGGCTTTGAGAATTTTCATGTTTTACTTTTCCTCTCCCTTATATATTCTCTTTTCCCCCACTAAATGTTCTTCACATGGCAGTAAAATGTCTCTCTTCTTTCAACTATGTTACTCCCCTACTTATTACTTCAAAGTTAAACAGGAGAGTTTTAAAGTGCCCTCACAGAGAGCCCTCAACCAGCAGCTTGCAGAACTCCTTTGAATAATTCATCAGACTCAATCTTACATAGTGACTAATGTACTAATTATGCAGAAGAGTCATTTATAAGGTTGGCTCGGGTGCTCTGTGCTAAACATCATTATAAAATATTCACATGGTATTTGGGAATTTTCTGAAAACTGCAGATATAATAGTCAACCACAAAGATGTATAGTTTCCTGAGTACTACAGTCCTGTTTCAGTGAAAAAATTAATCAGAAAGTCTACATCAAGACTCTCTTCTTGGAGAGGCAAAATCTACAGTGCTTATGTGCAAGAAATAACCTCCTTTTTTGCACGAAGCAAAGCTAATTAAAAATAGCTCATCAAATTGAATGCCTCCCATAGTTACAACACATTACTTCATTTATTCTCGAAGCTGAACCCAATGATACATGATGAATTGTCTTCTAGGATTCTTTGTTAATTCTCTTCTTGAAAGTTCTGGATGAAACATAAAATTTCACTATATATGTTTGGCCATAATATTTCACCTTCGACTATACATTTCTCTGTCTTACCCTGTATATTTATTTATTTAGTTAGTTATTTACATGAAGAAATGAGAAGCATTTGATTCTTACCAGAAAGTGGAGCCCAGTGGGGGGGAAGGAAGAATACTGTATTTGTTACTGGGGTATTCTGTCATCAAACATATTACTACAGAATAAAAAAAAAAAAAAAAAAAGAAAAATTAGCCCAGTATTACAATTAGAAAGGTGCAGTTACAGAGATGAGATCTAAAAACAGTTTTGAAGCCAAACAAGATATGGGGGCATCTATAAACACATGTGCCATCATGCTAGGAATACTGTTATTGTTATTGTTGTTTTATTAATATTCAAGCTTCATTTCACAAGCACTGGAGATAAATAATTGTTTTGTTTTACTTTAAATACCATATCAAGGTAAACTTGGTAGCTATAATCTTCCAGACTAAGCTATGCTTACACCAGTTATTATTATACATTGTTTCTTTCACACACTTCTTAAAAGTAAGTATCTCGCTGAATAGTGTTTTGCTCTGATTCAATAGTGCATTGTTTCATCACTGTTTCCTCCTTGTCTTCTCCCTCCTGAAAACAGTAGTATCTCAGAGGTACCTCTGGGTACTGTGCCAGTCATGACCAGTCCCAGACACCCAAGAAATGTCCATTGCGTTCATGATGTCAGAGACCACTGAACTAAGAATAATATTCTTTTTTTTCCTGTTTCCTTAGAGGTCTCCTTATCCCAGTAACTAAATGTGCATTTTGTCTTTTCCTTGCAAAAACTGCTATACTTTATTCACTTCACATTCCATTCCACTTAGGACAAATATTTTTGCATGTGTATCTTTTCCTTTTACTTTTTCCACAGCCTTCTTACAGAGGTCAATGCTTGTTCAAGTTTATGAACATACCTCTGATTAGCTTGCTGTCTGAACAATGACCCTGACTTCTGATGCCTTCAGGCTGCTCCTCCACTCCCAGCAGGAGATCTGTCATACTTGATGCCCCAAAAGCCTCATGAGCTTCTTCATATCCTGCTGCTGATATTATTTTGAATTCTTCTGTCATCATAACATCTTTCTTTCTTATGGTTTTGAACCTGAAATAACTATTCTAGAGTGTGGCTATTTTTCAATGTACTTCTTTGTCATATGTCTCATTTTTCTTACTCTCAACTGGTTTAGATATGAACGGTTATGTGAATAGCAAATGGGCTTAAGTAGAAAATAGATGACAGCAGGAGAAACAGCATAAGTTACTCCTGGGTCTACATAGACAAAAGGGGGGAAAGAAAAAAAAAAAAAAATGAAGAAAGAATAATAAAAAAAAATCATGTTTACAAGAAACAGTTTTAGGAGGCTAGAGAATAGGCTGGTTATTTACAGTGAATTGTGCAGTTATTTATAAAAAGATAAATTTATTTTTACTGATAAAACTAAATTCAGTGAATAGAGTCCTAAACCTATGAAAATTAACCTCAATTAAAAAAAATGTTAAAAATCATAAGTGAGACTTTGGACAAGAATGATTTTTCAGTTATGTTTTTTACCTATTATTTCTGAGTGATTCTCTTCTATGGATTCAAGAGTAAGCTAGCTTTTTCAAATAAATAAGCTAGTTTTTAAAAATAAATGTTCATTAACATTCACAATCTGTTTCCAGTGACTCAGAGAATGGAAAAAGGTATCAGACAGTAAACAATAAATCAAAGAAAATCTGTCAGGACTGAGTAAAAGTGGTTTCACTTGAAACATCTTCCTAATAAAGGATGATGAGAAAAACCACTCAGGTTTCAGTATGTATATGTGGAAGAAATAGTAACATGCAATTGAGCTATTCTGATTGTTCAAAACCTAGATTATTTTAGGATTAGTTTTGATGGTAAAGAACAAGCAATTTAAATATTCATGCAGTTATCAAAATGTAATAATTTACAATTTTATCTTGCCCGCATGATCTGAAGTATGTAAAATAAGTGCATACAAACAACAGAAAGTAACTTAGAATGACAAATTAATACCTGTGTAAATGAGTGGTTGGCAAACTAAAATCTTATAGCTATTTGATTAGCAGTTTCAAATCTGCAGTTTGTCTGACCTAAGGTGTTCTACTGCCTGAGTCTGAGGCTTTCCCAGCACATGACATGTTTATATAAATACAGTAAATTGGCAATCACACGAAAACACAGCAATATAATCTGGTTGTTTTCACACTTCTAGGTACAGTTGTTTAAAATAATTTAGAATGGACTAAACAGTATCAGTTGGAAGGTTTTTTAAGTTAAACTTTACCATTCCAGTGACAGAAAGTTTATTCCCAAATATTCTACTCCTAAAAGTGTGAGGTAATTGATAACCAATAATTTTTCACCCTGGAAGATCAGTATCTCAAAAGCAGAGAATTTCAATGGATTTCTACTTTATCCAGGGGTATACAGTTGCAAAAGCTATAGTGTCACACTTTCAGTGTTTTTTGAAAAGTATTTTTATCTGCTTTCTGGCTGCAGGTGAAACTCCTTACCTAGAAAACTTTTAGGCCTTTCCATATGTTTAAAACAGTGATACACAGGAAAAAGTAACAGTACTATTATATCTGTTAGTTTTCCAGTGTTGTTTATTGGCTACAACAAATTATTTTGGAAAGCCATGGTACAGGTTTCATCAGTTCAGTGCACCTACAAAATATTCCCAGTTAATAAGCTGCCACAGAATCTTTTTTCCTCCACTAAAGATTTAGCCCCACTTCAGTACTGATCTTTCACTAGGGAGAATTCCCAGAAGAATGTAAAACTTACATAAATATGTTACATTCTCCTCAGAATTAATAAGGATTTTCAAAGGGAGGGAAATTTTTCAAAGGAGAATTTTCCTGTATTTCACTAATCTCTTGTGAAAATTTTTATGCAAAATTTTTACCTTACTTTTCCCTTTGTGAAATTTTGACGCAGTGAGAGGATATGGTACAATCAAATTAGAAAATATTCTTTCCATATTACAGGTTTGTACAGTTGACACGTAAAAAGAGATTAAAACAGATTCTTCATATGAAAGATTATTCTGATAGAAAGATAATCTATGATAAACGGGAAATGCTCACCAACGTCAAAAACTCACCATAAACTCCAAACAGAAGTAGAGTCCTATCTTTCCAGAGAAAGAGATCCTGTCTTAGTGGAAGTCAGCCCTTAAAAGAGATCTGGGAGAGATGGAGTCAAGCGTCACCCCTTCTGGTCGCACAGCTGAATTACCTTCACCTGTGCTCCTGCAGCTGACTCATCACTTGACTCAGGCAGTTAATCAGAGGTTCAGACTGTGATCAACAGTTTCCCATACACAGTTCAAACACAAAATGAGAAACACACAGCACCTCAGAAAATAATGCATTCCTCTATTCCTGCTCTGACAATGAATGGTAAGAAAGTTCAGTGCAAGTGAAGAGTATAAAGTGATAAAATCTGAGAAAAATATTTTGAATGAAAGGATATTACATGCTTAACAAATACCTTCTGTATTTCAATATCTATATTTAAAAATACTGCTCACTTTCTTCCTAAAAAATGAATGTGTGACGTTTTGGTTTTGTTTTATCTCCCTTGGGATCCTTCATGAAGTTTCACGAACTTCAGACTGGGGAGATTCTGCAATTCTGTGAACTGGAATGACTTATATCTGTGGTGCAAAGTCAGTGCAGTTCTCAGAAGATTTTTTCTTTTAACAATATATCTAAATATAGAAATCAATAGTTTACAGCCTAATATGGAATTTTTTCACCCAGAGGGTGGTGACGTACTGGAACAGGTTGCCTAAGGAGGTTATGGATTCTTCATCCCTGGAGGTATTCAAGGCCAGGCTGGATGTGACTCTGGGCAGCCTGGTTGAGTAGTTGGTGACCCTGAAAATAGCAGGGGGGGCTGAAATTAGGTGATCATTTTAGTCTTTTTCAACTCAGGCAATTCTGCATTTCTATGATTCTATGATTCTATGATTGGGATGTGAAAATTACTTGTGTTGAAGTAAGTTGGCCCTGATTTTAATCTCCACTGTGCAAGAGTCTAGCATGAATATCTAAATCAAGAGTAGCACACTTGCTCAATGATCTGCTCTTTCTTTGGAGCAAATGAGATAAAACATTCTAACTCAGAAAAGGGGACTACCTAAATTAAAAGAAATGATCACAGTTCCGGGTGAAGTGTACTCAACTTTTTCTCCCATCATTTCTTTTTTCTGCATGCCTTTTTTCTGATTGCTAATTATGTAAATGGGTATTACTTTAATCCCAGGATTTACCACACATTCTGGAAAAATTAAGTATGTAACTGAAATCTATTCACTCTTATGAAAAGGAATCATGAATGTAAGGTTATAGAGAAAAATGGAATTATATAATGGCTTGGGTTGGAATGGACCTCAAGGATCAAGGTGCTTACACTAAAAGAAAGGTTTTTTTCAACATTTTCTATTTTCCCAGAGGAATATTTTAATTTTTGTCTATCTACCTGTCTACCTATCTATTTATTTCAAACATGAGTATATTTTAGGAATTGCTGGTGGTAACTAACTAACAATTTGTGTGCAGCAAGAGATGGAAATTTCAGATTTTCTACCCAAAAAAAAACTGTTGGCTTTTTCCCTCTAATTCATTTTATGACTCATTCCTCCCTGTATATAATGTATTTTTTCTATGATCTACATTATTCTGAAGAAATCTAATGCAAAGCAAAATCAAGAACAAATATAAAAAAATCCCACTTCATTATTGGCCTCCCTCTCTATTTTTCCATTTGTAAAAAATTTGTATCACTAGTGAAAAAAAAAAAAAATAAAATTACATTACATTCTATTTTTACTTAAGACTCTTCTGAGGTATGATCAGTGCCCAGCAAGCACTGTCAGCAAAAAAATGCCAGTTATCCACTGCTTGCCAATTCATGTTTTATGTTCAATACATTGCCATATTTCTGTGATGGCAAATAAATAGACACTCTTCCTGCTGTGAACTCATACTAAATACTAATCTTATTGTATTTGTTTTTAACAGTTAAGTAGTGTACAAAGCTGGCATATGTCTCACTAGATTATAAATTCTACAAAGCTATTAACATTTTGTGAAGTATCATAATGTACTCTTGACTGATCTTTTATTACCAAAGGCCTCAGTCAGCCATTGAAGATTGAGAGTGGCAGACTATTTAGCGTGCCCTAAGCATAACTCTGAGACAGCAGGAGCTAGAGATTTCTGTAATTATACTCCCTGATTGTGGAATCTGCTCCCTATTGAGACTGGAAGAGCAGCATCTGTTGTGACATTTAGGTTAAAATTAAGGAGGCACACAAAGTTTGTTGATGCATTTAACTGTGGGGAATAATTTTAATTATTATTTGTAAGTTGTTTTCCTAATTAAAAAAACCAACAACAACAACAAAAAAAAACCAAACACATACAAATGAAGATGTGGAAAGTGCTTTGTTCAGAGATTGTTTTTGTTATGATTAGTCCACAAATGAAAGAAAAAAGAAAAAAAGAAAAAAGTAATCAACACAACTGAAACAGTATAGAAAACTATCTTTTGGGCTCTAGTGTCAGGTAATTTGTGTATTTTTTTTCCTCATTAAAGCTGTATTTCTAATTAGGTCTTCCTTTAAAAATAGTTAGAAGACAGAAATAATCTCACTTGGTATAGATGTCACTTAAGAGTTGACAGTTTCTTGTATGCATGTACACAAACAGTGCTATTGAGAAAACTTAGTTTAAGCATTAAATACATTCAAATTTAAAACTTGATATGGATGATTTTCAGATACATCTGGCAACATTTGCCATTCAACTTCATTTAGTTTATTTTTCAAGGAAATAATTTACAGAATTCAACAGGTATGTATTCCAGACTACTGTGAAAATTTTCTAGGAAGCCAAAAGTAATAAAAAAATCTTTCATTTCAAAGAAACAATCCATATTGAAAGCATCCATTCTTACTGCCAGTAAAATCAATCAGTCATCATCACTCTTGGAGATGTCAGTCTGAAATTCCCTCTAGGCAAATAGTTAAAAATCAGCAGAGTATCTTGTTCCTCAACACTATTCACAGAGCCCTAGTTCCTTTAACATAAATAGGCGTCAAAATACAGAAATTTAAACATTTCAAGTGAACAAATACTTCCCAATCTGCTTGCATTACATAGAATAGACTTTGTTTTCTTTCTATCTCTATACATCCTAACATTTCCATATGTTTGAGTCAGGTTTTTGTCCACAACTGTGTACAAAGATTATATTTTCATCAAAATGCACATCATAATCCCAAGGTCTTGTGTATATGGTGAAGCAATGAACTCACATCACACTGTTTTGTGGACAAATTGGTTCTCTTGTGTACTTCACATTCCTCTACAAGGAACCTCATTTGCTCTCTTTTTTTCTTGAATACTTAGACATGTATGCATCTTCTTCATGTGACTCTCCTCTTTATCACTCTGAACAACTTAGATAATTCCACAGAGCTTTCTTTTAAGTTAACATTCATAGAGTTTTTGTATCTCAGTTGTCCCGCCTGGGTACCTGCCTGTGCCACCTGCTGTAGAGAACCTGCTTTGGCACGGAGGTTGGACTCGGTGATCTCTAGAGGTCCCTTCCAACCCCTATGATTCTGTGATTTCTTTCCAGTAAGGTTATGCAAACATGTAGCTTTATACTGACTGCACTAAACTGTCATTCTTTTCTATTAGCAGCTATGGAACGTAGTTATGCCTTTATGGAGAAGTAAAATTAGCATTTAGACTTGGGAATCTTGATAGGCTTTTGTTGCCTTTCCTTTCACCACCATTTGAGAAATCCTGGCTGTTTTCTTAAGTGGACAGAGAGTTGCCTGTTTCCTGATGAAGTTTCAGTTATAAGTGAGTTTGTAAAAAAAAGGGGACTAAGAACCTCCTCAATATATTTGCAAGAGAGTTCTGACAGATATAGTGAAAGAGTGGATGGGGAATATATGGATAAAGGAAAAAGAGACTTGCCAACCTGAACCAGTTTTGAAAAAACCTTTGATGTGGAAATGAATAATTGTTCACCCAGACTTGTGAGAATTTACTTGAATAATTTCAAATAAGGTATAGACATTTGAATGATCTACAATTGTGTAAAATGTGAGTTAGGCAATGACACCTAGGATGACAACTGAATTGAGATTAAATACAATTGAAATTAAACACAATTTTTTATGCTAAGTGCTTACCCAAACTTCAGATGTCTGTTTCTAATCAAATGACTGGCAGATGATCTTAGTTCAAATGTAAAACTAGTATCTATAAAATGAAATATCCAAATCCCTTGAAGTACCTTGCAATAGTATCTGCAATCAACTTTGTTGCATCATAATTTAGAGTCCGTCTCTGAGAACATTTTTTACTGTAATGTCTAATTAAAACAATATTAATCAATCCTACTAGGTATTGTCTGTCAGATGGTCTGTAAAACTAAGACATGTCAAAAGAGTCATAACACTGTTTATTACTGCAGTGTTTAAAGTGCTGCAGGAGAAAATTCTATTGTGACCAAATTGCTAAGTAGTCTTCCATCTTTTCTTATGATCTTTAGATCTGCTGTCTATCATTCCAGTGATGATTTCATAGTCTTAGAATGTCAAAAAAAACCAAGGCTGAAAAAGTATGTCCAGTAAAAGGAAAACTGGAATGAATCATTGTGGAACTTTACTTGGCTAGCCTGAAACGAGGCATGGCATTTTGAAACTTGAAGGCTGCCTTTGGTTCATGACCAAACTTCTTTATTTTTCATGTATTGACAATATAAATAAGTAGTTCTAATATATACAAAACAGCAGTCCCAAAAACTCACACTGAAATGCTCAGCTCTTAAGATAGGCTTTCTTTCATCTAGTACCTTGAAACTAGGTAATGTAATCTATACAAACAGTAACTGTAAAGATAAACATTCAAAAATACTCCCTTGTAAAATCTCTCACAAGTTTCTTTAAAATCAGAATTTTCCCCCTCATATTCCTTTCTTATAAAGTAAAGTTGAGCAGTTATGTATTATAATGTTATTTCATTGAATCATTTAACGGCTTAGGTTGGATGGGACCTTAAAGATCATCTAGTTCTAACCCATTGCTCTGGACAGGGTTGCCACCCGCTAAATCAGACTGCCCAGGGCACCATCCAGCCTGGCGTTGAAGGTCTCCAGGATGAGGCATTCACAACTTCTTTGGGCAAATATTCCAGTGCCTCACCATCCTCTTGAGTAAAAAATTTCTTCCTAACGTCTACCCTAACATCTAGCCACCTATCTTTTAATGCAGCCCAGAATAAGGCTGGCCTTCAGTGCTACACGTACACGCTACTGGTAGCAAAACAAATGGAGAAACTGATGTGAACACATTCTAGATGTTGTAGATATCACAGTGAGTATCAGTTGGCTGTATTCTTAAACATATGTTCCCAACAGTTGAAATAACATATGTGTTTCTTGTTGGAAATTCCCCACCTTGTTGTGATTTTTGCTTTTAAAGAAACACATATTTTAATCAAAACCAAAATTATGCATGAGACGACAAACTCATATGGCTGAATCGCCCTGAATTGAAACATCACTTTATCCTAAACTGAAATACTTCCTTCCAAGATAGGTTGATATTAGATCTAAACTGCTGACTTTTTTCTGGCAATTACTTACAAGTTCTGTGACATCTAGCTGGAAATAAATATATAATACTATGTATTTTGCCTTCCTCTTCTTCATCTTACTTAGCTATGTAACATAGGAGACATAATCCAAAAGCTCATGATGGAAAATATTGAATAAGGTACCATATTTAAATTCCCATAAACACTGGCAGTCCAGCCTATACAGGCTTCTACTAATGTAATCTCAAAAAGAAGTTGTACTTTGTTTATTGACATCTCAGAGTCTATTACATTCCACAAACATGAGGTAATTTATCATATTTTTTACCTTATATATAAAAATAAGTAACAAAAATACATCATGCCCTTACAATCCTATTTGACAAATCAGTGTAGTACATATTTCCAGTCATCTATTTTCATCTGTTTTAACATAACGAAAAGTGTAGAGGACCATTTTGTCTGTTTCTGGCATATTTTACAAAACAGTATCTGTTACGCTTCATGGCTAATTATATCAAAGGCAGCTGCAAGACCTAAACAAATTAGTTTCAGGACTTACCTCTCTGCTGTTGCCAAAAGGAGATAAGCAGGCAATAAACCATTGCAGTCCTTCTGTCATATGTGCTGATTAAGGTTAAGGATTCTAGGTGTCAGCAGAGACTGGAATAATTATATCAATGCCCAAAAATTATTTCTTTCTATACTGGCTCCCTAGAGAGGGCCTGGCATCTTAATTTACTGGGTTCAAAAAAGTTGCCTTTCTCTCTAGAAACACAAGAAAAACTTGAGGCATGTTTCCATGTTGTGAGTCACAAGCTAAGCAAAGAAAAACTGTCCAAAACATCAGCAGAGCACATTTTGTAGTTGTCTTCTCCAGACTGAGCATTGTTCAAATAATGAGGAAAATGCATGCCGATAATTTGTTTTAAGATCTGTGAAAATTCATTATTGTAACCTCATATGACAAATGCAAGAATTCATAGCTCTAGATATAGTTGATTGAAATTTTCTGTATAATTTTTGAATCTGGTTTCATTACTAAAGAAAATTATAGCATTTAAAATTTAAAATCTTCTCATATAGCACGACTATCAGTGGAGAGCACTGGTATATATTCTTCCATACAATTACAACCTGCTAAGTCTGTCTTCTTTTGTAGAACAACATGAAGACATGCTTCACCACTAAAATGAATATAGATGAACATCACAGTTTTTCATGACAAATGAATATTGTCTACCCTTAAATATTTACTATTGCTCAACATAAAAATTCAGTTTTATCACATACAGTCATTAATCCACAGAATATTACCAATATTCTAATTCTTATCATAAAATCCTGCAGTGTGTCTTCAAACATGCCACTAGAGGAATACCATAAATGCTCTGACTAAATAACTTCATGCCCACTTACATAAAATATTCTCAAGATAATAATACTTTCCTTTTTCCAAGTCCATTTTGGGGTTTAATTTTTTTAAGGACATTTGCTAGATACATTTTTAGCCTTAGTTGTCAACAGAGTCACATTCAGCTCTTAATTTTTGGCTAGTATAGTACTTGTCCATGTTAATTACCATACCAAACATTGCGAAGTGAATTATTCTAAAGACTTGAAATTCCTGATTCTCTTTGTTTCCTAGGGAACAAGCTAGACAAGTTTAATTACAGTGCTTGGAATGGAGAAGCAAACATTGAAACTCTTTAATGTGTCTTCAAAATACTTCAACTTAAGACAGTTCTCAAAATGATCCCTTTTACATTTTAGGTCAGATATTTCTATCATTTCACCTTGCTTCAAAATGATTAAAGATGTTACTAAAACAGGATGTTCATCATGTGTACCATGACAAATAATCACTAGCCTTAAGTTGATCTTCTTGTCTGTGACTTGACTGTGAGTAATGTAGGAGGACCCTGTCCTACATTTCACTTACTATTTCCTTCCTAAGAAAACAAAGTTTTAACTGTATTCTTATCCAGTGCCTATGGTATTTCTGAAAAGTTCATACAATAAAGGAAAGTAAGAAATTTTCTCCATGTGCATGTTATTTACATTGCATTTTAGGAAATAAAGGAAACAGGAGAAATGAAGTATTGGACTAGAGATGTTTGTCCAAAGAATCTACATATAATTCAGTGGCTTGAATTTTTTTTTTTTTTTTTTTTTTTTTTTTTTTTTTTTTTTTTTTTTTTTTTTTTTGTGCTGCCACTATAGACAAACTGGAAGTAGGCTAGCTCTCATAGATCTCTGATCATAGCTATTCCTGGAATACACACTGTACTAGGATAATTGGGCAAGAGTTGAAGGAGTGAAGGAGACAAAGCATTATGGGACTGCAGTGCCCATTATTCTCCTGTGCCTGACAGGGAAGAGGTAGAAGAGAGTAGATGGGGGGAACATTGTCAGAATGAATAGTTATACCAGGATTCTCTGGGTTAAATATGTTTGAATAAGTAGAAATACCACTGGACTACTGGAAAGTGTAAAACTCACAGTAAAAGGAAATCAGGAGTTTAAATGATCTCTCCTTGGATGGTAACATGGTAGGACTCAAATATTGAAGATGCACTTATGAGGATGCCTCTGAATTTAGAAAAGATTGTGAATATTTTTATCAAATGGAACATATTTCTAATAGTAGTTCTCTACCTGAGGGGGAAACAATTAAAGAAATACTTTCAAAAAGGAAGTCAGATTTCATTTATTGGTGTCCTGTTGTTCTTGTATATTCTAGAGATCTTAAAAAACTGCCATGAAATTATCTAGGGTGAATGTACATATACATGGAATAATAAGATGAAATAAATAATCTTTTTAAAATCATTCCAGCAGTGTTTTCTTAAAGTCTGCCTAGATACCACCTTCTGAGTCTTCTGAAGCTACCAGAGACCTTTATCTCTTACACTCTTCATGCTGCCTTGTGCCATGATGTACTTTGTTCTCATCTGCCTCATTCATGCACTGACATTGTTAGTTTCAGGTAAAATAGCACTGTTTGACTGGCAACTATTTCTGGAAAATAACTGCGATCAAACATATTTATGTGAATGGTCAGTAGAAAAAGATTTGTGTGACAGTTTGTTAAGATGGAAAATTTAAATGAATGCTCATATACACTAATGTGTAGCTTTTATCTAAGCTTTTGTTTTAAAATGACATTGTCTGCCTGCTCGTGAATTGTAGTATTCACACATCTTCTTAAGCTGTCATAACATTTATCTTCTTAACAAATCAGAAGTACTAACAAAAAAGGAAGGGTATCACATATTCTAGCCTTTGATCTTAGCACCTGAAATATAATTTGAATCTTAGGATAATCTGTATCTATATTTCATGAAAATATTCACCATGCAACCATAACCTTAGTCAAAAATAAAGAGGCTTTGAACCATTCTTAAATTAATATATATCATGGCACTAGGTTATTTTCTCTGAGAAAAAAAATTTCTTTTAGTTGAAAGCAAAGGGGATTTCAGTTAACTAGCAAGTCCCATTTCCAGAATTCCATTTGTATCTTTGCTGGATAATCTTTTACAAAGTAGATAAGTAAACATTCAGTTGCCAGTGTATTCCATGCTCCATGACAGACATAGGAGGGGGTGGGAAAATCAGTTTTTGAGAAATGGAGAAGGACAAAACTACTGAGGTATAAAATGCTACATTCCTGTTTGACTGAGAGATTATAAAAGAGAGGATGAAAAGCAGAAATGAGTGAAAGGTTTCCATATTTTTCAATGTGGTTTGGCTATCAAAAATAGTTCTATAGTAAATACAGCATTTGTTGCAGCATCTCAGTCTTGCAGCACTTAAAGTTACATAATCATCTTAACATTCTTGGGCAGACAATGATAAAGCCATTGAACTGCACCCTCCCACATTGCTTTGGTAAGAATTGTATGGAGGTAAGACTATATAAATGCATACTAGACCCCAAATTTTGTACATCTGCCTAAGAATTAATTTAGATAGAGCATATACAATATGGAATGTTTCCTGATACTACATAGGGAACATGTCTAAAAATAAAAGGCAGATTCTAGATTATCTGGTAATAAGAGTTCTGTCCTTATTTTCTCCTCATTTTCTTCTTGTGGGCATTCCTGTGTCCACAGAAAACCCCAAGAAACAAAGAAAGTAGTAAATTTCTGTCTCATGCAAGCCAAAGTTTTCTGGGTTTTTTTTGGTTGCTTGTTTTGTTTTTTTCCCTAAATTAAATTTCTTTCCTCACACATTTAAGACATATTCAATTAATTGCAATGGATAATAATAAGAAAAAACAAACTCTCCTTAAACATTTGGGAATATAGCACAGAAATTATGTCTCTGAATTTTCCATACTGTAAAAATCACACATCTCCTCTGACCTTGTTTTCTGTATAACTTGAATTTTTCAGTTTTGATGTGTCCTATATGTCAACAAATGAAAAACCATTCCAGAGACTTTTTAACGACAAGGTCATTTACTTTTCTTCTTTTTCTTTCCTGGTATCTGTTCTAATACAGGTTATTGCAGAAGTTCAAAATACAGCAGTTGATTAAATACACAGTTCCCATATGAAGTCTGCACTTCGAAATGAATTAAGTTTGTGCTAGAGCTAGAATACTCCAGGGTTTTACACTCAAAGAAGGCAAACTAGCCTGAAAAGAATAATTCCTGTTTGGATGTGGAAAAATAATTAGAATTATCATTAGGAAATCAGCTCAAAGGAGAGTTAAGATAGATAATCCTCTATGATTTCTCATGTGCATATGCCTATCAAAAGATATCTGTGTTATTGTTTATCAAAAGCAATGTAGCTCACTCAATATGCAATATTTTTCAGTTTACCTTCTTTAAAAGAAGCAGAATGGAAAACAGCTTCTTCTTAACCAAACAAGAATATTTCATTCTAGTGACTTTGTAGGTATCTTGTTTAGCCATCTTTGTTCTATGTATCTTCATTTAGCTGGTGTTCAGGAAAAAGGAAAACATCAAATCAGTAAGACAAAAAAAAGTCACTTTTTCTTTTCACACTATTCACCCATTAATTTCTAAGATACATTAAATGCACTGGGAGTTTGAAAATAAACACTTGAATCCTCATAGTATTTCTGCTTGATACAGTGCAGTCACTGCAAATTTCCAGATCATAATTAGCTGTCCTATCTCTTTTTATCTCTGATTTATCATTTGGCACTTCTCACTTATCCAAAATTATTTTTTTTTCTTTTTTATTTTTTTTTTTCCTTTTCTTTTTCCACCCTCCCTTTACAGTTCATTTCAACCTCCTACTTATTCTTTTAGTGAAATCATGATCTAGAATGTAAGGCAGCCTAACAACAGACAAATGTAAGCAATGACATTTTTTTATATAAGAAGCACAGTCAAGGAGAAGAAACTGAAAAGAAGAAAAAACAGGATATTAATTACCTCAAAAAAAAAAAAATAAGTTGAAGACCAAAGGAACTAGAGCAATTTAACAAATAGAGAAAGGCCCATGTTCAAAAAAGATATTTACAAACATCATCTTATAAATCCAAAACAAAATTCTTCAATGCTTTTAATCAACTGCTCCTTCACCTTCATGGCATCTGGATGACTCCTGTTCTAAAGAATAGCAATTTCTTGTAAAGATAAGGTACAAGGTCTAGAGATAAGTTTTCTTCTTCGGATTTGATTCCTTCTTAAAATGTGTACACTAAGTGGTACTCTAAAATGACTTTGATCTGCTTTATTAATTTCATTAATTTTTATAATATTTGAAAGACCTGAGAACAAAAGCAAAATGAACAATTATCAGGTCATAATTCACTGTCCCTTGATAAAAAATAATAAAAATACTGAACTAAAAAAGTATTCAAGCTAGTTTGAAAATATCTTTAAGTAAAAGAACATTGTGATGAGGACACATTCCCTTCCTCTTCTTTGCAGGTTAGGATCATCTCATGATTACTTGGTTTGTTTGATTACTGCTTCTCTAGGAAAGGTAGGGTTTAGGAGATAGGGTAATGAAAAAAATAAAATTCAAGCTGAATTTTTGATTTATTTTTAATGAAAAATTATTCTTCCCACTGAGACAAAGAAGATTTATTGAAATTTTTAAAATTACCTCATTGCTGGATTGCATCACTGCTGTTAGATAAGTCTGATTTCATTACCTTTTTCCTAACAGGTGTGAAAGAAAACCAAGAGTTCAAGGTTTATTGAAATAGAAGGAATGATAAAAAGTAGGGGGAAGAAAAAAAAAAAAAAGAAAGAAAGAAAGAAAAGAATGCTGTGTATCTGACTAATGAAAGAAAAATATTTTTTTTTTCCTGTTAATCCTACTTTGTCAAAAGTAGTTTATACTTGCTTTTATTTTTTTAACTCATAAACTTCAACATTACTAGACTCATTAAACAGCCTCAATCTTCTAGTGTGCAGGATATGTGAATACGAAAATCAACTTTATGACAACATATCAGATTGAATACAAAAAGGTACTTTACCAGAAAAAATAAGCTGTTGTTGATTATCTTGGTTAAATTTCAGTAGGTGAGGCTATTAGATTCTGAGTCCCAGTTCAAATAGATGAGTCAAGTCCTGGCACAGGAGATGCATGGACCTTCATCTTCAACAGTGTTTCCTTCTGGCCAAAATAAATCTGTTCAGAGGAGCACTCAGATTCTAAATTATTTAAAATTTTATATTTTTTTAAGTGAGATTGCCTTTGATTTATTTTGTTTAACTCTCAAGAAAATACAGAGAAGGCTAGCTATCTGCTTGCTAGAGCCAGCACCTTGCACGGTAGTCTGGAAGACTGGAAGACAGGTCATGATGAAGGCACTGGATATTTCATCCTCCAATCATTTAGGGCTTTCAACTTGCTGCCTAATGAAATCTGACATCTATTGAAATGATGAAAATGTGAATTTTTAAACAGCTGTGAATTTTGAATGAATTTTGATGAAACTTACCTTCTCACTGCATATTTGTAAAAATCATGCTTTTTATTAGCTGTTCTTTCTGCTCTTCTATATATCAATCAATTTTCACAGACATTACAATTGTGTAAGAACTCCTCAGGCAGAACACCTAAACATTTTAGACTCCAGCAGATCTGTGTTCTTCTAATGAGAAAAACAGCATGCAAAACATTTTAATAAAAGGCAAGCTCTTCATTTTCTACCTCATTGAAGTTTACTGCTTATTTTAATCTTAATCATTGCTACATGGTCAAAACTAATATGAACAAAACAACATCACTCATTATTTCATTTTTTCTTCCAAATTCTTGAGTATATTGCATAACCCAATTATGAGCCATAGAGTACAGAATACCATCCTTACCTTTTGCATACATGGCAGCAGGTCAATATATGCCAAGTAGAAAGGTCTAACAGAAATGTCTGCTTTCAGAAATCAAGCAAACTGTAAGTTGTTCAAAGTATTATTATTATTATTTTTCTCAATACTGAGAGCTGCCCTGGTAAATGTTGTATTTCTATAGTTCTCTAATCTGATGATGCAATGGTATTTCATGGATCCACTGAAACAGGATGTGCAGAGCCACTAACATCCCAATCTAAAAACTTACTGGTCCAAAAAAGCAAAGAAATGCATCCAAAGTTTACTGGAATTACTGAAACACTCCTTTTCAACCAAATCTTAAATCTCACCCATGGTTCTATGAAAAGTTTGTGTTTTTTAAACAAAATGGAAAAGAATCTTTACAGGTACTTCTGAATAAATGCTTATCCTCACTCCATCTCTCATAGAGATACTGATTTTAAAACCTGAGGAAATAAAACTTGTTGAAAATTACCTGGGGAGCATTCCTTTCAATAAATCAGTAACCTACACTAGACTTTATCATAGGATCTCTGGGCCTCCTGATACACTGTATATTTCAGACTCATTCTGAAATACATTAGACTTGCAACAAAGTTTCACAGCAGCCTTTTGTGCTCTCAGCTTATCCATGTTCTCATCAAGATAAAGTTTTAGCAGTAAACTAACCACAGAGAAGTCATAACCAGGGAAGCAAAAAATATTTTTTTTTTTCATTGTATATTAATATTTTAATTCTCAGTAATCAGGGGGAAAAATGCAGTTTTAGTTAAAGAAAATCATACGTGCATGTGTTTGTATAATGTAATGATGAAATATTAACATCTGTCAGAATGATAGCTTGACTGAGCACTAAAAATATTAAACAAATGACACACCTAGGAACATGACTTTATTCTAATAGTCTGAAGTACTAATAGTAAGGAACTCCTGGTGAAATGTTCTCTGTCTTCACAGAGAAGTGAGTTGTATGCACATTATGGTTGTCCAGCCTCTGAAGTTGTCTGTGGAGTAGCCACAACACTTCAATGGAAGTTACTGTACTGGTTTATTACAGATGATCTATTGGATAGTGGCAGAGATTGACACAGTTTGAATGGTGGCCAAGGGAGTGCTGCAGGGTAGATAAAATCTTAAATATATTCTAATATCATGAAGTCACATCCTCAGTGTGTTAAAGATACTGTTAATTTCAATGCCTTTATAGTATGCTCTTTCAGAGATGAATAATGGCATTCCTTGGTGAATTTAGACCATTCTAAATCCCCAGATCTGAAAGAAAGTAGTTTAAAATGAATAATGCTTTCAAGGAAATGTGAGGTTACTACCTGCTGTTACTCCTGGTAAAAGTGAAAATCAATTAATTTAACCCATTATTTTTCTCACATATTTTGTTAATTACACGACTGACCCAATAATTATGACAAAAACACGTACTCTCTAAAAGGAAAATTTTGATATTCATAGTTCAGTTAGCACTTCAATTAAGAAATCATTTTGTTACAATTCTTGGATAATTCCATTTCTTTTGAAAGCATTTGTTTCCTTCAGCTTCAGACAGAGGAATAAGGCTGGATTCTTTGGAAGCAAAAAAGGACTATTTCCTATTCATAATAAAAAGTACAGAAGAGATTCTCACAGAAACTGGAATATCTTTTATGATACTTTACTAATTCTCTGCTTGGCCCAAACATAACATTTTTGCTGGTGAAACAACAAAGCAGTAAGAAGGTTGTGAAAACTCTATCCAACAGATATCTCCATGTGTATTTCTTTATCTCCAGTGACAGTGAAATCAGTTACAATGTAAAATTCATGCTGAAGAACTGGAGTAGCTGCATCTTGCTCACGGCCTATTTGTGCATTACAATTTCCTTGTTTTGCCAAAAAGATTCCATTTTCCCATTCATTGTCATGCCTGATATTCAGACATCAGGGAAACACCAAGACAGTAAGAGCTCATCTTTCTTAGTCAACATCCAGGAAACAAAGATGTGGAAGCTCACATTAATCAATTGGAAAGACTGTTGCTGTGCATTATTTTCAAAACTAGAATCTAATCTTTTTGTAAAAATGGCAATTTAATTATAATAAAATTTACTACACATTCAAGAGTACATAGAAAGAAATATATTGAGAAAACACCATTACGTTATAAAAATAAGAATAGTTTAACCTCAATATCTATTAACAGGTATCTGTTTATTGCCTGGTTTCCTTCTACTCTGCTACTTCTAATTTGCAAAGATTTACAAACGTAAGTTTTAAAAGTATTTTTCTGCACTCCGCAGTAATAACTGTATTCACCAGTACAGACAATATCCCTGCATCAGTACAGAATATAAAAGAGTTCTAGTTCTTTTTATCCCTCTTCCTTTGATCAGAAATCCTCTAAATAGCTTAGGAGATTGCCAAGGTTTTGCTTCAGTGTCAACTTATCACAAATAAAGCACCATTTCGTCTGGAAGGTTTGAACTGGTACATTCCTGTTGAACCCCATATTTATACCAAAACTACTGCTAAAACACAGCATTACCAGACAGGAATTCAAAACTGGATTTCACATACATTGAAAACCTTTACAAAAATATTCTCACTGATCTGAGGATATTTAAAAATTCCTTGAAATGAAATGAATACCTTCATATTTGCATGGTACTTCTGAATTTTAATATCTGTTAGTAACATCTCAGTTCTGTGTTTTTTGTTTTTTATTTAAATATCTAGTCCTGCTGCCTCTCTTCCACCCACTCCCAGTTTTAGGTTTTTTTAGTTTTTGCTGTTTTCCTTTTTTAATGACAGTTCTCTCACTGTGAAGGTTTCAGAGAGAGATACATAGTTTCCATGTTATGGCTGAGTATGTGACATGGGAACCAACCCCCATACATTATAAAAGAAAGCCTTTGCTGTTTGGGTATATTGTTTAGCTCTAACAAATTTACGAATGAAGTTAACGAGTAACTGCCTGTAATTCTATAAGCAAAGCAATTAACATGAAATCAGAGAAGAATCTTCAGGAGGGTTCAAACCAGATGATTGTCACTACCAAACCATTCTATTAAACAAATATCTGAAAAGCAAAAAGCCAAATAAATGGATAAACAAGCTTATACAAATGCAGTATGTTTGTGCTGGTTGTTTTTGTTTGTTTTTTGTTTGTTTTTGATTTTTTGTTGTTTTCTTAGCTTCTCTTTCTGGTTACCAAACAAGCATTAAGAAATCTCCTGGAAACTTTTAATTTCATTTATAAGTGTATTACCTTATTAAATCCAAAGGGTTACTGTAATATATGTCATTGTGATAGGTATATAAAAGTAATCTAACTTTAAACATATTTAAAAATTTAACAGACTCCATTGATACAGAAGATTAAGAAAACTTGAAACTTCCACCAAAACAGATACGTTTTTCATACTGATGTTAAAATGATATTTTGCCATGCACTCAAAACTACTAAATACAAATACAGGTGCATTTTCCTTCTCTCTCAATAAAAAACAATTTCAGTAGTGTATGAACTAGTAGAAATTGTAAATATATGCACATTAGGTTAATTTTTTTGCCTTTTTTCCTCTCTGTCATAAAATGTTAGAATAAAATGATTAGAGATTTGCCACCTAATTGTCATTAAGTCCAAAGCTTACTTATATTAAATTGCTTATAGTCAGCAACATTGTCACGTAAACATTTTATACATATGCTCTCATAAATCTTCATTGGAATAAAGGTTTATCAGTGCAGTTCTCCTGATACTTACACTCCATTGGGACTGCCTCAAAACCTAAGAAACTGAATAAGTATCTTGCTCTACTCCACTAAATGTAATTATTTATACAGAATCATACATTCTGTTGAGAGAATTGCATGGTACCCCTGACGCTTTCTGTGGAACAATGTCAAAGTCTAGAGAAGATAACAAAAGGTCCTGGAAGAATATGAAGGAGTTCACGTTCTAGTCTTGTGACCATACCAAGGGATGTATCTCTTCTCTGAACACAAAGTCCTCTGGGGTATATAGTTCTTTTTCTCTTCTGGAACAGGTACCCAGAACTGGAGCATTAACTCTTTAACTCCCAGTGCACTACATGATGTTGTGATGTGCAAAACATAAAACCGTGACAATATAAATCATCATATTGAGCTAAAACAGCTCCAAAATACAATTTTAGGTCAGTCTTCAGTAAGTATGAAGTGGTTTCTAAGTAATCAAAAATGCAGAACAGCTTTTACAGGAGCTAACAAACTTGAAGCTTATAAAGATGAGGTAGAGTGAACGTTGCTTTTTAGCTGCTCTGAGCACTTTTTTTTTTTTTTTTTCCCTCTTTGACTCCCATGAATCACTGAATCTTTGTGCTTAAATTTCTTACAAACAGCAGTAAACAACGGAAAGCACAGCAGTCTTCACTGACACTTCAGAACTAACCTCTCTGCTCTCTGCGAACAGGAAGATACACTGTTACTGATAACATGATAACATTTTGGACTTGCACTTAATTACGCTATTTTAAAACTCCACACCAAACTTCAATGGAGTAATTTGACTGCTATTCTGAGGAGTCAAAAAACCTCTACATGATTACTGCTTTGTTTTTCACAGCTCTCCTCCACACAAATAACAAAACTAAGATATCTGAAGTATGATAATATAATGGGAATTCTATTGGGGCAGAACACATTCATGTATTTGGGTTGGAACTAGATGATCTTTAAATCCCTTTCCATCCTAAGCCATTCTATGATCATATTCAATGCATACACTGTCACATAGTTAACAGTGTAAGTATAAGGACAATAGACCTGTTTGATTCCATTCATCTAGCATAACCTGGATTATATGCTACTTTGCTGTTTCATTTGAATTATAACAAGGTACACATAGGTCTCCAAGAATTGACAATGAGTTGCAACTATTAAGTTGGACCTACCTATATTTCATTACACATATTTATTTTTCTCTTCTGAACTGCAATACATAGTTGTCACCTTCAGCTCAGAACTCTACGAACTTCTTAAGGAACTTGAGCACATTACCAAAGTCACACTACAATAACTCTAATAAATTGCACATGTGGACTCCTCTGTTTTATTTATACACTGTATCACAGATTACTAACAGGAAATAACCCACTGAGATACAACACTCTTGTTTACAGTAAGATTCTCGTAGTGACAGCAGGAATGCAAAACATAAAAACAACAGGGAACACAGAACTAATAAGAAGACAAGAGTCTATAAAGTGGAAAACAAAACAACAACAAAAAACATAAAGCCAACTGTGAAAGCAAAAATAATACAAAATAGTCTTCCATCATAATAAAAATCTACAGTATACTTACAGATACCAGGAAGATCAAAAGCCCACTGAGTTTGAATATTTGTGGGTGTCAGAACAGAAGTCAGGAAATCTGTGAGTTAGAATTAAAACTTTATCAGCAAGACATATCTTCCTGAAAAGATTATTATTTCTGCTTCCATCTAGCAAAGAAGGAAAATAAAATAATCAAATGAGAAAACTTTGGCATTAAATATTTAAAAATATATATATAAAAGATTAGATTTAAAAAATAAAAAATCATCTGAGAAGCTTTTGAAACTGAAAACATTTTGGAGTTGTTTGTTATTCTCTTAAAAATTGTTTTCAAATGAACTCCTGGTATTTTTATAGATATTTTGATGCATACATTGGATAGATGCCATAAAAATATTAACCATTCAGTTGCTCACCATCAGAAGTTCTTTGTTATACAAGAGAAAAATCACCTGAGAAAATAACTAGAATCTGAATATAGTAATTATTTTATACATCTGTGAGGTTGAATAACATGAAGATGGTAGCAAAGATAATTCAAAAGGTTATTTGTAAAGGAAAACTCACTGGTATGAATACTTTTGCTGGGAAAAGCTGGAGCAATCTCCACCAGAGAGTGATCTCCAAAAGATGCTGTCTCAGTGGGGGTCAGACCTTAAATGAGGTCTAGAGGAGGTGGAGTTGAGCTCCACCCCTTCTGGGAGCACAGCTAAATTACTCTCACCTGTGCTCCCACAGCTGACCCAACACTTGCCTCAGCTGATTAATCAAAGGTTCAGGCTGTGATTACCAATTTCCCATACAACATCATATTATATTATGTACAGTTTATTCAGCATATCTTCTTGTTCTGTCATTCTTCCCATCACACTTTACCTTATGTTTCTCTATACTTGTATTTAGTATCATCTTATGTTCTCTTGGGCAGAAAGATTTGTCAAGTTGAAGACAAAGTTTTTTAAAAAAAATGGGACGTGAGGAATGTCTCTAACTGTTCTTCAATTTTTGCAGAAAATACAACATGCTAAAATTTTAGACATTCATTAGTTAACAAATTTTAAAGTTCTGTCTATCAAAATTAAACACAGAAATATTTATATGAAGTAATCACTGTTTATCAAGACTGGAACTATAGCCAAAAATGACTTACAGTGTTGGAAAAGACTGATTTTGGTATAAGGTACATAGTTACAACATCATCTCACACTGAAGTGCATCTTCACCTTTACCTTACAATGAAATAATATATTCTTATGATTCAGACAAGCTTACATATTACTCACTTTCAGAGAATATTGCAATGCAAGAGGGCTAAAGTCCCAAGATAAAGAAATGAGATAGAGTTCACATCTATGTCACAAGGGCAAAACAGCAAGAGAGAGAGGTAAGGGGAAAATATTGCAGGTAGCTATTGAAAATCCTGTCCTTCTTCTTCCTGGAATAAGGATTCTATGGTTTGTACAATGAACTCTTTGATATGATTTCCTCATTTCTTAGTTATTCCAGTATTCATGCAGTGAATAGCTACACAATTACTCTGCAAATATCATCTGCTCAATGTGGTTTTGTTCAGACAAGGTATCAGTTGGTGTCTTTGAGTACAATCCTCAGGAGTGGTAAGGTTTTATAATGTAAGTACTGTTCTCATTATTCCTCACACTTTGACTATCTGTACAGAAATAAACTAATTTCAGTCAGTACAGGTACTGCTTTCTGGTCTGGTCACTGCCCTGTTGCATTAATTCTCTATATTACAACACCTGATCACCAGCTCCTCTGGAGCTAACACCTTGTTGCATAACTTCATTGAATGTCTGCTTTGCATAGATGACTAGTTAGTAGTATGATTGTAGCATTTCTCTTTTCAATTCTGTTTTTTTTTTTTTTTGGTTTTTTGTTTTTTGTTTTTTTTCCTTAATTATAATTTTTTATCTTACTCATTCTGAAAAACAAACCACTTGGCAATATTGTCAAGGCTGAAGTTGAGAAACAACTGCATTATTTTCTTCAGCTGAAAAAGGAATCATCATTGTTAAAAATAGCTTCAGGCTTACGTATCACCTTCACCCTCATACCTCCTAATGAGAATAAATATTTGATTTGTTCACTTTTTTTCTGTACTTAAAGTCACTGTCTATAGCAGTGGCAGTGGAAGTGATACACAGTGTAAGTCATGCTGAATCTGAGTAAGTTTGATTCCAACTGACATTTTCCCAGGAGAAAACCAGCCTTCATGTATGTTTCTAAAGAATTATTTCCCTAAGTTTTACTTTAAAATAGTGGACAAGATTCTCTGTAGTATTTCTTGTGCCCTCGTATGTAACTAACAAGTTAAAAAATGATTAATATTTGCATTCTAAATATTATGTATACAGATCATTAGTTTTATTTGATTCCTTGACGCTCTATCAAACACTGTACTGTCTCCAACAGATCAAAGAAATTAACTGCTCTCATTCACATGAGTTATCAGTTGTGTTTACCTCAGGATAGTGCTTGTATATTGTGTAACCTGCACATTATGCACTTTGTTTCTCTTCATCCAATATATATTAGTCTGAATGTAAAATTAAGTAATTATCAGTCATAATTTTAACTGCAGGGAAAAGTTACAAATGTACTTCCTTTATTTTTTTCTTAAGAAGTAATGTTCAAATTAAAATTTAATTGCCAAATCACAACTGTCCACTTACTCTACAGTATAATTTTATTTTAATGTATAATGGAGAATTTTGCTTAGCTCATATGTATCTGGTTCATTTAAAAGAAGGACAAATTAAAAATATATATTTACAAACAAGTACAGTAGTCCCTGGAGACAAAACATCTCATTTTCAATGCAGTTGGCAAGAACACTAATTACATTATCACATATTCAGCAGTATTCAGAAAATTTATTCATTTATCCTGTAAGACCCAGGATGTGTGGCAGGTCACTGCCAATAAGAACTATATGGAGAATCTCAGATGATGGTATACAAAGAAAATTAAATTTGCATTTGTTTGCAAAACAATCTCTCATAAAGAAACTAAATCTCTGAGATTGACCTCTTTGCTTGCTTACTGACTGATTGAAAAAAAAAAAAAAATCACATTCTATGAACAAAACAAAACAAGGTATCTATAGCATTTGTGAAAATAATTGAAGAAAAACAAAAGCAAAAACAAACAAACAAAACAAAAAACACCGAACAAAAGAAAGAATATACAGGTTGATGTGCAAATCATAAAATGTAAGATTATAAAGATGTCCATCATGTCAGAAGTCAACATGCTCTGGATGGAGTTCACCCTTCTCAATAGAGGAGAAGGGTCCCTGGGGAAAAGCTAGCTGGGCTCATCAGAAGGGCTTCAAACTAGGTCTGAAGAGGGGATGAGGAGGACAGTGAGACTTCTGTCTCGCTCCAATTAAGGAGAGAAGCAAGGTTCTTTTGATAAATTATGCTCGGCGTGAGATTAAGAAGAGAAACATTCAAATGTTGATCCGACCAGTTTATTAGGAATAATAGACGGCTGAGGGGATGGGGAAGGGAGAGCGGCAGATATCAAAATTAGGGTGATGGGGAAGGGAAAGTGGGCGATAGGAAAGGTGGAAAAGGCAAGAATTACGGAAAGCGGGGAAAGTCACCTCCTGAACGCAGCAGCGTCCCGTTGCACGTTGTTTCATTGGTCCAGGGAGAACAAGCGTAGGGGAGAGCCGCAGCAGAGTGTCAGGCCGCAAGCAGCAGATCGGTGCAGCGCAGAGCAGGAGGTAGAAAGGGCAGCAGGGTCTCGGGGGTAGCAAGGTCTCACGGAGCAGAGTCTCGAGCAGCAAGCTCAGGTGAATCCGTTGTCCGCCGTAGGACGACGTTGGAGGAATCTGAGGCCAGATACCTCAAAGTTCTTCATGCATGCATCTTCTTCAGCATGCAGGCGTTCACGTAGTAAGGCATCTGATACCAGACAACCTCCTTGTTCATGAAGAGAGGCATCTGATGTCAGAAAACCTCTAATCCATGGTTTGTCCATGCTCTTTTTATCCTACTTCTTCCCAGCCTTCGGGACATTTCTGGAAGGCTTGGGTCAGAGTCCTGTGAATACCTCGGAGATGGCCCTCTTCCTTGAGATAGGCCCACACAAAAGACCACTTAAGGGCCATTCATCTGTATCTTATCTCCCTTTCGTAGCTCCCGGACTTGTCCATCTGTCATCTGTCTGTCATCTGTCACGTCACCCTTAAACAAAGGGGGTCTGGAACCGTGGTTCAGACTTGCCTGGACTTGTCCTTCTGTGCGTCTCTGGAACCTTGGCCGGGCTTCCCTGAACTTGTCCATTTCAGCAGACTTTGAGACAGTAATGTAAAAAGCACGGCCTCTTACAACTTCACATGATAAGCTGTAGGATGGCATAGAGGGACGGGATGTTAGTAGGGGCTCTCAACCTCCCGATCTGAGAGGTGCTGGCAACACTGCAGCACATATGAAGTCCTATGACAATGAGGCAGTAACTGCTGGGGTAACAGGAGAAAACAATGGGGAAACTCAATGAAAATACTTGAGAAGAATGAAGGAGTTATCCTCTAAGAAAGCAACAAGACTACATGCCCAGCTGAAGTGCTCCTACACAAATGCACACTGCTTAGGAAAAGAACAGGAGGAGCTGGCATCCTCCTTGTTAATCAATGGTTATATGTTGACACAATTAACAGTTAACATGAAAAGAAAACTGAGCTGACTTGAAATTGTTGTATAAAGACTTCAGTCAACTAACATAATGTTTTCTGTGCAAGCAGTTTTGACAAATCTTTTGCTTTCTGTTTTTATCTAGTCTTTCATTAGGTTTCAGGAAGTAAATCTTCATCTGATTTTAGCACTAGAAGTTCTTCTGTTTTAACAGTTATTCATGAATCATTGCCTGAAGCTGAAGCATAAGGTATTTCAACAGACATGATTCTTGTTTCTTTTCCAACTTCTTCTGCACCTTTGACAGAGCCTATTGCTCTATTATAACCATGTTATGTTCTTCTGCTGGTACAACCATTCAAAGCAGAGGAGTAAGTATCAAAAGAGATAATTTTTGACAAGCAATTTTTCTGTCAGGCTCAGTGGGAGTATTTCCAACCAGAGTTTAAAACCACACTTATTTTGTGAAACTCAAGATAAGCTTTCCCAATAACATATAAGAATGTACAGTTTTGGACCACTGTATTCATATCTTTCCATGGTGCAAAGAACCACAATGTAAGGCAGGAATATAAGGCAGATCACAGTATTTACTGAGGGATTTCTTAATTTTACACAAAACTATTTTCTGAGCTACAAAATATTTTTAGAAAATTATAAATTCCTGAGACTGACTTAGAAAGACTGAGAAAAACATCTTAGCTTCAAAAGGAAAACTACTGAAATGACTAAGTTATAAATACTCATCTTGTTACTACAATGATGTCATCTTTAGCTTCTCTTGTGCCCATTTTCCTATTAGATTATAAGATTGTTTACTGCCAGATAAACTCTTTTCAGGACAGGTATTTTGAAAATCTCATTAAAATATCTTGTTACCTTCTCCCTCAAGAGGAAAAATAAAAGAGACACACAAAGTGGAGAAATAAATAAACAAACAAAAAAACAGCACCATAACATAACAAACAAGCCATATTTTTCATTCCTTGATTTGTATTTGGCTATTGTTTCAAATTTTTTTATTTTTTTTTTTTTCTCCAAAATGTTTATACTAAAACAGAATTCTGTAATGACCTCATAAAAAATTCCTGAGAAAAAACATCTCTACTGAATTGGCACATTATATGTAGTCAAATAATATCTCTTTAAAACACAGTGCTATTTTAAAGGCTTGTTTTCAACTGGCTGTCTCAACAATATGTTCTTTCTCATTGTCACTGATGGAAGTACACTGTATACCACCTAATGAAAGGTAACCTCTTCTTCCCTCTTCTTTCCACTTGAGTTTGGCTTTAGAAAGTTACACGATAGAAGATTTTCATCTGAATTTTATTTAATTCAACAACACCATCTCCCACTGTTATTAGACAACACTATCAATTTTTGCAGTGTTACAAGCTATTTTTGACTTTTTAAACTTATATTCCTTGTAATCCTATTATTATTTTTATTTTAGCATTGGAGACATTTCTGAGACTCAGAAACTGACAAGACAAGGGATCTGAACTGATACTGATTCAAATCACCTGTACAGTACCTCTGCAGCAGTCTGAACAACTGCACAGAATACAAATATATTTTCCAGTGTTTGAGCAGTGAGATTTTTCAATCCACTACTCCTCAGCATACTCAGTGTGAATATAACTTACCGTTGTCCTTCTTTTCCTATTATCTTAACAACTTTGTCTCTCAGTGATATTTCTAACTTAAGTAATGACAATCATTGGATCTTCAAGTAGTCTCTTTAGCATCCATTGGATCTTATCATTAATGGTCTTATCAGCGAAGACGTATAAAAATAAATTTTCTAAGTAAAAGGGTTCATTATTCAAACAGATCCCCGTGAATATATTTTGTCCTCATAAATGATAATGGAAAATTCAAAGAACAGAGCTGAAAACAAGCTCTGTCTGTATTTTGCCTTTGTTGTATGTTACTAATAGTATTTTCAGCAAAGCTGCGAAAATACTTCCTTGTACTTTAGTGTGTCTATCCACAGAGTAAGCTGTGTAATTTTATCAGAGTCAAACTCATGGGTTACTTCTACAAGATGCTAAAGTGTTACATTAAGTGTGATAAAGTGCTGATGAGGCTGCTTTCACAGAAGCCAGCAGAATAAGGTGTTCTGCAAAGTCGAAGTAAGGCAGCATGCCAGATAGTTTGCCTTCAAGTTTGGAACCTATCTCACTTGCCTTGTTGCAGAGCATACAATGTCTTCTGACCTCCATGCTGTGCTTCAGTGCACACCACACTACCACCTCTGTCCTTTGGTGTTTACATTAGTCTCCTTTTTCTCCAGCTGTGCAAATGAGGAATGATGAGAGATGGAGCAACAACCCTGACTGTGCCAAGATATTCACACTGACTCTTAGACAGTATACTAACCACAGTGTTCTGTTCGTCTTGTTAATTATAATCTCCTGAATTGTGTAAGACATACCTAGCTGAAACCATAGAGTATGGGCTAAGCAAGAGCATGACAGTTACATTAATCATAAATGACTGAGACTCTCCTGCCTACAGTGAGGGTTTGACACATGCTGCAGATAAGCTGAATTTATACCTGTTATCTCACTATGGTTCTGAAATTGCATCTCAGACATCTATGTGTTTGTGTCTACTGTAGTGCCATGACTTTTGAAGTTGAAATTCACCTCCGTGATCTCTTATCATAACTCAGCACAGGATGTGAAACAAGGAATCTCATTTCCAGGCTATCATTTCAGTCTATGCTGGGCATCTCTTTGCCAGAGTCACACTGGTTGGAATGCTGCAATTTGGAATTATTAAGACAACATTGTCAAGGAAGTAAAATGGGTTATCCATGTAGCTCAAGGTCTCCTGGCATTATTTTTAAAGTGGATCAATGCGAGTATAAACAACATTGTAAAAATCAGGATGGCCTTCTGTGCACTACCCAGTTTGAACACTGACAGCTGGCTGACTCACCCAAGAAAAGCAGCCACTGAATTACCAGTGAGGATTGTAGTGTTCTCTGATTACTATCTCTAGAGTAGAATGCAGAATGTGATTTCCTCATCTCTAACTTTATACACTTCATCCAGACTATACAGATGTGGAGATTTCTGTTACTGTTTGAGAGTAGGTCCTGAACTCTTATTCCATTCCTTGTTTATCTTCCATCTTCTCTGCCTTCCCGAAACAGTCTAAAGCCTGTTCCCAAATCATTGCCACAGCATCCTCATTACTTCATTCAGCCCAAATATGAGTTTTCTATTTCCACTGTGTAATATCTACCCACTAGGTTTTTCTTCACCTAGGGAAATCAGGGATAAAGTTTCTTCACAATCAAGGTTATTTTTACTGTTTTCCCACATATATAGATGGCATAATCAAATATATCTGTGAAATGAGAGCTTACACCATTTCAGCATCTGTGTATATGTACAACAGAAAGGAAGTTATTAAAGAAAATATCATAATTCAGCTTCAGATCATATACAAACCTCTCATCTATTCCTATAAATGAGAGCCGTGGTGTTTTGAGCTCTTAAAGAACAAAAATGAGCTATAAGGTTTTCATTTTAATGTTTTTTTTGTTTGTTTGTTTGTTTTTCCTATGGTATCCTGTAATTTCTTTTTTTTCCTAGGGTGTTATCGTTTAACGTGGCAGGTGGTTGAGCACCAGACATTAATTTGCTCACTCCTCCATTTTCCCAGTGGAATAGAGAAAAAACAAATAAATTAATTAAAAAACAAACAAACCAAAAACCCAACAAAGTAGAACATGTGGGCTGAGATAAAACTTTTCATTAACACAGAGAAAAGGATAATAATTATGACATATATAATTGTGTTTAACAAGTGATGCACTAGCACTAGCACTTGGTCACTACTCACCAACTAATGCGCAGATACACCCTCAAGCAGCCAGATGAACTCCCACTCCTTTCAAAACTCTTTTCACATGATGTCATTATGGTATGGAATATCCCTTTGACAAATTTAAATCAGCTGTCCTAATTCTGTTCCCTCCCAGCTACTTGGGCCTTTCACTGAAACTGGCCTTGACTCTGTATAACACTGCTTAGCAGCAGCTATAAACAGCATTGTGTTATCCACACTGCTTTTCTCCTAGAACCAAAATATATCATCATACTAAACTCTCTGAAGAAAAGTTCCACCTCAGCTGAAACTAAGACAGAGAAGTTGAATAAATCAGAGGCAAACTGAACAAAATTCTCTCTCTTTAACTAACACTTATGTCACCATTGTACAATGGGAGAGCTTCAAAGTCAAGGATCTTCCCAGAGGTTGTTAAATGAGGATATCGTTTTAAAAGCCCCAAACAATAAATCTTCCATTTTCAAGACTTAGCAACTTTATAGTACCTACATACATGAATTAGTATTACAGAGTACCCCTTAAGAATGAGCCCCAAGCACGTACACTTCAAATACTGTCTGCTTCACAAACAAACAAAAACCAGAGAGTACATTTACATATACAAAGCTTGTCCATTCTATCTCTCGCCTTTTGAAATTACTCACTTTACACCTTGGGAATATTTCCATACAGTTCATATTTGATTAATGGGGCCAGATCACATTAGCCACAGTTCTTTCTAGAAAAAAATTGATACAGGCCATCTGTCAGAGTCTAGTCATAATACATATGCATGTATGATGGAGCATTAAGGAAAAGTATCCAAAGAGAGATAAAGAACATAAAAGCAGGCCATATTCTGACGTAGTTCCTCTAAGCAGCTGAAAAGAGATTTGGCATCAATATAAGCAAAACTTATATATAAAACTTAACAGGCTGACTCATCCTCCACCGTTTTTCAGAGAAAACTTAAATCCAGATCCTGGACTTATAATCCATATATTCAATAAAGTACTGTTTTCAAAGTATGAAAAGTATACTGTCCTGTTAAAAAGTGACTGGAAATCTGTTCAGATCTTCTATTTTCTTATGAACCAATAAAAGTGAAGAAGTCTGTGAACTGCTACATGCTGCATAGTAACAATGTCCCTGCTTTCCTAATGTATATCTCCTACAGCCTGGAAGACAGCTCTCTTTTCAACCCTCCTCCTTATTAGACTACTGTAGAACTTGCTTCCCTTAGTTGAGGTTCTTTTGGTTTCTTTTTGCAGTGTTGTTAAAGTCATTATGAACTTTGAATCAGTTATCTGTTACTAATTACAAGCTGTTTATAGCTCACCTTGGAGTAATTGTGGTGAAACATCTCTTTTTCTCTCTCTCTGTCCTTTACAGACAAAAAGAAAGGCATTCTTCCTGAAGGTCCTGGTCTAGATGGTAGTACCCAGGTTGATATAGACCTTATGCCAACTTGTGTGTTATGACAAAAAGCATTCTTATTTCTTTGGGCTTTTAAAAAAGGCATGCCAAGCATGGCAACTGTATCCAGTTCTGGGCTCCCTAGAACAAAAAAGACAGGGATCTCCTGGAAATATTAGATCATAGTAAAAACCCACTTTCTGTTAACATTTCTCAGTCAGTGAAAATCCTGATGATACAATATTTAAGGAAAAAAAATGTAAATAATGAGTGCACTTTCCAGATTTTTCATGTTAGTATTCATGATTACTCTCATGTGTAACTGTTTCTACATTAAATGCTTATGGTTTATGATTTGCTATGAAAATGCTTCTTTCCTCTCTTCCCTTACCTTTCAACTGTTACTGCTTGCAATGAAATGAACTTGCTGCTTGGTTGTCATTCTTGTATTTTTTTTTATTTTATTTTATTTTATTTGTTTTTCCCCCTACTTTTTATAATTCCTTCTATTTCAATAAACCTTGAACTCTTGGTTTTCTTTCACACCTGTTAGGAAAAAGGTAATGAAATCAGACTTATCTAACAGCAGTGATGCTGCATCCAGCAATGAGGTAATTTTAAAAATTTCAGTAATAAATCTTCTTTGTCTCAGTGGGCAGAATAATTTTTCATTAAAAATAAATCAAAAATTCAGCTTGAATTTTATTTTTTTCATTACCCTATCTCTTAAACCCTACCTCTTTCCTAGAGAAGCAGTAATCAAACAAACCAAGCTGTTGTTTTTGTTTTTGTTGTTTTTTTGTTTGTTTGTTTGTTTTTAATAAAAGCTTTAAAATGCATTTAAAATTTTAAAATGCATTTGTTATTTTGGACAGCCGGTGAAAGAAAAAGATTACTTATAGCTCATTGTAGTTCATTAAACTTAAAACTACCTTCAGTTTCTAAATCCTTCATTACGTTTTATTTTACTGCTAAGATTGACAGGTCAAGGTCAACACACCACAATTACACATTTAAAAGCACATAGATTTTAACCAAATAACCAAACTTCATTTTCCTTCTCAGAAAGATCCTCAATAAATCAGATGAGAACCTATTTGAATATCTGTCCCAGTTCTGGTTTATATATAGTTAATGTTCTTCATTGTATGTGGCATACTTCCAAGTTTTAAAAATGAAAACAGAATTTTAGCTACTGCAGAAATGAGTCTGAACAGAGCCAAGGACTTCTCTGCCTCTCATGCTGGGTCTGTCAGTGAGGAGGCTAGGTGCACAGGAGGCTGGGAAAGGAGACAGTTGGGATAACTGACATAGTGGTGCTATGTTCAGCATAAAACCCAGTGGAGAAACACTGAAGGAATGTTTGTCTACTCAAGTAACCCTTGTGCATCACAGAGCTCCGCTTTCCTGGAAATGGCTAAATGTTTGCCTGCTGATGGGAAGCAGTGAATTAATTCTCATGCAGCTTGACATGCACATGCAGCTATTAAAGCATCTTCATCTCAACCCACAAGTTTTCCAACTAATATATTTACACTTCTCTTCCCCATCCTGCTAAGCAGGCAGCTATGTGGGACTAAGTTGCCTACTGTGATAAAACAGCAATATTAAAGTCTAATATTACATAAAAATAGGACTGAAGATAAAACTGGTATCTGTTTAAATATCGTTTCCACTCTTGTATGATTAGTTATACTGAAGTCACTAAAGAAAAGATATCATAGCCAATCTGAAACAAAAGTAACAGAAAAACTCAACTCATATAAGAAAATTTGACTAAACAAAAATTTCCAGGATATTTCCTAACCTATGTTATATCTGAATATCTGAATATCTTTGTAACTATCAGGAGAACACTGAGGATAAGTTTCAGTTTATCTCCATTTTTACTTACTTTTTTGAAGACAAACATTTTAAGGAAACTTCTTAACAGGATATCCTCTTTTTGGTTTCCAAATACACGGCTTTATGTTTGATAGACAGTATCTTACACAGTTAAATGGAAGCCAGAAGTCAAACTGAGCAATGAAATTACAGACATTGTAGGCATTAGATTTTATGAACAAGCAGAAATGTTCTCAAGAAAATAGATCTTGAAAATGTTCCATTTAAACATAGCACCAACCACTGCAACATGAACTCATCATCTATATGCCAAGAAGAAAAATCTTCCCACTAACGAGAATGACTTCTGTCACTTAATTAAGTACATGAATCTAAATAATTAAAACCTTTGAGCATTTACAGTATTCTGTCATGTACATTGTATCCCAGATGGCTGTTTGTTCACAATAATTGAAACACATAATTCTGATCCCTTTTTCTTAACCTAACAGGGTACCATAGTCAAAAGACCAACCAGATGATAATTCTATCAACACAGTGGTGGAAGCAACCAGTAAAAGAATTTGATGAGATGTTCTCATTCATCAGTGGTCCCCACTTATGACCTTTACATAGGAGAAATTCATCATAGATTGTATAAATCAGACTATCTTCAAAAACAGGGGAATACAGAAGCAAACTAAATCTTCCTTCAGTAGTCCTTCATAACTGTAGGAAAACCTAAGGTCATGATACATAAAGATAACCATTTTCCTTTCTTATTTCTATTGAGAAGGATCAGCATAACACAATGGTTCACTCCTAGGGAGTGCTTGTAGGTTGTAAATGTTGTAAATGTTATACAGATTCAGGACAGTTCAAGATAAAAGTTCTGTGTAGAATTCCTTTATGAAGCATTCAACTTACATATATTCTCCAGACATTCTTCTGTAACAGTCATTTCAGAATGCTAAGAAATTATACAATCATATATAGGTGTCAGATATACTTTGACAAAAAAGCGTAATGCTCATATGTAAACTGAAGTGTTTTGTAACAAGGATCTAAAAATAACAAGAAACTAACAGTCTAAATGAAGAGTCCAAGAATTAATAAGAAGCAGACCACATCATCTGCTCTCAGTCATCTAAATAAGACAGAACTGGCAGAAGTGACAGAAGGTGATGTCATTGTAAAATGTCAACAAGAATTTATGTACTCTGTTACTCTTGGGTTGTAGTCTGTTGTTTCTGTCCTTTTCCTCTCCTGAAGAGGAAAAAGTACTTTTGATGAAAGATGTGAGAAATTTCTGTTTCATCTCACTAACTCAGTTTTAGTAATGTGCTGTGAAAAACAAACCGAGCTCTTACTAAAAGCGTTATGTTGGCCTTTCACCGTAATTCAGGTAGATATAATGATACTTAGTTGAAATTATATAACTAATGATATGTAGAAACCACAAGAAAAAAAACATTCTCTCAAAAGCTACAGAAAAAACACATGGAGGGAGGTCTAAAAATCATAATAATTCTTTCCCCTTACAGTTTTTTTCCCCCATGGGTTCCTGAAAAGAAATGGTTTGCACTAAACAAGCACAGTGAAAACATCCTTGAAAGCCACTGAAAACTACACTGTCCATACAATCAATGCTATTATAATCTAAATTATGGAGTATGAATAATAGTTTCTGCATATCTCTGAAGTGCATGCTCAGCTGGCTTCTTGGCAGTGAAAAAAATATGTTACAAAGGAAATACTATAAAGTAATTGGACAGATTTAAGCTATAGTTTAGTCTTTAAAAAAATCTAATGACCTTTGGGAAATGTTGCAAGACTGATCTCTTACTGCAGGCATTTCCTTATTCATTAATCTATTTTAATTATGGTCCATGAGCAAAAGTGCAAAACTGGCCTCGATCCACAGCAGTACTCATTGCTGTCACTTTGGGAGGTACACAGAAAGATCAAGGATAGTAACTGTGGCAACTAAATATTTAGTCATTATTATTTCTTCAGGACCTATGGTTACACAGAGCGTTGTTAAATGAATATGCTTATTGTTATCTTAAGAATTTTTTCTCTTCATTCTCTCAGTCTCTCTTTTTCTCTCTCTTTTATGAAATCTAACTCTTCTCAGGAAACTGTCCCTTTTCTCCCTATGTTAAGCATTATAACACCACTAGTGAAAACTTTAATATTGAAGTGATGTGCACTGCTAAATCACGTCCCCGAGCACCACATCCAAACAGTTTTTAAACACATCCAGTGATGGTGACTCTATCACTTCCCTGGGAGCCCATCCCAGTGCTTAACAACCCTTTCTGTAAAGAAGTGTTTCCTGTTATCCAACCTAAATTTACCCTGGTGCAACTTGAGATCATTTCCCCTCTTTTCACTGGTGACAGGACAACTCTAGCCCCACTCTCACTGTAATCACCTTTCAGGTATTTGAGGAGAGCAATAAGCTCTCCCCTCAGCCTCCTCTTCCCCAGACTACACTGCCCCAGTTCTTTCAGTCACTCCTGGTAGCATATGGTCTCCAAGCCCTTCACAAGTCTTGTTGCACTTCTTTGGATTTGCTCCAGTACCTTCAATGCCCCTTCTGAATGGAAGTGCCCAAAACTGAACACAGTACTCAAGCTGAGGCCTCACCAGTGCTGAGTACAGGGACGGGATTACTTCCCTAGTCCTGCTCACCACATCATTCCAGATACAAGCCAGGATGCTGCCAATGGTCTTCTTGGCCACCTGAGCACACTGTTGGCTCATATTCAGCCAACTGTCCATCAGTACAGCAAGGTTCCGTTCTGTCAGGTAACTTTCCAGCCACTCCTCTCCAAGCCAGTAGGGTTGCCTGAGGTTGTTGTAACCAAAATGCAGGGCCTGACACTTGGTCCTATTGAAACTCATACAGTTTACCTTGGCTCACTGATCCAGTCTTGTGTTAATCTTTCTGACTTTGTTACGCTGATAGTAAAATATCAGTTTAACATCAATAAGGATGAAAATACTTAAATTTTTGTGTTTATTCTTGTAAACATATCAAAATATTGTTTTTTAATTTCTCAATTGCTTTGAGGTTGCCTGAAAACAGTGATACTGATATGGCTCTACTGGTCCCATGAATATGCACAAGAACTTCTTTACGGTGAAGGTGACAGAGCACTGAACAAGCTGCCCAGAGGAGCTGTGGAGTCTCCTTCTCTGGAGATATTCAAGACCTGCCTGGATGCTTACCTGTGTGACCTGGTGTAGGGAACCTGCTTTGGCAGGGGAGGTTGGACTCAATGATCTCTGGATGTCCCTTCCAACCCCTACAATTCTGTGAATAATGTAGATGTCAGCATCAACATTATTTCCTGCAGGATATATCTATTTAAATCCATTAACCTACATTACAGCTCTAAGGCCACATGAGTTTCCCCACTTCTTTTTTTTTCCACCTTCCAATTTTTGGGTTACAGCAAAATATGCCAAAATTGCATAGCAGTTCAATAAAATGCTTTTCTACTTTATCAGGAACAGAGAAACAACCAAACATGCTTCAATTTCTATCCACTAAGAGGAATCATTTAACATTACATTTACGAATTTTCTGAAATTTCTTAGCAATATTTCAAATTATGAAACACAAGCAATTTTTGCTGTACTCACATTGTGTTTTTCCAGCCAGATCTTGCTAATGCTCTCATTTTAATAACATGATTTTGATGCTTGATCAGTGAATTCATTCTTCCTTCACTTAATGTGCACGGCAGATGAAAGGGATTTCTTTGAAATGACAATATAATATTCTATACATAAGGATTAAAGAAACATGATATTTACATTTGAGGAAGAATAGTAATTTTGTTGCTCCAGTATGTACACACCTCTGCATAATTATTTAAAAGTCAGTGACATAATGTACTATCTGTATTTAGATAAATCATTTTTCTTATCAGGAAACTGATTTGCAATTAAGAAAAGATGTTAGAGGTTGTGACAAACACCACTGCTTTAAAACATATGAAAAACAACATAACTGGACTAAAGATAACTCTGAAAACTCACACATGGTCATGTCTTTGGAAGATTCAGCCCTTTCTGGATGCAGAATCCATCAACTCTCTTAGCATCACGTAATAGTGACAGTAACTGTACAGAGTAAGGAAGATTAAGTACCAAGGCTAGTCAAACAAAGAAGAAAGAGGGAACCTACTGTACAGCATACACAACAGGCAAAATCATAACTATGTTCTTGGTCCTCATAGACAGTTAGTCTGACTTACTGAGACTATCAGATGTCTTCTGACAGCTTCTTGTTGTATTGAAATATTATTATCCATGACAGAAAATTAGACGCTACATCTTATTTAAAATTCCAACGGAGTCAACAAAATAACTCATAACTGTTGTTCTTGGCCCATGTTCTAAGACCACCTGTACAAGGAAGTTGTAGTGTAAATAAATTCTGGACTATTTGGCATTGTGGACATTATAGCCTTTGTATCTCTACTAAAATTAATGCCATTGCATAATTTCTTTGAGAACAAGACATAGTAGAATGGATAACTTGTCTAGTCCCAGAGGTTACTTTTAGAGCACTATTAAAATACCAGCAGTAGGGGTTAGGTTGCATAATGAGGTAGGGAAGTCAAATGAATCTCAGCCAGTATACTATAGCATCTTTGATTTACAATGTGAAAGTTCACCTTTCCTCTCAAAAATACTTCTCATGTAAAAGCAGCATGTTGAATTTCTGAATCTTTTCTTTCTCACACCTGAATGCAAAAGTATTAACTTCTCATGATAAAACAATTTCCTGTGGGAAAGATGAAATGTATCTACCATTGATACTGTAGTGACACTAATGACTGATCTGGACTAAAATCCAGTTGTTAGCTCATTGAGTGTACAAAAAGCAAGAGATGGCATTTTCTATCTATTTCATACTATTTTTGAAGTAAAAATAAATTTTTGGGTTATTTGAGGCTATGTAGGATGGCTAAACAGGGAACTGTGACTGCTTAAAGTTGAGGAAATCCCAGTAGAATCTTCTCATGATCCCTTTTTTGTATAGTTTGTTTATTCAAGACCTCAGATCATGTTAGGCTAGGGAAGAAGACTGTCCTTTGATGTATGAGATATAGGTACAAAGTGGAGCATCTGAGATACCTTTATAATGGCTTTAACTAGCAATTGTTGTTTACGCAGCATACTTCCTGAAATATTGCTGACTTGCAGGAAATCAGAGAAATGATAATCACTTTATGGAAGGTGATGAATCTCACCAAAAAAGTCCACAGAAACTAAAAAAAAAGTACCTCACAGAATCAATGTCTCCCACGAGTTATCATTGCACATGACATATCCTATGTACTGACAATCAGACAAGTTTTTACTATTGCTAGCAGTGATCTCAGACAAATGTAAAGCAAAATATACTTTATAAAATAAACATATAGAGTCCCCAAGTAAATATATGCAAAATCTCATCATTTACCTTTCAGACCATGTTGCACTTGCTAATGAAGTTTCAGTTGCCATAAAGCTTAAGAAAACATAACTGATGAATATGCCAAGACAGCTGAAATGTATGTACCACCACAATCACAATTAAGAAAAAGAATAAACATCTGTATAGACAGAGAAACTTTCACGCAAAATAGCAAATGAAAAAAAAAATCTCATCACACACAATAGCAAAGGAAAAAAAGTCTCATCTAGGCTTTCATTTTAATTTCATGATTGGTAATGTATTTTATTCTTACTCCATCTTTTCTTATGTATTTTTGCCTACATGAGCTGAAAGATAGCCATTGCAAAATTACTTATTTTCTTCCTCTGAAAATAAGAACAACCATTATGGAAATCTACTCTTCTAGTTGTCAAAGCATGGAGGTCTCCATCTGCTGAGATGACTCAGCGGAACAATATTCATTCAGTTTGTCCTTCCAAAGTCAAGAGTGTTATTATTCCATAATCCTCTCACCTGATTAATTCTTAACTATGAACATAATTACACTCTCCAGAAGGTAAATCACTCTTATAAATCAGTTGCTGCTGACAGTTCAGTCTTCTGGCACACTGAAGCAAAGTCAGAGTGAGACTGTAGAAACAGGAGATGATTGTTAAAACAGATTCTGCAGAAATTCTATTCATTAATGATATACAAGTAGCATGATGGTACACTAAAAATCAAAAGAAAAGAGATTTTAAATAAAAGTAAAAACAAAACACAAGAGAGCAATTAAGGGACTTAGGAATCCTTATGATAGTGCAGGAACCAGAATGAGCAAGGATGGTAGTTGTTGTGTTTGCATTTGTCCTTCTGCTAGATAAAGTAAATAGACTACTTGACAATATATGAACTCTAGTCTACATTTACTTTGCCAAAGAGGGTTTGAACTAGGATTGGCTTCAAATAACAAATCCCATGAAAATACTGTGCAGTCTTTACTTCTTATGTTTCATCCCCACACATATACATTCAGCAGGCTAATTTTTCCTGTTCCTGGCCAATTTATATTATTATTAATTATATTTTATTGTGGTCAATTTATACTTTAACATATAAATTTTAATACCATTTATTGACTTCAGCTCTCTCTCGCTCCAATTTCTAGGAGGGAGGCAAGGTTCTTTAATATATGTATATCCGGCATGAGATTAAGAAATAGTGGTTCAAACGTTAGCCCAACCAGTTTATTAAAGTCCTAGCCATTTAGGGAGATGGGGAAATGAGGTAGGCAATAGGAAAGGTAGGAAATATAAGCAAGGAGTCTCTATAGAGAGCAAAAGAGTCACCACCGCGGGTCCAGTGAGGTACACAGCAGGTCTGTTGATCTCAGGAACTCGTCTGATCACCACGGGGGGGATGGGAGAAAGCCAGGAAGCTCTGCAGTAAGCTGGCCTCGGGGGTTCTTCTGAAGAGGTTTTACCCTCAGGGAACTCTCCGTCAAAGGTGTCTTTGGGAGTTTGTCTCCAAAGTCCCCAGTTTAGTGAGGGCCTTTTATCCTCATTTCTGTGGGATTTTTTTCTTCTTCTTCTTTTCTCTCAGTTTAGTGCGACATACCTGGTCCAACAGATAAGCCAGGGTGTGGTGCCTTTGCTGCCATGCACAAGCATTATCACCTTTTGCAGTGGTCTGCTCCTTCAAGGAGCACCCATGGAAAAAGACTGCTTGTCCTGCTTCTTTGCAATCATAAGCAGAGGTACTGTGGCATGATGACACCCACCATTCACCCTCCTAAATAGTTAGCAGTTGCCAGTCAGAGTCTTATCATCAGAAAGTCCTCATGAAGCAAGCTTTGAGACAAAAAAGAAACAGTTTTGTCTTTCACAAGCTCCCAGTGGTATGAAAGAAACTCCAAAGGAGTCCTCTCCACATTCAGGAAAGTTAGATCTAATAAGATTGCTTTTTAGTATATATTCCTTTTTCTGTCAAATAGTTAGAGATTAGAGCCCAAATTTCATTTCAAGAAATCAGAAAGTTGGCTTGGATGTTCTGAAATATCCAAGACAAGATGGAAATTTACCTCCAATATTTTTAGCTATATCTTCTACTGCCCAATCTTGGAATAGCAGAAGTCATCTGTGGTGGTACGTATGAAGTCTGACAGATATCTTTGTAAGTCACAGAGGAACAAACAAATTTGACAGATACTAAGTTTGTTCCAACCCTGAAATCATTTTATTTTTTATTTACGGAAGAATATATACTGATTTTTTCTGAACATGTTTTTTTTCCACAGTATGATTTTTTTCCACAGAGTGATTCTGATAAATACAATATACTTTGCTTTTGCAAAATAAATATCTACCCATGACTCAATCTTATCATTTTAGAAAGAGTAAAAAAGGAACTGTAAATCTTTTGTACCTTTGCATTTCATGTATTTTTCTCTGTATTGAATCTCTTTCAATTTTTTCTTAAGAAAGCTAAATAATAGGCTTTAAAATCTCTTTTCATACAAAAGACATTTCTATCATGAATGCTTTCAGGTTGTTGTTTTGGTTTTTTTTTCTGATTACTTTTCCTTGTCCCTTTGCATGTCCTTGGTTTCCTAAGTAAAATGAAAAATTACCCTGAGGTAATTAAATGTTTGAAAAAATATTTCCAAATAACCAGGCCAGAATTACTCCTAAAATCAATGACATTACACTGGGGATGAATTTCTTATCTTACAAAGTCCACTGTCTCAAAACCACACTTTGAAAAAGAAACGTAAAATAAATGTGTTAAGTCCTGGAAGCCATTATATATACAGTTTAGAGATAAAGTTCAAGTGAGGCTTGATATACGAGAAACAGATTAAAGACTTTTTATTTCAAGGAAAAAATTTTATCCAAGAAACACATTTTAAAAAATTAAGCCTACAATTATATCTACCTTTTTGTAATGTATTTACATAGTTCTCCTCAAGCTCTTGTAATTGGCTGATGAAATACTGTTTAAGGGAAAAAATAATCACAGAATCACAGAATTGTAGGGGTTGGAAGGGACATCCAGAGATTATCGAGTCCAACCCCCCTGCCAAAGCAGGCTCCCTACACCACGTCACACAGGTAGGCATCCAGGCGGGTCTTGAATATCTCCAGAGAAGGAGACTTCACCACCTCCCTGGGCAGCCTGTTCCAGTGCTCCGTGACCCTCACTGTAAAGAAGTTCTTGTGCACATTCATGCGGAACTTCCTATGCTGAAGTTTCAGCCCATTTCCCCTAGTCCTGTCCCCACGCACTACTGAAAAGAGACCAGCCTCGCCACTATGGCTCCCACACCTCAGGTATTTACAAACCTGGATCAAGTCTCCTCTAAGCCTTCTTTTCTCAAGGCTAAACAGACCCAGAATAATAATAATCTGCTATCTGTATAGGATTAACTTCTACCAACTACTCCACATATGGATGATGGTACTTTCCTTAAGTTCTTTCTGCACCCTCCTGCCATACTTAACTCTGAGCTTACACTTCTAAAGCTAAACTGCTTATGCCATAGCTGGTCTAGTTCAGATATTCCTTGAATAGTTTTATACAGTATGGAACCTTTTCCTCCCTTTAGTGTCAATTCATTTTTAGCTTATATATACATTTATCTATCTATACATTCAGTATTAACTTGCTATTAAGAAAACTATTGCACAGAAGAACTCTGTGTAACAACATATGCTTGAAGGAATTGTGAAAGCATAATCCTCCAAACCTTTATATAATAATGCCTTTCACCTTCAATCTAGACTCTGTTCTTTCTTCCAAAACCTCCCATTACACCAAAATCAGATAGGAATCTTGTGATTAATCTTCCATGAAATCCCCAAATAAGGCATCACACATCCGCCTGACTTGTTATGTTCAGAATGACATTTTTTATCTTTTTCTCTCAGAAAACAAAAAGATACTTTGCAAAGCAGTCACTCACTCTCTCTACAATGTTCTACTTCACAGCTAAGTTTTTGTCTCCACACTCTGATATTTTATATGAATAAGAGGTTTCCAGCAAAACAGCATGCTAATTTCTCAACCAGAATAACAGTGTAAGTTCAAACCAAAACAAAGCAAATAAGCCCTCAATTTTTCTTTTTATCCAAATGACATGTTATGTCAAAAAGGACAAGTAGGAAACTGCATTGCAAAAGAAAACCAAAACATGCACTTAGTGACCGAAGTTCCTCTTATTTTGCAAGCTATAAGTCATATTCTTCCTAATGCAATACACTACTCAGTTTAACCAATATTCTGTGAAACTTTCTAACTCTGTAGATGAAAAAAAAAAGAGCTTGACTAATCTCTATATTCCAAATAATTTTATGAGTGGACTCTTTTGGTGTGTTTGTTGTTGTTGTTCAATTGATTAATTTATTTTTCCCTAAGAAAAATTTGGAAGATGGAAACAAAGTATATCTAAGTTTCTTTCAAATTGTTTTTTTCTTAATTTACCTCAATGTCACTAAAGAGGATATAATTGAAGCACAGAAATACTGTAACATAAATTAGATAGCATGAATATCTCTAGTGCAATATCTTTCTTGCAATGGCAGATAATAACTACTGAAGTTAACAAATGCTTGAAACTTGCCACTTGCTCTTTACTCACATGGTACTTTTCCATCTGCTCTCCACAAAGGAATGAAGCCTTCTTCAGTACTTACAGACAGGCTTAAAAGTCAGTAACAGAGCTCTGAAATGTCAGAACTTTGGATATCCTCAGCGCGTACATACTTACATTCAAATAGATGTCTTATGATTCTTTCTACAAACAACCACTTATGTTTAATTGTCTATACCCATAACACAAAGCAAAATGTGCCTAGATGTAGTTGTGGCAAACTTTCTCAAACTTTTATTCACATTTTTGAAGGCTTATAGTTCCAAGATTTGGACTAACCTGTCTTTAATTATAAGAAAAATCAAGGTGAGGAGATCCTTTATCATCCTCGTGTTGTCATGCATTACAGTGGTTTTTATTACTATTTTATAAAAACTGCCTGGCTTAATTTAATTTCTTATGATATCATGCTCACTTGACAGATGTATATTGATATTTGTCCTTCTCCTCATGAATACGTAGCTGAAGCATACATAAAACTCTTAATGATATTAAAGCTGTGCCAATTAAGATTCTATTCACGCACCTGATAATACCTGTTATCATATTTCACTAGATCCACTTCTGATTTTTTCATTGTAAATTTTGACATAAGTTTTGTTAATATTGTGCAGTTAATCTTAAAATGAGTACAATAGCCATATTCTGAAAGAATATCCAAAGACTTTGTCTCTCATAAATGTTACTTCTAAATAATATTCAAACAACCAGGAGACAAGGGGGAATTATATAATACATGTAAGTATAAAAATTAGAAGTGAACTTGAGTATTATTGACTTCCTGGTGCTAAGACAATTTTTATTTTCAGAATTTGAAGTGAAAGAGGGCCTTTCAAGGTAAATACAAGAACAGACCTCAGATACAGCTGCAGGTGAGGTTTTACAACAAAGAAGAACTTCAAAAATAAAAGGTCATATTCTGCCCTATACTGTCTACAGTGTTTTCCAACATGGGAAATCAGTGTGATATCATTTTATACTATGATTAAATCTCAGTAACAAAGGAACTGTTCTACAATTATGTGAAGACTCTCATTATGTTCCTGATTCAACAACTGGGCAATGTACAGAATTGACGAGTTATTCCAGAAAAATCTAGATATCACCCCTGCAAACACAGCAGACACATTTTTCTGTTGTATAATTTTCCTTTCACTAGAACTCGCTCCTTGTCAGAAAATAGGTGGTGTGTCCACAAATCAATACAGAAAATGTTCATTATGAAAGTCTAGAATCTTTATGATTAATTACTAGCTTAGCATAAGACTTTTTATTGTATAGTGTATAGTGGAACTGAGTTTTGGGAATTTTTTTCTTTCTGATCACTTCTGGAGAGATGGTAATATATAAATGAGAACAGACTGAAATTAGTAGTGATGGGTTTGTTTTGTTTTTTTTTTAATTCACCACAGAATAAATCATCAGTACTCAACAATTAGTGCCCTCAAAAAGACAATTTTTCCCTACTCTTTGTCCCATTATCTTAAATGGAAGATAATTAAAGCTGCAAGAGATATTGAAGACAATTACTTTAAGATAACAAGATCATCTTATGTCATTGAGACATAACTTTTTGGTGGTTAACAGAATAAACAGAAAAACAGTTGTAAAAAATCAATTTTGTCCTTGCTTTCCATATATACCTAAAGGACTAGAATTGTAAATCTTAATATATACTTTTTTAATGTCATGATATTTCCAAAGCTAAATCCCTTGTGCACTGTTATTGAATTTCTGCAGCTACTTTTTTAATTTAAATGTAAATCTCTTTAACTTTACCCCTTTTATTTGGAATCATATCTCTTTGTGTCTATCCTCTACTCTGTCAAAATGTGCTTCCCTGAAAAAGATGAATCAATAACAATTTACCTTGAAGTATTGTGCTAGCACACATCCAGAATACATGGATTATATCCTTTGACTTATAACTTACTATAAGAAAAAGGTTTTTGGAATGGAAGAAGATCGCGTTACATAGCATTAAGACTCTGGCACAATAGTCTGTGTCTATTTATAAAATGAGAAATAACAAAGTGGAGCCTTTGCCAATAAACATTCATTTAAGTAATGTAACTGCACATATGTAAGTAGAAAAAACATTAAAAAATCTAGTTAAACAGCAGAAGTAAAAACTCAGAGATTTCTGTTTCATTCTTACATTCATTCATTTATAATAAGAAATTAATTTTACCAGGAATTTTATCAACTGTGTTTCAGTTTAAAAGTTCACTAGCAATTGCAGTGATAAAGTCTTATCCATTCAACCATGTATTTTTTACATTTCTCTAAAAATCTAAAACATTATTCAGTGTTTGCTATCTGCTATTCTGATTTCTGAATTTTTTCAAGTCCTAAAGGCCTCTGAACAGCTGCAAAAAATCATGATTATTTACACTTTCCTCAGGTTGTGGCAATATTCTTAAGGCTTTGGAAATTTTTCATCTTTGTTTACAAAGGCAGAACAAATAGTAGCGCACTTGAAAACAAGACATACAATAATTATTAGATCAACAAGAAAGACATTTTCCACAGTACCATATTGTCTATAGAAAAACACATGAATCTTCAAAAAACTCAACATTTCTTAGCTGACAAATCCAAATAACTATTGATTTTTCTCTTATCAACACAAAACCAAAAATGTTACTTGCCAAGACATCTGTCTTCATGAGGAAGTGTGCTGCTCTGAACTGGGGCAATTTCTTATTTTCCACTGTTAGTACTTTGAAATACTCATTTTTCTTATTTACGTGGGGTTTTTAAATGTATTTTTAATTAAACTGAATATATCATTAATAAACTAGCATATTTATTTAAAGATTGTCATCTGAAATATCTAGTTTTTCCTCACAAAGCTTAACGGAATTCCCAGGTCTTGAGGAATGCTTTAAATGTTGCTTAACGACAACTCTTGTTGAAAAATGCCAGTATTCCTCATCATCTGAATAGAGTTTACTGTAGTTAACAAAGTTGGAATGCAATGCTCCCCTATTTTTACTACTTAGCTAGTGCTTTCCTTATAATTTAAAGGAGAAAAAATATTCAGACAGGTTTGTCACAGACTTAACATGAAGTTCCTCTTGCTTTCAGTATGCTCTTGCATTGTCACCATATATCCTGTTGTGACAATTTTCTTTTATAAGCAATCACGAACTTCGAAGGTGACAGAGTACTGGGACAGGCTAATGCAGAGAGACTGTGGAGTCTCCTTCTCTGGAGATACTCAAAACCAGCCCTCAACCTACTCTTGGGAACCTACATTATCAGGAGTCTGGACTAAATGTTCTCCACAGGTCCCTTCCAGTCCCTTCTTCTGTGATTCTACGGTCTCATAAATAGACAAAAATGATCAAATTGCAAACAATTAATGCTGAGGTACTCTGGAGTAAACATTTCCAAATGCAATGAGAAGAAAATAATTTGAGCAGAAAATAAACAAAAACCAGGAAAGAAAGGAAAAAATGGTAAAACAGCAGAAGATAGGAAAAAATAAGGGATTTTGTTACTTTTTTTTTTTTTTTTTTTACATTTTTTATTTTGTATATAAATGCAATACTACTTTTATAATAGGATCTTAAGGTCCCACTGAGGGCAAGCAGAGTTTTCAGCAGGAATAGAATCAAGGATTATACAGATAACATCTTCATTATCTTGGCTGTCCTGGAAAATAATAAAGCCTACAGGAGTCACACAGACATTTATAAATAAGCTGTGTACATACTTTTCTGAGTCAGTTCAGGATGTTTCTAACTTTCTTCATACAGCATTGTGTTTTGTATTCTTGGCTAAAACAGTATTGATACCACATCCATGTTTTGGCCACTGCCAAACTGTGCCTGCCCATCATCAAGACTTTTTATTTTTTCATTTCCCTACCCTGTCATCCCTCTTCTCTAGAAAATAGGCTGGGACTGAGCAAGAATCTAGAAGGAGACACAGCCAGGACATCTGGCTAAAACTGGCTGAAGGAATATTTCATAACATTTAATGTCAAACTCAGCAACAAAAATCAGGGTTGAGGAGGAACAAGACATGGGGATATTGTTTTCATGGTAGCCATTAATCAGAGATGTTGGTCTGCTTGTTGAAAGCCATTGCCTTTTCTTGGTGTTATATTTATTTTCTTTGACTTACTAAGCTACCTTTTTTTTTTACCTGTGCGTTTTCTCTTTTTGTCTTCTTGTTCTTTTCCCCCTCCCACTGAAGACAGAGGAATGAGCAAACATCTGTAAGTGTTTATCTGCTGACAGGAGTCAACACACTACAGCATTCAGTAATTTCGTACAGGTTTGAAATGACAACTCTAAAGGCTCTGACAACTTCTATGTGGAAAATACCTTACTAATACCTCTAATGAGCAACAGGCTTCAAAATGAACTTATTCCTTTGGAGTTGTCAAAGAATTTATGTAGCAATATGATTTTAATACCCAGACCACAAGAAACCAATGAATGTCTTCATTACTCTCCATTGACAGGAAATATTCATTCACATTCAGGAAAACAGGTCCCACCATACATGCCAGTTTCTTGGGAAGACATATCACTGCAAATATCCCCAGTTTGTCCTTTTTTTCCCCTCAGATTTTACTTCTGAGCATGACACCACACAGTATGGGATACCCCTTGGTCTATTTGGGACAGCTGTTCTAGTCCTTTTTCTCCTCCCAGCTTCTGGTACACTCCCAGCTTCCTCACTGGAAGCAGCATAGGAACAGAATATTATGGAGCAATGAAATCTTCAGCATGTTATCATCACTATTTTCATCAGCAGTTCAAAACAACATCATGCAAGCTACTACAAAGAAAATTAACTCTATTCCAAATCACAGAATCACAGTCATGGAATCATAGAACGTCTTGAGGAAGTGAACTAACCAAGAAATATAGTCTAAAAAGAGTAATAATGCCATACTAGAACACAGAAACCAACAGACTGTGACAGACTGGAGGACTATCTCTTCACTTGAGAGAGACACTCTTATAGTGGATAGCTTTAATGTATATGTCAAAAAAAGATTCATTTCCACCAGTTCTACAATTATAAGTTGACTTACAGTTACATGCCAGAGTACGTATCAATTCTGAAGTTGATTTCCTACAAATATTAAATACTTCTTCAAAAAATGCTAAAGGTAATTGTTTAGTAATCAAGTCTTCCTTGCTGTTATGTATAATATTTAGTTCCCATTTACTAAATAAACATGAAAAGCTATTTAACTGTTTTGGAATCATCCAGTCAATCATGTTGCTTTTGTTCACAGGTTGAGTCTCGGTTCTGAATAGAGAAATCTACAATATATCATCCACATTTCCAGATATTATGATGCTAGCATATTTGATTAACTCAGTTTTTGGTTAAGTTTTGTTTGTTTGTTTGAAGTTTTTATTTTGCCTGGTGTTGAGATAAATTGAAACAAATTTGGGTACAAGAAAAGCAATGTAATTTGGCCTTGAACACTAAATTGGAAAGAGAATGAGTAGATCCTCACCTCGCACTCTAAAGAAGTCAAACCTGGCACTGTGTTTTAGTTGTTCTGCTAGACTAGTTGTTTAGTTGCCAAAAGTATGGTGATTATGTCTGTGCAGAAGTGTAGCTCCAATCCCATGTTTGCAACATCAGTGAAGCTGATATACATTCTCTATCTTTTAACATACAAAAATAATTAAATAAATATTAAAAGTCATTACAAGAGTGAACAAGGGGAAAGAGAAGGTGATAAAAAAAGATGGAAACTCATTAGCATGCCAGAATGTAAATACTACCTCCTCTCATGAGCCTCTTCTGCATAGATCTTAAGTAAATGTAATCTGCAGGTGAAGCTAGTGATCTTATCTCTTGTTTTCAGCAGCCCAAAGGGGCATGAAAAATTAGTGCTCGTTGTTGTTATCTTATCTTACCTAAGAAAATGCAGAACTGATGAATTTTAAAAGGCATTGTGCCTGTCTGATAAGAAAGAATCCCTTCCAGCATTCTGTCTCCATTAAAGTCAATGAATTGAAAGCCTCAGTTTTAGGGTAAATTCTTTGAAATTCTGAATACAAAGCATTTCACGTAGGATAACCAGAGTTCTAAAGCTATAAAACTTGGGAAAAAAAAAAAGTATTTGAAATATCCAAAAGTGACCTAGAACAACAATATGTTCTGAAGACTCTTCATATCCTCATCTGATGCTTGTAAAGTAAACATACAGACCAAGACAGACAGGTTCAGCTAAACATTTGAAACTGACGCTTGTATTTACTGACAAGAATTTCATGGTCCAAGCCAAGTCTCTATCTTTAGGCAGAGAAATTAGAGGGCTACAGCAAGAATGATTTGGAAATAAAGTTGCTTATGCTCTTGTGGCATGTGACTTATTCAAATCAGTTGCATTATTTTTACAGTTATTTCCTTTTTTTTTTTTTTTTTTTTTAAAGGAAATATAAGTAGGAAATAAATATTTTGAAAGTATCTGAGATAATAGTCCCTCTGATGGAAAATACAAATGCATATTTTATTTATTTATTTTGCTATTCATTGTTGCTATATTCAAACTTCTCAGCATGTTTTGAGCAGAAATCTCTATACTGATGCAATGAGATATACTTTGTAACACTAACAAGTTACTTTGTTGCCAATGCAACATGCAACACAAAAATGGGCATTAAATTAGTGCCCAAAGTGCCTTTAACAGTTGGCTCAAGAATAAAGAGCCAACAACTAGATTAAATATCACATACAGCATGGTAACTGTGATGATGCATCACTATGAACACAGAAAATTATACTTGGCATAAGCCTGCACTATAATGTAGAAAGTTGCAGAAAATCTGAATACAAACTCAATAAGATTTAACCTGGTACAAGATTCCTCATCCTTATTTGGAACATCAAGTTATATCAGCAAAATACGCTGTTTTCACATTTTAAAGCATATTCTGTAGCCTATTCTCCAAATATATTGCTTTCTAGCAGCAGATCAAATGAAATAACAATTAGGAAACATATTTATTTCCCTTTTCATTTTAGTTGTTAGAAGGTTTAACTATGCTACAGAATTTCTCTTGGGTTTTCTCCTTGGAAGGAATGGGACAGAGGACAGATATTATCTACATTAGTGCTGTGATGCAGCATTTCAGATCTTATTTAGAAAGGGTAGCATTAAAGAGATTCATCACTTTGCACTTAAAAATGATGCTTTTGGTTATTCCACTTATAATTGCTGACACTATAAACTTATGGTCCTTTTCTTTTTTATTTGGTCAAGTTCAGCATACTTTTATGCTGGTTGTGATACTGACTAGACTTTAAACAGCCTTTGTATGTGCCTTAATAATGGCCAGGACTTAAGCCAATGTCTGGCATCTTTCAGGACACATGAATCAGCTCTCTGAAGCTTTTCTGACAGCTTTGGAAAAGCTTGATACTGGGCTACTCAAGTAGTACTTCCTTCTGTTTAAGGACAACAACCAAGCACTCACTGTCTGGTATTAGAAAGAAACAGTCACTGTGGGTTGCTCAGTTTAACATTTATTCAGAAACACCTGCTGCTTGCCACCAAGACTGGAAGGACCGCAAATGAGAGAGAATATAGGTCTAATCTATGTCCATGTTCCTTAAACAACATGCCCCAAACCAGTAGCAGAAAAGGGATTATATCCATAAAGACAAAATGCAATATTTAGAGCAATAAGTCTTCATTTATTGTATTTTAATCTATCAACAGTCAACATTTCCAGCAGAGTATATTTACGTGTTTATGACTTAATGATAATCCTTCACTTCTACTTTTTAAATAGAAATATTGAATTACAAAGTAGGTGTCTAAATAAAACCTCTCAATTTTAGCAATCTTAATGAAGAAGATGACAATATTCTTTACTTCCTCAAAAAGACTGTGACCTGCTGAAGTTATCAAATAAGTTCAAACTTAAAGGACACAGAGTGTCAAGAGAACAGACATACCACTGAAAGCTGATGAGAGTTCCAGGAAATCTTAGCATCAAATGCTCTGTATAATAATGGGTGGTGATATCAATCTCAGGACTGCTACAACTGTGAAAGAAACTCTTACAATCTACATAGGTTAAAGTCAAAGAAAAGCAGGGATCCGAATGAAAGATTTAGAGCTCTGTCACTCAAATCTCAGTGTCAGAATTGTAATGTGCTACTTATAAAAAATAATAATAAAAACATCTTCATGATTTTTGGAGTTATCAAGAAGTTTTATACTGAGAAAATATTTTGCTTAACAGTTACAATAGTAGAATCTGCTACTGAGGGGGGCCTCAAGTAGTTCTAAGTAGAAACTAGTAGATTCTAAGTTCTAAGTAGAACTTAAAAAAACACTATAAACACTTACAGGTTTATAAAAACTGAAACTTACTTCTGCAGCCATGAACATAACCTGAAGAAAGTAAATGAATTACATATATTGCATATTCAGTCACTGAGGAGAACTGCTTCCTAAGAGAAATTTTAGGATGCAAAATTGGCACTAAACAAATCTAAATTTCTAGTGGTCATGTGATTAACTCTTGCATAAAAGTCCTTTTTTTTTTTTTTTTTTTTTTTTTTTAATATCTTTCTTCTAAATTCAGTCTGAAACCTTTTAAAGTCATCCAGAATAAATACCTAGAAATCTTAATTCTCATGAATGTTAGTTAATAGTTATAAGGAATGGTTCTACCTATTTTGTCTAAAAGATTTTTTTTTTTCCTCCCTAGGTACAGTTTCTGTCTAACTTCCTGAAACTCCTTCTCTGTGAAGCAAGTCCTACTGATTTTTTTTTTTTAACAATCTAAAGTTCTGTGAAAAACAGCAACAGTACAGTCCTCTGTTGTTGTCTTGCTTTTCTCCTCAAATCTCATTTCTCAAGTAGCTTTTTTTTTTTTGAGTAATGCAGGAAGCAAGTGGTTGGTGTCACACAGTAGCAATCAACATCATTTTGTTGACAACTTCACATTTGAAAGAATTTATTTGGATCTGTTTGTCTCCAAAGGGGAGTTCTCAGGAGTGTTAAACGGCTGAAGACTGGGCATGGGAACAAATGACTCCAGCTTGATATGGGAAATGATACCATTATGCCTTGTAAAGATGGGATACAACTGTCATCTCCGTGCTTCCTTTTATCTTCTGACTTAAAATTTGCAAGACCTGGAAGATGGGAACAAAGAAGTTCCTATTGAGATTCAAAAGCCAGAAACTGTCACTCTGAAGAGAGTTGACTCAACCACTTTGGACTTACAAATAGGTTTGTGCTGCTGTTGGAAAGTAGTAATAACCAACTGAACAACACAAACCCTGATGACTCATCACCTCAGAAGATTAACAGCCTAACCATGAGCAACTTTAGAGCCCTCAGTTTTGACCACCTCTATCTTGCTTTCCTTGCTTCTATTTCCTGCCTTTTTTCTATTACCTGTTTTCCCTTCCCCATCTGTTTTAGAGACTAGGATTTGTCATAAATCTCACCATCAGATATACTCTAATATACATATCTCCTCTTATATCCTATAATTGGAGTGAAACAAGTTCACATAAACAGCTATAGAAAGAAGTCTGGAATGAAGCTTTGGCAGGCAACATTTAAGGGTAGGCAGATTGAGGGTAGACACTGGGGACACCAAGAGACTAAGCCCACCTACTGAAGGTATCTAGACTGTACATATGAATATAAGTATTTCTGGTAGTGTACCTCCATGAAGTTCAGACAAAGTGGGCAGCAGGATGAGACCATCAGCATTTCCCACATTCCTTTGTATGCTCTCTACATCATTTTGTATTTATTAGTATATTAAGAAACCTATATTTACATACATATTTATATACATACAGTTATTCCATCTGCATGCACCTATCAGAAATACATGCTCAGCCTTACTACTGGTTGGATCTTCAATGTGGAGCTGTGACCAACCTTGCTTTATTCAGGCTGTCAGAGTGTACAATGTATTTCTTTATAACAGAGGAGAATCTGCAGAAGAGATTAGAAAACTCTTGGATGATATGAGTTCTGCAAAACCTATTATGTACAAGGAACGAGCAATATACTGGTGATTTCATTAATTGTCCTCCACAGAAATACCTGACGTGGATTCCTGCATTTAGGACATTTTCTGTTTACCATCAATATACAGATAAAGAGTTGGAGTTGCACTAAGCCCTAAACGGATTTTTGCATCAAGGGGGAGAAAGGAAACAAACTGAAAATGAGTCGCATTTGGCTGAACTACACTGAAATAAGCTGGAACATGCTAGGCAGCCAGGAGGCATATGCTGAGTAAATTCTTTGATCATAAAATCCTATTTGGTGCCAGAAAATCCTTTTGATCATACATGAGCCATGCAGTAAAGAAAGCAATAAGAAAAGCAAAACACCCTAGTATGATACAGGGGAGAAATCAAGATAGACTCACAGCTAACATACCTTATACTGTTATTTACAGAAACTCAGAACAGGGAGAATAGGAATGAGTCCTCCTGACAAGAGTCTGCTGCTTTGAGACTACCTCAGGTTGTGCTGTTTGTTTTAACTGCACAGGTGCAGATGACTCAGGTAATTTTACCTGAGACTTTTTTTGTTTGTTTAAAAGATTTTGGTCCTCCTCAAGAGAATCAACACTAATCATATACTCTCTTGAGCTTTAAATTCTCAAAATAAATCGTCTGAATGAAAAGTCCACATATTTTATGTTTCCCTAAGTGATCACAACCACAATGACTACACATAGAAAAAGAAAGAAAAGTATGAATTTCAAGGGATGGAATGGTTAAGCACAGGATTAGGTAAAGTACCTACCAGGGTTTTTAGTAATATTTGTCTAGCAGACTGCCCACCTCTTACAGAACTCAGTGATCAAAAATGTTTCAGGCTACCCAGGAGCAACCTGAGCATTACATCTTAATATATATCAGTGCTTACTAATTTCACCCTCAGAAAATATGATTAATTGGTATTGTTTGTATCTGTAGGTAAAAGACTGTTTACACAAGAAAGTTACAAACAGCATGAGACTGTTCACATCTGAGATTTTAATCCCTACTTACACTGAGTAAAACAGAACAACAATGTATTATGAATCTTAGCTAAGAAGTTAATGCAGATACTTATTTCATAATGGGAAGGCAAAGAGCCAGATAAGCTGTATCTGAAGTTGTTTTTTTTGTTGGTTTTTTGTTGTTGTTGTTGTTTTTTTTTGTTTTGTTTTTTTCTTCTTTCCTTGGGGAGGTCAATATATTATTCAGTACTTTCAGAGAGTGATGATCTGATAAAATTTCAGCAATCCCAGCATAAATTGTATTATACATGATTCACATAAATTACTATTAATGTGTGCTGAGTTACTTGCAATTTGTCAAAAGCCATTTCCATTTATGCTTTGAATGCTGTGCAGAAGAGACATGAGGAAAGTAGTCATTTTGTCTGCGTATCAGGGTGAGAAAATGTCAATTACCTTTTCTTTTTTTTCCACAACTGCATAACCAGGCAAAAAAAAAAAAAAAAAAAAAAAAAAAAAAATTACTATTCTAAGAACGCTTCCTATTTGACCTTTTCTGCCTACATCATGTGAATGATGTTTTTCCTTCTGCAACAAATAAAGTGACTCCTATAAGTCATCTTTAAGAATTTTATCATGTAAAAAAATATTTCTATAAAAATCCATTAATACCAAGGTGTGCAATAAGCTAAGAAAAAAAAAAAAAAAATTGTATCTGAAATTGAATAATGATAAATGACTGAGAAAGAGAAACATTTGGGTTTTTCTGTCAAAACAAAGGAAGAAAATAAGCTTATTTTTCTATCTCCTACTAAGAAATGTAAGAGGTAGGCTCTTCAATAGTCTTAGAGATGCATTCAAGTTATTACAGAATGATATTAATCAATTTCCCTTTCATGAACACAGAAACCCTATCTAGAAGGGCTTTTGAAGTGTAGCTTAATACAGAAATGTAAAAAGTTTATGTAAACAGAAGTGTATAAGGTGTCAGAAGTGTAGTGTTCACTAGCTACACATTCTTATTATTTAACTCCCTATCCAGTATTCTGAAGTAAAGTTCCTAGAAATCAAATTACATTAAATCTGGGTCACCAGTCACATCAGCATCAGATATACCTCAAGAAAGCTCAGTTTCAGCAAATTTGTCAAAGGGCACAAAAAAAAAACAGGTCAGAGCATGGGAACCAGAAGTGCCTGACCTTTGTTTTTTAACTACCTTTTCTGAAAAGGCTGTTAACAACCTAATAGGAGTAGAACTGGAAACATATATAGTCAGATTCAAAATCCTATGATACTTGAACTTATGAACATTCAGAGCTGAATATGTGGATGCATAATATAGCATAGCTTTATGTACCTTGTACTATAGTTGTATGTGAGCTTATCACATCATGATTATGTTGAGAATTTTGTTCGCTAGAGTAGTTTTTATTTACCAGTAAAAAGATGAGATGCACAAGATATCATTTTGGGAAGTGTTCTTCTCACAGTAGCTTATATGCTTGTATTATCTTTTTTTCTGTTAAACAGAAAAAGAATGAATTACACATTAAATGCCTGTTACCCCTATCTCTATTGGCTAGCACTGACCATCAGGTATTGTGCATAAAAATGATGTAGAGTGAAATCAACTGTAGTATCTTTGAAAAATCTTCACTACTGCACTAATACAAATAGCTCATTATCATCCTTTCCTGATAGAATGTAATATGAAGCCACTAAAACTCAGACTCATTCCAAGTTTATAGCCTGTACAATCCTATCTAACTCTCTGAAGTTATACCACTGAATTTGGCAATTATTGTCTTCTTAATATACCCCCTTAGATTGATGCATTAGATACCTGGAAAATAAAGTGCTTTTGTACTCATTTATTACAGGCAAATTGTAAATAAGTTTGAATATAAACGTTCTTGATAGTTAAGTCTTACTGCAGATGAGCCAGCAAAGCTGGTATAGATCATTGTTTCACTTCAATCAAGGATTCAAAAACATACCACCTGGCTATTATTTAGTGCAGTCCAGGTAAAGGGCAAGCGGAGAAAAAAAGTGCAATAAAGAAGAACCACTGGGTTGCACGTATAAATTTCAGCCCTGTGAGTTACAATGCCAACAGCTAAAGGTAAAACCTGTATTTCATTTTGCTATCTCACTACTGTGATGTCCTCAGTAATAATCTTTTCAGCTAGCAAAACTACTTTTTCCCCCCATCAACTAGTCCAGCTGTGAAAATCTTTTCAATTACATATGCTGATTTAATACCCAGAAGTAGATCTTATTATTTGTGCAATGCTTGTTGAAATGTAGCCAAAGATGACCGTAAAAGAAAGATACTTGAATTGTAGCTATCACTGTATTTTAAGAATTTTTTTTACCTCAAAATATGTTGAAAGTAAGGATACTTAGTGCAGAACTGCTATTAAAGTGGCAAACAGCCACCAACATACTGTATTCATCCAAATCCTGTAAGCAACTAATTGTTATGTTTCAACTGAACTATTTCATTTCTTGAAGAATCCCTTGGGAGGGGAGGCTATTTCCCAAACTGTTCTACTCATACCTATGCCTGTATTTTGAAAACAAATCTACTGGGACAAAAACTGAGAAATCTCATGGCTATGAAACAATTAGTTCTGTTGCCAAGTCAGAATAAATTCCTGGGGCTGATTACTGAATATCAAAACAAGAAAGCCTACTTCTGGAATAGAAACAATCACATAGTAAGATTTTGATATTCCAACACTATTTTATTCTTCAGTGCTCCCCATTTTCTTATTGAAGTTCACCTTTACTTACACCCAGAAATCACAACATTTTGTTTCTTCTGAAATACTTGACACTGATTCTTAATGTTACAGAAAATACTCCAAAATATAAATGTACGATTTAACATTACAAAACAACATTTCTGAGAGGACTTACCATACTTAGATCATACTGGCAGCCTATGTTAGGAGGTGTGGGAATGAAAATATTTAGGATTATACAGAATCAGACTTCCAAAAGCAGGTAAACATTGTATTGGTACTGCATAGAGTAGCATGACAAATTGTTCTCTCATGATTAAGAGAGATACCAGCAATATCTGAGAAGATAAAATTTGGGACAGCCTGCCCCAGCCCTTTGCAATGTAGCCTCAGTGGTCTGACTAAACTTATATTTGAATCTAGTCCTGAATCATTTCAGGAAGCTAATAGCATTTTTTTTTTTTTTTTTTTAATATATTGTTTTGTGTATTCATTTGCAGAGAGCGCGAACATAAAAGAACATGCAAAGAAAAGCCACTAAGGTATTACACAGAGTTGATATGCTGTTGCAGTTGATATGCTAGATATCTTTTGCCCTAAAAAAGAAAAAAACAACAACAAAAAAGCCAAAACATCATAAACCAAGTTGTAGTGCTAAAATGGAATGGAAAGTACCATAATAATAGCAGGGTGGTGAAGCCATCAGTTACAGCTAATAAGAATGAGCCCAAATGCAACAGCCACAGAAATGAAGGAAAAGAGCTGCCCAACTTTAAAAGACCTTAGTTAGACAAGGATCTCTGGCAAGAGATGCTCTCACCTTCACTACCAGCCTTTAAATGAGATCTGGGAACAATATATTCTAGCTCCACTGCATACACCTGAGCTCCACTGGGTTGGCCCTGCCTGCCAACCAGATGCTCAATCACTGTTTCAGGCCATGACTTAACATTTCTACTACACAAGTATGCAGCAGGATTTTCAGAAAGTTTCTTCCATCTAGAATAAAGAAACACTCTCTTTAGACTATTAAGAGAGTGAATTGTTAATAAAATTCATGTTGCCTACAGAACATAGCATGGACTTGAAACAAATACAGATCCTCAGAATAAAACTTAATGTCTCTCCCTATCAATTCTCTTTTTGAATCTTCTAATCTCTGTTACCTCTAGGAACCAACTACTGGACAGAAGTATTTTAATACATCCTCCCTGATAAAGACACGAAATAAGGACAAACAAAGAAATCCTTACTAATACTTTAACACTAGAAAGAAGCACAGATTAGTGTCTTAATTTGCAGTGTTATGCTCTTATAATTTCCTCTTGGGAAATGTTTCTCTCCATAGTTGTCCACACAAGCAGGATTAGATTTAAAGCTTTTAGTTTTAAAGTTAGTTTTAAGCAGACTAACCTTCACCAAAGATGCACTGTAGTCTCTTACACAATATAAATGTTCTTCCTCACCTGCTTTGCTTTAGCTTGATGTCATATCAATGCACAACTACTCTCCCATCCCACCTTCCACCCCCACCCCCTGAACACTACAACAATTACTGAAGATGTCAAATCAGCTTTGCAAAGATATGAAAAATAAGATGACTAGTATAAAATTTAATTTCAAAATAGTTTTTCAGCTATCCATTTTTCCCTTAAATAAAATCAAAGCTAAAAAAAAAAGTTTCATATTTAAATTTAAAATTGTGTATTAACTTGGAGTTTACTTAGCCTAAGGAGAACATGTCTTTGAGGTAGTTCAGGTTTCCTTTGGTAACTATCTCATATCTTACATTTCTCGTGGTTTCTAGCAGAAGTAAAAATGAATTACCATTGGAAATTTATCTAATGACAAGAGAGATTACAAATACTATTGAAGATCTAGCAATAAAAGAATGACAACAGAATACCACCAAAACGTTTTCTTAAGCTGCCACATAACATAATGGAGCACTGCTATTGTTATTAGGACAGAAACAAATCACTAGAGAAACAAATAAGTCTTGAAAGCTTCCCAGTTTCACAGATACAACGCTCCTATTTCAGGAACACCCAGCATACATGAAATAGTGACCTAACAGTCTTCTAGGAGCTATACTGTTTTCTTTTTGTTTATGGAGATTTCAATCCATGGCTGTTTAGAAAACAAGACGAAAATGCTTGTGAGAATAGAAACAAGGTTTAAAATTGGGGGGGGAAAAGGAAAAAAAAGAAAAAGAAAAAAGGAAAAAAAAAAGAAAAGAAAAAGAAAGACACTTATTGCTTCATTTCTGAGGGATAAATCTTCATGTAGAACATTGGACACCTGTCAAATAATAAGGAGAAACTTCTGAGACATAGTCAAAGTTTCAAAGAAGTGTTGACATACATTGATTTTTAAAATTTGTGGTGGGAGAACACACAGTAAAATCAATTATGAAGCCTCCCTCTTGTGTCTGTCTCTTTTTGTGAAAGAAATGGTGTGGTCTCTGAAACATTAGCCTCCTTTTGAAATCAGAGGATTAATCAGAAATTACCAGTATGAAAGGAGCTCTTCCTCACACATACAGAGTCTTTCCATGCAGGCCTTGTCTGACCTGCTCTGAAAAAAATAAAAAAAATAAATAAAAAAAAAAAAACAAACAAAAAAACAACTTTAGATAAACATAAAACTAAGGTAGTGCAAATGGAAAGAATGGTCTGCTAATTGGATTACTTCAGGAAAAAAAAAGTGGTCACTCTGTTCTCATAGTTGCAGTGAGACACACAGACTAGATCCTGAGCTCAAGGAAGTTTCATTTTAACTAGGTCAATAACTTGTAGTTAGAAGGCTACAACTTTAGTTACATAGCATGCAACTATACATTCTTCTAACAGTAGAAAAGATTGGATCCTCTGTGCTGGCTGATAGGCATCATGTGGCTTCTAAAACACTTGTGAATTGCAGTTGAGTCAACACAAGATGAGTGACAGATGGAAAGCTAGATGTCCTCCTTAGCTGCAGTTTTTCCTTTAAAAATGGACACAGTATGCTCTGTAATACCAATTATTTGTAACATGCTTTTGTTCTAATGTATGGTCTTTCCACATAACAAATGTATAACAAATGTTGGCTGGTTCAGCCCACACTGTATGAAAAGAAAGCCAGAGCAGCAGATGCCACCGTTCACTGTGTTCACTGTAAACCTTCCTAACTTGCAAATGTAATCAATACTGAATTGAATAAAGGCATTTTAGAAACTAATATAAATTTAGGGAAGTTAGGGCAAATAAGATTAGCAATAGAGTGAGGAACTGAGAAGTGTTTCTGCTTGCAGCAGAGAAGTGCACTGACAGCACAACATATTCAGAGTATTGGAATAAAAAAGGATTATTATATTAACATTCATATAGAAACTACCTTAAAATTTCCCAGTACATTTTTCCTCAATATGACTGGCTGATATTGGCAAACCAGAAGCTTGTTAGTTCATTTTGCTTGTACTACTTTCAGGTATATATGCACTGTATCTTGTCTATTTTGCTTTGCATTGGTATTGAACAAAAACAGCAGTGAACCCAAGTAATAGCCAGACAAAATGTATTACTGGACACCGCCTTGAGGAAGACCAGATCAGAAATGAAGCTGTGGTGAAAACTGATGCAAAGTGACATAAAACTATCCATCTATTTATACGGCACTATTCATTGTCTTGAAATGCTGAAGGTCCCTGTGAGACCACAGTTTGTTCTAATAAGTCTCATTATAGTTGGCGAGTTAGCCTGAAACTGAAAGCTGTTACAAGGGAAATAACTTCTTCCTCAAAACTAAAAAGCTCTCCCACATTTTTTTTTCTTCCTGTTTGTAGAAAAAAGAAAAGAAAATCCACCTAGTGAATTAATCCCAAGGTTGCAGGGAATATAACTAAAATATAAGTAACTATGTTTTAAAGGGAAAAAAAAGTAGTAGTATGAGTATGAGTAGTATGAGGCCACTTCTAACTTAAGACAGGCTTCTGTAAGCATCTTACAAGGCAGAGAGTGCAGTTCATACCAGGCAGCAACACTTTTAGAAGTGTCATTTGATGCATCTCATGACATTATTCTTCCTTATTACACATTGAAATATGGTAACCCTTCCAGTCTTTTGAACTACCCCTGCTGCAAAGATAAAAAATAAATAAAAATCATACCACTTTCTGCTATCTGGATGAGTATTTTTTAAAGTGTACTAAAATATATCATTCGTAAGACACACACAGCCTCAAAACTACTACATAATCTCCACTGAAAACAGGAGAAGTCAATCCTGAAGATGGAGAGGGGGAAAAAAAAAAAAAAAAAAGGCATTATAAAAACACAAAAAGATAGTCAAAAAACTAGGCCATCTCAAAAGCAGTTGAAACCATAAAATATTCAAGCACTTCATAATATGCACTCTGAAAAGTGTGTGTTTTCTTCAAAAAGATGCCCTGGATCTGAGCACGTGTTTTGAGAGAAGAAGTTACATATGAAGTGCATAAGAAAAAATACTAGTATATATACTTATAATTTTATTATACTCCAATTACAGGCCTGATTTTTTTCAGTCTGGATTTCCAAGTTCTACCTCCTCCATAGGAGGAAAGTCATGCACTTATGCCATGGCTGAATAAACACCTCTGCTTCAGATGACATTTTTTGTGGGTATGACAGTGGTAGTGTTGAACAGAAGGTAATCAAGGACCCCAAATGTGTTAAGTAACTCTGACTTACAGTAAAACAGACCACTTTCAGACTTGCATAATAAAGATGACTGCTAGTATGAATTTACCCTTGTAGATTTTTCTGATCTAGATACTCTACCCTGAGAAACTGCTTCACAAACCTGAAGAGCTTTTCCATATGAGAGAGATGTAGAAGTCTTTAACATGGCCCTCTAACAGAAGGAACAATTCCTCCAGTGAGAAAAGACATATAATTGCAGAATGATTCTGTCAAGGCTTTCTAAGCCACCCTTGATGTGAGAAAATTTCTAAAATAAATAATAGAGACAATAGTATTAATTGAATAAGCAAACATTCTCAGTTTCAATTCATAGTCTAATAAAATTACCCTGCTGGAAGCTATCAAGCCTCCATTTCATTTTGAAACAATTAGCCAATAACAGGACTCAAACTTTTGTTTTCCCTCATTTGTTGTTCAGTGCTAAAAATAAAAAAATATTTAATTTTCTTCCAAGCAGAAGGCAGAAATTTATGAATGATACCTGTTTCATTAATTATAAATAAAGAACACTGATTCACAGTGACAGACACCCATTGCATTTAAAAATGGATTTGCCAATATATAGCACTAATGGCTGCAAGAAATCAGGTTTATCAATACCTGAATGTTGGTTAGCTTCATACCTTTCATTTATTTCCCCTCAAAACAGTTCAGATCCCAAAGCTGGTCTCTGAATGACTATAAGGATCCACACAGGTGGCAGTAAAGATAGTGTCCTGATCAAGGTTTCTTACAAGAGTATTAGTTGTTCTGCAAACAACTAATTTTCTTATCTCAGAACAAGTACTAATCTTATGGATGACATTTTTCATTCCAATCTTCCATTATTTAAACATCAAAAAAATTAACTTATTTTCACAGTAAATTGATAAAGTAAGAAAATGTCATTGTGCTCTTTCTATAGATTTGAGGTGAACAAAAGCATAAAATATTAAAGATGAGTCACGTCTCACCTCATTTTAAGCATATTTCTCAAACAACTTGGAAGATAGTAAGCTATTTCTAAAGGTGATTGATCCTACCCTAAAAAAAAGTGAAAGAAATTTCATGCTTAAGTAGTCTTGCAGGCAATTAGGTGTATCTAGAAGAAATCAGAAAATTTGGCTAGTCTGTCTAGTTTTCAGACCAGTATCAGTAGGCAAAAAAAATGCCACTAGGTGTATTGTTCAAGGTCAGGCCTATAGAACATCACAGAGTTTATCCTAGATATCATATTTCTTAGATAAGCAGTTTCATTGCCAGACTGAAGATCCTCTTTAAACTTATGCTAACTTCATTTTGTGGGGAAAATATATATATATATATATATACACACACACACATATATATATATATTATGAAAAGGTTACTATTCAAATATTTGATAATGGAAGAAGATTCATACAACATTCAACTTCTCTTTCACTAGATGCTGCAATGCAGAAACCTGTGATTGACTTCTCTTTCACAGTCTTATAGCAGATACCTTTTGGAAATGAAGTAATGAAAAAAAAAAAAAAAATTGAAAAGACCCTGTGTAGAAAATATGCATTAAAGAAAATGCCTTAGAATTCCTTTATACATTTCCAGTCAGTAAAGGAATTGAATTACACAACATCTTCTAATGTCAATATTCCTTAGTTGTTTGTGTTGCCAGGCCAACTTAAAACACAAATATTTAAGAAGAACAATGCAAACCTGATTTCTCCCTCTTCACCACCCTACCACACTCTTCAAAGTCTCCTTAGTCCACATCTAGATAGCTACTTGATCTGAAATACCAAACTCTATTCTGTTTGCCAAATTCACTCCATCATTGAATAACAATAGAAAAACCAATAATAGTGTCTTTTACTAGGATTGGAACATTGGAAAAGAGTAGATATGGCACTGAGCAGTGTGGCTTAGTATGCATAATGATGTTAAACAGACAGTTGGACCAGATAAAATCAATGATCTTTTCTGAACATGATTGTTCCATGATTCTAACTGCAAGCATAGGCTCCTGGGAAGAAGTGTTACTACAGGACAATGCATAATGGAAATATTTGGGTTTTTTATGTCTGGATAATTGACCTGAAATGCTTATTTTTCACTTTCTAAGAGATGTAGACTTTCTCATTACAAATTCCTACATAAGGAAAAAGAGAAACTTCCTGTATAATATTTGATTCATCTCAGTCTTCCTTGGCTTTAGTCAGTCACAATCTCTGAGAACATGGGACATCTCTAAATTAGTGGAAGTAGGAAAATGTTCTAAACCATCATCTCAGCAATCTGAACAGATTATAAAGACCTAAGTAGAGGGACTACCTTATATTAAAAAAACACAAAAAACCCACAAGAAACAAAAACTGATTTTTATTTTTTTTTTTCCCCCTGAATTATACCCATAGGGTAAAAAACAAACAAAACAAACCAACACAAAAAAGCAACTATGGAGATGATTAACAAAACCAAAACCCATTTTTATTAAATTAAAGTATTTGTAACTTGCCACATATACTATGTAATACATTACAGTATTTCATTTTCCTCCCAAAACTCCTAAAAAAATCCAACAACAACAACAAAAAAAAAAGGCCTACACTTAGCAAAGATAAGCTACAAGGAATATTACTGTAACACAATAGAAAGGAAAACAATAATAACACAGCAGCAATACCCCTGGCTGAGGCAACTGAGGATTTACACAAACATGACAACACTGAGTACAACAAATAAATAAATAAATAAATAAAAGCCACTACTTACCTTCAGAAGCCCTCAAGTATACAAGGATCTCCAGAAAGATAACTCTGCCTCCCACTGCCAACCCTTAAATAAGGTCTGGGGAAGGCTGGATCCAGGCTCCACCCCTTCCAGTCAGGAGCATTGCATGCACCTGAGCTCCCCTGGTTTGGCCCTGCCTTTCTACTAGGAGCTCAGTCACTGATTCAAACTGTGACTTAGCATTTCCACTACAATTTTTAACAGCAAGTGGATGGAGCAATTCCTCTGAAAACTGAGTAATTATACAAATTTAGAACTTTGGATATTGAACTACATTTTGTAGCATTTAAAGCATAGAATCATTAAAACTAGTTTCTTAAGAGGCAGGATCAATGTCACAGTGAGTTGAATAGGTTAAAAAAAATAAGAAGTAATCACTGAATGATTTTAGAATTCTAGTACTATGCAGTTTTATCATGGCAGAATGCCCAGAGCTCATAAAAGATAAATGAGATCTGAAGCTGGAGGAGAGGAGGTAGAGCATTGTTAAATTTAATACAAGGTCTGTTGTTTTCCTACTTCCCCACCACCACCCCGCACCCCCTTTTTTTATAGGCAAGGGAACGTACAAGACATCAAAGAAGACTTCCTGTAAATATATATGAAAAGAAATTTCAACAGCAACTTTTATTATGAATGTTCTAGAACCTTAAAGGAAGTATAATTCAGTGCATTTTAAATTGCTTTGGAGAAATATAATCAATCCCATGTATATGGGAAAACCTGATCTTTTCTGTACATATATATATACATAAAACATGTACAGTCCCTGGATCCTTCTTTTGATTTATGAAAAAAATCTTAAAAAAAAAAAAAAAAAGAAAGAAAGAAAAGAAAATATCAGACCTCTTCATATGCATTTCACTTACAGAAATACACATTAACTTCTGAATTAGTAGCACAACAATATTTAGCAATTAATTTTAATAATAATAATATCACTTTCCTAAAAACATAGACAGAAGTACAAACCTGTAAATAAAAGTCAATCAAAGAATGTACAAATCCAGAGTGATATTCATGACAATTAGAGTCAGAGGATAAACACATCATTGCCCAGTTACCTAAAAGTACTCACTACTTTGAGAATGACTTTTTACAGTATTAACATTTAGGTAAAATGTGTGGTATATTACTCTTTTTTCTTATGCTGGGATCTAGTGGGTGTCTTCTAGATTAATCTTTTCTTAATTGAGGTTTGCATGGGAGCTGTTCTTTGTATTCTGACAGATAGTCCTTTCTTCACATTATGCACAAATTTCTGATATTTTGCTACTAGTACTTATTCCATTTTCATTTTATTCAATTTATTCCATGTTCTTGTTTTTTTCTTACTTTACACTCAGATGTAGAAGTAGTAAGCAGTTACATCTCATACTGATAATGACTTAGTTGTTCATGCAATTTGATTATCTACATAATATATTTTTTTTTCACTACAATTTATAGTCCCATTTACTATACATATAATTTATTTTGTTTTTTATATTAGGAACAAAATATTAATAAATACATTAACATTTGGAAATGTTGAAAATAAATAAGTAATTTTCCATTACAGTATTCTCCTAGATCATCCTATTTATGTTTAAATTATTGCAGTTATTCAAAATTTAGAAGGACAGAGCTTCCTTTTTGTAATTGACAGCTATACTTTCTAGAAGATTAGATGTGATTCTCTGAATTCAAACAATGTTACTACTATTAATTGTATGACAAATTGTGCAAAATATAAATATGAATTATTTAGAAGGTGATCTACTCAAAAATTCTTGTTGATAATGAATTCTAAATTAGAGAACATATTTTACATATCTAGGAGGGCTAAGAAGTAGAATTATTTATTTGAAAATGAATGTCATCAACATTTCTTTGCACAACTTAACTGCTCTTTTCAACTACTGGGGAGAGTTTATCTACAACTCAGTTTGCCATAAAAATGTTTCAGATTACTGTCTGTCTCTACAAGAATCAACTAACTTAGCACCACAAGAAAACTGCTGCAGACCTGTGGAACAGTCCTAACTTAAGAGGCAATCTACAGAACTGTGAGGTAGTTTTGTCCACAGTTCAAAAGCATTGTGTGCACACAATATAAATGCAGGGCACATCTGTAGCAGTGCAGTGGCTATTGCTGCATTGCTTCAGGAACAAGCTATGCATCAGAATGATCACAGGAATATTTTGCAGTGCTCTGGCTATGAAAACAAAAAAACAAGCAACATAATTTACACTGAAGTACACCTTTGAAAATATGCTGAGAAAATAATGTCACAAAACCTTCCAACTATATTTATATTCCAAAAATATGTTGTTCTTTTACTCATCCCATGCTGGGTATCCTTACTGTCATAAAACAAATCAAAAGCAGAGGCCTGGTATCAGTACTGCTTGACCTGTTAATTTTGATTTGCTTCAAGAGAAAATATTTTCAGTAAGATGGCATAGCTTTGTTTTTCTCCCTCTACCAACAGAAGATTTTTAAATGATATAACACACAGTAATCTCAGTACTAGTAACAAAATCATCCCTTTGAAGGAGATTATAGGATTAAAATCAACATTAAATTATGCAAAACATTTCCAAAATGTCATTCTGTTTCAAGAACTTTGATCCTGTCTTCAGTCAACTAAGTTGTGCTCTGCTGTCAAGACATTTAGTTCGGACACCATTAATGTAGGATGCAAAAAGTTCCTGGGAAAACTGAAGCCAAGGTGTAGCGCAAGATTCAGGTTAGCTTGACGGAAGTTACTATAGTCCACTTTCTTGTCGGAGAAGGCAAGGAGACTGTTATAGCACTGATGCAAGTGTTGGTGTGAAAAGTTTTCTCAAGAAAATTGTTCTAAAACTCGGGGATTATACAAAGGTCCAATAAGGTACAAATAAGCATCAACACAAATAGTAACTATAAAAGCTTTTAACAAATGTAACACAAGTAGTAACCATAAAAGCTTTTAACAAATGTTCTACAGCTGTTATTGTTTATGATTTGAAATTTATTATATGAATATAAGAAGTAAGAAAATTTGCTCCCTTCAGTTAACAGTTAAATCAAATACTTCAATTTGAATGGATGTATAATTTTCTATGACAGCAAAGTGATGTTTTCACCAGAATTTTCCTTTATGTTCTTTATATTTTTATGCTAAAAAACCAAAAACAAACAAAAAAGGAAACAGAGAAAAAGAGAGAAAGAGAAAAATTAGTTTCATCAGTTATTTTATAAACATTTTTAATATGATTTTACTTCTACTTTCAGTAGTTTCATATTTAATGCTGGAAAAAAACTTTATATCATTACATCATTTACAAATCAAGCTTCTCTTGAAAGAGATTCTTTATTCTGTATTCTGAAAGAACAGAATAAGACATATTATTTTTTACACGATAATTATTTCCTGTTTTCTTACTAAGTTATTTTGGAATGAAAAAAGAATATTATTCTCTAGAGTTGTGAGGTGAAGAGAATTCCAAAGCACAATATTACTTGCTTATTCTTCAAAAACAAGAATAAAGTAGAATTTAGTTTGCAGAGTGGAAATTCAGATTTTTACCCCACTGAGTTTGAGATAACTATTGCCCTTGTGGAACTCACCTGTCTGCCCCAATACTCTCTATAACTCCTTAAAGGTCACACCACATCAGGAAATGTAGAGCTGAAATTCCTGTGTGGCATTCATTCTGCCAGGACACAGGAGGTTCCTTACTCATCATGTCCACATCTTCACCAAGAAGAGGAGTTCCTGAAAATTTTCAATTCCTAGGGAAGACTAGGGAGAGGTTTTTTTTTGTTGTTGTTGTTTTTTGTTGTTTTGTTTTGTTTTGTTTTTTCACCAAAACTTTAATGGATTGGAAGGTAATAAAAATGAAATTGAAGCATTTCATAATATCTATATATAGATATCTAAATACACTCTTTAGATTCACAGCTGAACATTATTGACCACTATGTTTATAACCAATGTTGACCAAAAATATAATGTATTTTCAATAACAAATGAGCAGCACTGTAGTTCAAAAGAAGTGTTATTTGTTACAGGAAGTAGTGACTTATATAAGAAATATACCAGTCTTACTTACTGTATTATACTTACATTAAAATTGAAGATTTTGTTAAATTAACAACCTAGCAATCTCTTTTGTATGATTATTCGTAGAATAACATTAACCTGGAGTAAGCAAGAAATTGCTGTTCAAAAAGAGGAATGTGAGAATAGTTAGCACATCCACTTACTTTCAGGGAACCTGAAAATGTTGACAAAGGTCTGATGAATAAAAAGCTGGAGTATGCCAAAGTGAGACTGAAAAATAAATAAATAAAAAATAAAAAAATAAAAAAATCCAGTCTTTGACATTTAGGACATCTTGAGAGACTACAAGCAAGTACATGTTCTTTTTCCTGCAATTCCTTGCAGGAACATGATCACTGATCTTAAGGGATTTTCCGGTCAAGCTAAATTTGCTTCAGTCACAAAGGCAAGAATTCCACAATTATTTAAATACTTGTTCTATTATCATTTAAAGACATTTCACTAATGTCACAGAGTATACATTTAGTGGTTTGTTTTCATACATTAGCATCATCATTATTTCAGGCCCTCAGAGACGGGGCTCAAATATTAGTATGAGAAGAAGCATCACAATATTAATGGGGTTAAATCCACTTCACCAGTGACAGATCTGTTTGTATTCTGTCCACTTAAAATTAAGTTCCTTTATAGCAAACATTATTTGAAGATTCTATAATATCAAAAGTTTCTATTTTTCTAATCAATAAGGCATATAAGCACGATGAATGTTACAGTTATGCGTCTTTGAGCTACAACAAAGTAGATCTCGAATTTGATTACACTGATATCTTAAAAAATGATGGAGTAGACTGGAAATGTATATTCTTAATTTATAATATACTTTGTACAATAATGACAGAAGAAGAAGAACACATTTTTTTGAATGAATATTGAAGCAGAATATCCTATAATATATAGCAGGACATAAGTGGCAAAACTGATACAGGTATGAATTGATGCAAGTATAAGAGATTAATGTGTAATTTCCTGAGTATGAACTTTTAGTTATATCATATCCACAGACAGCTTACTTCTTTAAAATTTGCACAAAGTTAAAATTTAATCCACACCATTTTAAGAGTGGCATTGAAAATTTCATTTTTTAAACAAATTTCTAAGAAAGTAGATCCCAGCAACTAGCTCAAAAGCTACAAGTTTTCTATAATATCTCTGACAGGAATTTCTAGAAAAGATATCTACCAGCTTTTTAGATTAACCCATTTCTCTCACAAGAAATGGCATCTGATGTATTCATAGGAATTATTATTTGACACTAAGAAAGTTTAAACAAAGTATTGAGTTATTTTAAAATAATTTTGATACATATCAATGACCATAAAAATATTCAATACTTATTTCAGTTTTCAATACAGGAAATATGACTATTTGATAAATGTTCCGGGTTGTATTTGTCAGAAATGATTTAATGATTTAAATGATTAAAATGATTGTCTCACACTACACCAAATCTGTTTCAGCAGCAGAAAAATCTCTTACTCCTTTTCCTATAATATCTATCTGTCTGTCTATCTATCTATCTATCTATCTATCTATCTATCTATCTATCTATCTATCTATCTATCATCTATCATATGCTGGTTATCTGTGGATTTATTCACCCAATTTTGCTAATATTCTAGCCAGAATTTCCTGGAACTTCAAATAGCTTTCCAGAACTGGATACATATACAACAACATGGGAACCTGAGTGTAACAAAGTAGCACAAAATTGAAGGTCTTTGTATCAGATATGTGTTCTAATATGGTTTTAAAATTACTCTCTCAGGAGAATAAAAAATGTCATTATGCCCTAAAAGCCAGGTTTATAGAATCTTCAACTCCACTGATTTTGAGAACATCAGATCTTTGTAGTGTGTTAGAAATATATCACACTAATCTGCTGCTGGCTAGCCAGAGATTCTCAGTAGTTTTTCTTGTTATCTCAGCTGGAATTCTTCTGCTACTGCTTGGCTATCTATGCAGCCAGGGTCTATGAATCTCATGTGTCTCATTCTGCCTGTTTAGTATGGTATTGGAGCTTATACAAAACAGTCTCTTTCAGCCAGAGGAGACGGTAAGCGTTCAAAAGTCTGATGTCTGGGAATTAGTCACATTCACACACTAAGTTTCAGTGAAACCCTCACACCCTCACAATTTAACACTTATAAGTAGTAAGGAATAGCTTCTATACACACATACCTGCCCTAAATAAATGAGAGAGCATTAAAACTTCAGTCAGCAGTACTGGGAGAAATATTTGTCAGGCAGTTATTCTACGTCTAGCTAAAATGTTCTTTAAAAGGGGGAAAAAAAAAAAAAAAAAAAAAAAAAAAAAAGTGATGTAAATGCAACATTTTTCTCTAAGCAGACTAATTCAGAGTATTGTGTCTAAGTTAGAGTTTTTACTTATGATTTTATACATCTCCTATATAAGCCAATTGGTGACTGAGTTAGTTTCTCACACTGGTTAAAGAAAGCCAGTCAAAGAAACAGTTGATTTTACCTACAAGTAAACATGCTGTACAGAGTTCTTTTTCATAACATTGTGGACCACAGCACCATCAATTAAGCCTGGGCAAGTCTTGATTGATTGTAAATCCAACTCTTAAAATGCCTTCACTCAAATTAAGTTAGAGTTGATTTTATATTCGTGTATATTTCTTTTCTTCATGGAATAGTGGATAGTATGATAAACTGGATCAGTTTTATGAGTCATTTGAGATATCAAACAAGTGCTATCCAATAATGTGACAAAATGATGTCATAAATAAGAAGTTTTATGTAATGAATTTTAATATTTTTCAAGGTTTCAACTTTCTAATAGATAAATCTAAGGAAAATGAAACTATTCTGTTTAGTCTACCTGCATTTAAATCCTTTTTTGCTATGACACAGATGAATGTGTCTCTGCATGCACCCATGCATGCACATTTTGTTTCTAGGATAGAAGTTCCAGGTTCTTACAGGAAATAAAAGGAAAAAGTAAAGTAATCTGCATTGTCTTAAGCACTCGTCTGATACTCTAAAACAGAAAAATAAGTTTCCACTAGGAGTGGTGATCTTTTAGCTATTTTCTGTTCTCTTTTCCACAAGTCTCTAAAGAAAATAAGAAATGAAATGATCTCCTAGAATATGAAGCAAACAGAAGTATCAATAACACACATATAACATACTAATGTTTTTTAGATGACTGGAATCAAAAGCTTTGAAATCAAGCTTTCTAGGAATTCTGAGGGATTACCATTCTTTCTCTCAGCTCCTTGAACAGCCCTATACCTCCCTAACCAACCCTCCCTCAGCAAAAAACTAACAAAACAGAGAGAACTAAATGGATTATACAAGGTGTTTTAAATGAAGTCTCCCTTACTGTCTGTCACACTTTTAGTATCTACTGAGTTCACCATAAAAAGTAAACATAGCTTGTTTCTCACTTTCCTACAGTTTATCTACTTTCCAGATGCTTCAAAAGGACATTGGTAATTCTCATAAAAGCACCGTTATAAAACTGTACAATGTGTAGCTTAGTTTCCATTCTGGAAGAGATTCTGATTATTAGCACTTAAATCAGTTCAAACAGTTATTTTCACATTACTTCATTATATGCTGCAAGTTCATCATCAGTATTTTCAGCACAGAGAAGGTCATCAAGTTTACTTAGTTATGTCTGAATTCTACCCCATGACTGTTGATTGGTAGGCTCCGTAAAACTGTCTTCTGAGTACATGTTGGATTTATTCCTGAGACAGATTATATTTCTTTTCCATCTGAATGTTCCTCTTGTCAGGATTTCAGAGAAAGAGATAATCCCAAAGATAGCTTAGACCAGATCACAGAGAGATCTGGAGGTGCAGTTCTAATTCCTGAAAAATTTCACAGTGAGCCTTCAAAATGAGCAGAAATATGATTGTGGGCTTTGACTGTTAAGACAGACAGCTCTACTTGGAACAAACTGTGCTGCTTTACAAATAGTGCTTTATGCCCACAAAGAGACAACTAAAACAATCTGCTTAACCACCAATTAATGAACAAAGCAATATACCTTGTTGTATTACAACATTTAAACCCCAAATCAGGAAAAGAGCAGCCTTCTTACCTCATAATTGTGGAGAAGATTTCCATTTCCCATGGGCAGCTGTGCTTCACAGTATCCAGAACAAAGATTTCAAGACAATCTGGTGCTAAGATTCTGAGGACAAAGCTCAAGGAAACTGCTCAGTTATGAAGAGGAAAAAGGCTTCAAATCACCACCAGAAATGCCTTTCTTTTTAATTTTGAATTGATCACTTTGGAATGACTTAAACTATGTTCTTATTCATATATATATATATATATATTATATCTTATTTTATAGCAGTTAATTCAGATTAATCTACCATGAAGTCAGTTGACACTTATTAAGGAATAAATTGGTATGACTATGATTACTCTCTGTTTTATACAATTGCATTATAGGTCTGCTTGTTTCCTTTTGACATGTGACCATTAGTTTTCAGAGATCTAATATAAAGTCAGTCTTTTTATTTTGCTTTTGTAAAGATAAAGACTGAGGGATTTTTAAGGTAGCAGAAAAGAATTTTTAAAATTTCAGGTTTTATCATCTTACCTTTTAAAGTTGAGCTGGCATTAGAATTGGTTCCTTTCTTCTGCACTCTGTCTAAACTTAAACATCTTTGCATGGGAAAGGAATGCAAAAGCAGCTTAAGAAGCAAAGATAAATGAGTGAAGAAAAAAATAAAAATGTTAATGATTTCTAGGTGAAAAAAATTGTTTCATCACTATAAAGTAAGCATGAGTTTCATCTAATTACCATGAAGGTATGTGGAGCTTTGTTTTTTGGACAACACGGTAAAATTAATGTTTTCTTTTAACACTCATAAACATATGTGCACTAATGCACACAATATGGGGAGTGAAGGGAATGAACACAATTATTTAGAGACCTGTGTGCAGGTGCATGGCCACAGTCCTGCTGATATCACAAAGACATGGTGGAAAGGCTTCCATAGCCAGAGTGTTGCCATGAAGAGACATAAGTTCTTTTGAAAGGCAGGACAGGAAGATGAGAAGATATAATTGCCTTTTAAGCAAGAACAGCAGAGGTACATGCAGCCTAGTGTGGGAATTTATGAAGAGTCTGTTGATAGGTCAGATGTAGGGGTTAAAAAGAAGAAGTAACAGCAACACCTTAGTTGGTGTCTACTATGGGCCACTTAATTGGTAAGAAAAAGCATTTCAGGCCCCCTGTTAGCAGACAGGAGCATTCTAATAACCTCAGGCCCTTATCTTCATGGGGAAATTCAACTACCCTCACAACTATTAGAGGGATAAGACAGCAGGGCATAAACAATGCAGGAGGTTCCTGTAGTGTGTCAGTGACAAATTCATCACTCAAGTGAACGAGAAGCCAATGAGGACAAGTGCTTTGCTGGATCTTATTGCAGCCCAGATGGCCAAGTATATCCTGGGTTGGGCCCAGCAGGGAGAGGGATGTGATTGTTCCCTTCTACTCAGCTCTTGTGAGGTCCCATCTGGAGTACTGCATCCAGACCTGGGGCCCCCAGAATAGAAAAGATGCAGTGAAGAAAGTGCTGCATGGTGCTTAGCTGCTTGCCAGGTTAAACCTTAACATGTATCTAGCTGTTGTAATTAGGACAAACTGACTATGCAACTCCAAACTCTGGCTACAGATCAAAGATTCTGTGTACTATAAAGCACTGTAGGGAGTAACAAATGCTTCTCCCTTGACAGTTGTTTTTGTGGGTTTTTTTGCTTTGTTTTGTTTTCTGTTTGTTTTTGAGAAATTTACAACACTTGTGAAGGCCATTCAAATTACAACTTAGAAACTAAAGTCATCAGTAATTCATTTTTGTTGATTTTGTTTTTAATTACTTGGGAAAGAAAGCTAAGGACAGAGACATCTGCAGACATCTGTGTGCATATTTTAAGTATGTTGTATAGCCAAGATCTCCTAAACAAAGAGGGAGACAAAAAATAGTTCTAATGTTCCCGTCTTTAAAAACAAAAGAGATAATAGTTGAAAACCTTCAGGAGCTTCCTCCTGTCTTTTTAGAAAGAGAGCTTTGAAGATCCAGAATCTGTTTCCTACTGAGCCTACTTCTCAAAAAGCTTACTATTTTTGTTGAAGTTGATAAAAAATCCCATTTTTCTATCTATTTATATATATTTACCTATATTAAGAATGCCACTACAGGAAATGTATATTTATGTAATTAGCTCTTTTTTGTTTCAAAAGAATGGGCTAAAGTAGGACTACAGCTGTTTGTAAACAGACAAATTTACTGTTTCTAAATATTCAGTCCGATGTTTTGTAGATATTAAAAGTTGATCTGGAAACACAAATCTAGGCAAGATGATGCAATATAGAAGTGTTTGAAAGAATTATAAAATCATGTAGGTGGTGTTCATCTTGAAATGCATTAAAAGCAGCTCATTTCCCACTAACTCTGGGTCCTCATCTGTATGTTTTCCTTAGCACTCTCTGTCTTTGTTCTTATCATTCTGATATAATGATAACTCATGTACTGTGAGTGCAGCTGCTTTTGTAATGGGATAAAGAGCATTGCTGATAAGAATATTAGTAGCAGTATGAAAGCAGATGCACATGTGGAATTTGCAAAGGCAGAAGCATGATACTATTAAAAAGTCTTGAATTGTCTACAGATGCCTATTCTTCATTTACTAATTCTTCCTCAATGCCCATTTCATCTCATTCTATTTCTGTCCTCTTCTCTCCTTTTCTTTCTTCCATATTCCTTTCTGAAGCCTGATTAGCCTGATTCTGAATGTGTAGTCACTGAAACTTTTCTAGAACAGTTCAGTCTGCTGTTGAACAAGCATGGATTCCCCTTTCACTGTCTCCACTAACCTTCAGTTCTCAGTATCATCTTCATCTGCAATCTTTTCCTGTTGCAACTTGCATGCTGTGACTTCTTACATTTTAGTTACAGTCATCAAATTGCAGTTAGATCGACATTACTTTGCCACAAGTAGTATATTATGTGGCAGTTGTATAATACCGTAGTATTTTTAGTGTTGATATCTTATTAAAGGAATATTTTTCCTCATTCAAAGTATCCACATGCTAACAGCCAGCTTATCATAACGTGATACAGTGGAATTCTTAAGACATCTTATGTTGTCACCTGTGATTAATTTATATCCAAAGATTTGGATATTTAGTAGCAACATATTTAAGTCATGCTGCTGTCTCTTCTGCCAGTTTACATCACCAAAAACATACAAGATGGGAAATGTCTCACTTTCTCTGTGCTGAGCCAATCAGAGGCACAATGAGAATTGTAAAGACTGGAGAAAATGATTAATAGCATTTCATTAATTTCACGATAAATGAAGAATATTAAAGTGGGCAGAATGAGATCTAACAGAAGTTAATCTATGTACATTCTCTCTTTAACATTGTTACTAACAGAGAAAATCAGTAAAGACACTGATAGCTAACAACAATTTGAAAAGTTATCAAAATAAGCTTGTTGAACTTAAAGAATGTTTATTCTCAAACTTTCTATAATGACTTTTTTTCCACATTTAAATTTCATTTTCTGCCTCAAAAATTCAAATGTTTAGTGAATTCTGAATAAAATATTTTATTTGTGGACAAGTGAATCTGACCCTTGACATTCTGAACTATAAAATTAGATATAAGAATGTTTCAAATATTTTTTGTACATCAGTTTGACCCTGCTTGAACCTCCATGTAGGCCTGCAGCTGATTCAGTTTGTATAGATCATAGCTTTCTTTTACTGGGATCAATCACTGACTCAACTATATCTCCCATAGGGTACTTCAGTATTTCCTCTGCCTGAACGTATGACTCAAGCTCCTAAAGCAGATTATAGTTTGACATTTAGATAGCACAGTATTTGGAGCTCACATCTCATATGTAATTATAATAAAATCTCACATTATTCAGGTTTACACCAAATTGAGAAAATATCGACCATCTGATAGTAAACTGGTGAATAAAATGAAAACATTGTAATAGCATTGTTCATTGTTAAGATGAGGTTAAAGTTTTTATGCATCCTCTCTCTCTCTTTACTGGATTCTTGTTTCCTTTATTTATTTTTTTGTTTGTTTGCTTTTCCCAGATTATTACTACTCTGATAGAATAGTGACAGTAAGTGAGATAAGAATGCTGAAGAGCTGGAACCTGCAGTCAAATAGCTGTTACAGCTGTGCACATCAGTTTGCATGCAGTCTTCCTTCTGTTTAGGATACCCAAGACAATTGGCCAGCAAGTTATTTAAAAGTAAATATTATATCAGGTGTGATCATAGGAAGTAATCAAGTAATCTTAGCCTATTCAGCAGAGAAAAGTCTTGTAAGTTTTCAATACTGGGAGTAATTTTGATATTTTTTTTCATTTTGTTATAACTGGGGCTGAAAAAAAAAAAAAAAAAAAAAAAAAAGTTGGAATCATTCATTTCCTTGGAGAAAAAACACAAACAAACAAAAAAAGACAAACAGCAACAAAAACTCTGTCCCACGATATACATATTGTACTTCTTTTATTTAAGAAAAGCAAAAAACATCATATATCAAATGTCCTTAATTATGAAAAATCCCCTACAGGTTCTCTTTTTAGGAAGGCAGGATTTTTGCAGTTCTTGAAGAATTAGGTAAGCAAATTTGCAGGAAGGTAGAGTATTTGAAGATTTATATGAGATAAACACAGCAAAGGAAAAAAAAAAAAAATAAAAAATAAGGTGGAGAGGTGGTGCAAGGAAAAATAAGAGCTCCAGACAAGAGGACAGTCTCAGGCTGTGTTTGAAGATGTCAGGAACATCTTAGTAATAAACTTGTCTATGTAAATTCATACAACAAGTGTGTTACCGAGAGTGAACAGAATCTATTTTTTCTAAAACTCAGATTAACATCTTAACATGATTTGTACCTTTGGTTCTTTACCCACCTTTTGTTACATAGATTTTTGATCACTGTATTAATAAAACTATTTTGTCAAATGCCTGGGAGAACAACAACAGATAATATCTGTATTTAGTGAAAGAGACAATAATTCACACAGATCTAGAAGATAACAGCCAGAGTTGAGAGAATTAATGTTGTAGTAAATGACATAATTATATTATATAAAACCCTACAAAGACACATCTCTGATAAGAGAGAGTACTTGACTTATCCAAAAGTGCAGAATCTAAAACAGTCTTTAGGGGTTGAACTTGGAAATGTTTAGAGGGAAAGACCACCATAGGTGAGGAAGTTCAGACTGCCAAAAAAGTATCTATTTTAATGTTACACTAAATTACCTAGATAGAACTTTCTTACCCTTCATTCAGGCTCAGCAAATATCAGTCCTACTAAGGGGGAGAGAAACCTGAAAAAAACAAACATGTTAAGTCAGCATAACTTTGCAACATTCTTCCCAGTGCCAGTAGGAAGAGATAGAAATGACGATGATTTTTAATAGGTTTTGCTAACACTGAACCTTTTTTCAGTACCACTTTATAGATGATTCTAATTCAGTAGTTCAGCCAACACCAGATGCAGGGATTTTACTGAGTTTGATAACTGGGTATATTTGTATATATATTCATATACAATGCTGTACCAAAGCTAGCTTTCCAGTATTCATTCAGTTACATATAGTCATGTACAGTCATGTACAGTCCCAGGTTCTGTGCTTGTAAGTCATGTGTGCCTTTGCTGTGCCTGGTAACTTAGTCTGCAAGGTGCATCAGAGGCATCCTTTTGTTTTCTTTGGCAGCTGGATCATGAAGTATGTTGTAGCCAGCTAGCTTCAATGTTTGTATTAATTGCAAATAAATAAATAAATAAATAATATGATGAATGCAAAAGGCAAAAAATGTTTGCTTTGTTGCCCAGTGAAGTTGAATCTGGGGACAATAACATACCAGCTGCTTGGCATACTTTCTGGGATATGGAATCTCTAATGGAGCTTTAAGCACTTTTGTGACCATTTGTGAAAAGAGCTTGGCTCTTTGTGCCACAGCCCTGTAACTGCGAGAGTCTGTATGGCATTTGTGCTGGGAAGAGTGCCAGCTTGCCTGTATATGCTGTATAAGCAAGAGCAGTAAGTATATTTAGGGAAATGCCCAGGGAGAAGTCATTTTCATTTATTTACTGTTGGTACTAAAAAGCAACAAGGAGTGAAATATTTCCACTGCAACATGAATGAGGGAGATGGTACTCAGGGAATGGAATTCAGCAACAAGCAATGATTTCCAGGATCATGTCTCCTATATTATGTGCAGTTTATCAAAGTAAACACATTTAAAAATATAATAATAAAATAAAATAATCCAAAAGGGGAAGAAAATGGAGAAAAAAAGAAATACTCTTCAGTCACCTGGAATCTTAAGTGTATGATGTATGTATTTATTAAGCAAGAAAAATGCATAAGATTATCCTTATAGCTAGCCCACCAAGTTAAAAAAAAATAAAAAAAAAAAAAAAAAAAGCTTAAATCTGATTTCAGATGAGTGAAATTTATTTTAAAAAGCTACTGTGTGAATCTTCCTATATTAAAATGGTTTCTTTTCAGACTGTAATCACTGATATGACCCCTACTGTTTTGTTTTCATTAAGGCATGAAAAAAGACTACAAATTTATTTAAAATCCAATTAATGTTGTTTCCTCTACTTGGCTGCAGTTTGATTTCTTTTCAGTCCAACAGTATCAACAGATATACTAAGAATACTGATGTATTTCAGCCTGTATCTTGTCAATATGCGCTATTCTCTTGGGACTGGTGCAATTTCTTTTGACCAACAGAAAGAATATCATCTTTAATTTCAATATTTGATTTGAATACATGTTGTACCACATACTATAACTCTACAGATAAATACTTATATGTTTGGATCTAGAGGGATATACATATCTAAATGAAATGCTTAATGAATTAATTTCACTAAAAATACAGTACATGTTATGAATATAAAAAAAAAATAGAATCATAGAATTACCCAGGTTGGAAAAGACCTTGAAGATCAAGTCAAACTGCAGCCTAACCAGCACCCTAACTCTAAAAACCCTCCACTAAATCATATCCCTGAGTACCTCATCCAAACAGCTCTTAAACACATCAAGGGATGGCGATTCAACCACCTCCCTGGTAGAGGTGGTTGAATAATGCATTATGCCACAAGAGTTAAGGGGGAAAAACAACAACAGCAAAAACAAACAAACAAAAAAAACTGTTGTAAATTTTACACGTAAACATATCTAGAGTTAATTAACAATTTCACTTACAGATACTCTCATGGTAAAAGAGGCATTTGTGAGCGAAGAGCTTTAGAAATATTTCAGACAAGTCTGCCAATGTATATTGAGTTAAGGTATACCAGTTTCTGACAACGTACATTCACATACAATCCAAACTGAGGATTAACACATATATGCAAAAACTAGTCACAGTTTGAATGTTTCCTTTTTTTTTTTTTTTTTATTCTTCTTTGATTGGAAGTGAAAACTTGGCTTGTAAGTGGTTAAATTTCTAAGTGGATACATGTAAAATCAATTAAGAAGTATTTACTCCATTGCATAGTCCTTTAGTTGTGATTAAAGTTGTGTGTTCCACTGATTTACATTCTAAACATAATTCAACAAGACAATTTCTATTGTGTCATAAATTAATTATGAGCTGCTTAATCTCTATAAAAGAACTTCTGGACTAGAGAAAGAAAGAGTACAGAACATACCTGGAGTGTCTTCAGTCTCTTAGCCACTAGGCTAAACAAGAAAAGTAGACAGCAAGTAAAAGTGGAAAAGCAGACTCAGCTGTATCTTATGTCTTAAAGCACTTTTTTTTCCTCAGTTCACCTGCTTAGTCTCCCTTTCTCTCCTTTGCTGCTGACACTGTACCATCTTTCCATATTAACTGATAAACCTATTTGTCTACTACCTGGGATGCTACCTTCACTAAAGACCTGGAAATACATTTGCTGAAAGTACATAGTTTTGCTCTTGCTTATTCTCTAGGTACACCAGTAACAAAAGCTAAATAAATAAAAAATTATCAGTGATTAAGTTTTTTAATGGTAACTGCATGTACTTTAAGAAAGCTTTAGTACCTTTTCTTGACTTCTAAGTTTTAACAATTTGCAAAATAAAAGTTTGGAGATGTGTGATGTGTTTTTTTTTGTTGTTGTTTGGTTGGTTTGGGGTTTTTGTTTTTGGTTGGATGTTTTTTGTTTGTTTGTTTTGTTTTTCCTGCTAAAATAATTTGTCCCAAATAAACATAAGTTTTACATAAAGCTTTCCAAATTGAAAAGTTCAAAGGCATTAAATTTACTCAATCAAGATTATTAAAGTGAACAAACATTTTTAAAGCCAAAATCATTTATATAAATTTATTAGAAATATTGTGTTTTGAGAGGTCCTAGATGTCAAAGACTTTTAATGTCATTACCAAATTAAACCAGTGTTCAATGGCTGTTTTCAAACTACTAAAATATGTAAGTGAAGAATTCTCAAATATTAGGGAGATTTTCTCAGCCAGCAAGTGCTTATTTTCATGACACGTCTTCAAAACTTTGTTTTAATAAATGCCACTAAACACCCAGTCTTTTGGAAGTATGATTAGATATGTATTTCATTAATTTGGACTGCACTTAAGTTCACTATCAGTGACAGACAGCAACCACTTGCCTTAGAAACTTCTTTCGTCAGTTTCTAACTGCTATTCAATCTAAAGCTAGGAGCTCTGCTCAGCATCTCACTTGGAAGCTGAGTCTATCCTACATTTTCTTGCAGTGTCTTCAGAATGTATTCAGTGATGATGGAAGTCTTCCAGCTCTAACACCACATCTTTCTGTTTTGCTTTCCAACACTTCCATGGCCTCTTCTTGCTGTATTATAATGGAAAAAAGTCAGATTCCCTGATGACTGCTCTGGACTTTGAGGCTACACAATGTGAACAACTATGACATAAGTCACAGTGACTCATGGGCATAAGTGCAAAGTACTTTAGAACTCTCAAAGGCCGTTTATCATGTCTGTCTTAGTGGTTTTTTGCACTGTTTCCACACCTGAAGAATAAGCTTGATGCATGCTCTAGTGTGGAGCTGGAAGAGAGATGTAATTATACTCTAGTTTCTTTGCAAATGATCTGGAAGTCCAAACTTTCTAAATCAATGGAAAATGCAGCATGTTCTAGTAAAGTGACTACTGTGGATTGGGATTTGAAAAAACATGACTGAAGTCTGTTAATGAACATAGGCCATATTCTGTTGAATTTTGCTAAAGTTGCACATTGTGAAAATCTAAAATGAGGATGATAAATGTGAAATACCACTAAACATCTAAGTCCTTTGGGGACTTGTACTAAGGATGTCAGTCTGCAACTTGCAAAACTGATAACTTTTCTATCACTATTGATAGACACTTAGGAAAGTGAATCTTCTAAGGACTTTGCCCAGCCTAGATTACATTGATATGAGATATCAGTTACGGAGATTCAATTTATTAAAGATGAACTTAAGCAAATAATATTTTATTGTTAACTTGTGTATTAATAAAGTAAGATATTAATTGCTTTGAAAGATCACTTGATACATTTTAAATATTATATCAAAGTTATAAGAAGTATATATTCATATGTAATCATCATCTTCTATAACCTTGCTGAAGGATTGTTTTACTTCACAATGTGATATAGCCCATGAACAGAACTGTATCTAAGTATATGCATATACATATACTGTCACATAATAAGACAGTAAAGGAGAAAATACATGATAAACAATATCAGACAAGATTTCGGATTAGATCTATGCTCATTTTACTTTCCATAACTAATTTCCATACGTGAGAGAAACAAGAGGGGAAGAAAGGAAAAGCAGGTGTATGTAGGGAGCAGGTGGAAGGCAAGGAATAATAGAGGTCAATAAAAATGGCAAAAATTCTAATTACTGTTATTAGCAGTGTCACTAATAATCCTGTGTAGCCATGGAATCTTAATGTGTTCAAATATCTCATTACAAGAAAATATGTAAATATTACCTGGAAAAGCTGCTCTTGCTTTTTAAATTACATGGCCAAAAGCTGTCATCTGTTGGTTTCCTTTATAAAAATACATAGCCAGTCCACACATCAGTTTACACTTTTTTTTTCACCCATCCCCTCAGGTTCAATTTTAAAGCATGATACAAATTTTCTCATATACTGTTTTAAGGAAATTCAAAGAAAGTGATAAAACAATGTGTAATGCTAGAACACTCGATAGAAATTTAACATATATTGTGAGTTCATGAGCCATATTCTCTCACTTAGATGTTCAAGAATAAATATCTTTCTTATCAAATATCACACAAGAACTATTTCCTTCCACTGGAATACATTATTCTTGGTATTATTATTAACAACAAGCATAATAACTCAAATTATACTAAAAACTCTGTTACAAGTGGGTTTTGTACTGTGAAATTAATTTCTTTGTTCTCATGCTTAACTATAAATATACCCTAAAAGCAAGTAAGGAATGAGGCATATGAGGTTAGCAGGGTAAAGCCATAAATAAATGAAAAATATTCCATACAAAACATTTACTAATAGAATTAAATGACTCAGAAGCAAAATCAAATGTATTGTCCCCACTCCTCTGCAGAGCACTGAACAACTTGTGAAACAAGTGTTACAAGTGTTTCCAAGAGAACAGCTCTGATAAAAAAAAAAAAAAAAAAAAAAAAAAAGCACCTTGCTACTTTTTTGGGAAAGAAAGCACCTTGAGAAGTTAGTCACAACTAAGCTTTCATACAAAGCACAAATAAGCTCACTTACCTTAATACATATCTCTAAATATTGTATATTATGAAACATTAATAATTCCACATACATCTATATTGCTTAATTCTTTTATATTAACCTCAGGCTTTGAGATCAGGCAAGCATATAAATTACTAATAATACGTAATACTAATATTAACAATAATAATGGTTAACTCAACAATCCTCTCCATACTTTGATGACTGCACTTTAAACACACTTTGCCAAAGCAAATAATAATTTAAAAGTTTTTGAAAGTTACTAGCATTTTTGTTTCTAAATACTGTGCTAAAGCGTAAAACTTTGATAAATTTTGATTTACTTTTATTTGCTAAATCAGGTTCTAATAGATGGTTTGATAGATATATCTTTTCACAAACTTTTCTCCACACAGCTGGACAAGTCTCAATTTGTATTAGTTCTGACATTTCTAGGCCCTGGGTACTTCTGAAATAACATCTGATTACACGAAGACATCCATTAGATATTGAACAAAAGAAGTTGCTTGCAAAGATATAAAATGATAGAAATCTAGAAACAACAGTATGACATGGTTTCTGTTAATAAATATTTTATTCTGATCCTTTGTGTTTCCTGTCATGAATTTCAAGAGAATCTTACGACATATACCACTCATATAATTGCTCCATCATAGCATATTATTTTCCTACTCAGTGACCATCTTAGTCTTCTTTTTATTGCTTTCTATTTGCTGGATGGACATTGTTTTTAGTTTGGAAAACATTTTCAGTTTGAAAATGCAGCACACAAGTAAATAGCAAAGGCTTTTTACTTCTTGGATGAACAAGCTTGGATGAATATTAGTAAATTAGGACAATTTGCTATATGTTACATTGTTGGGTTTTTTTTGTTTTTTTTTTTAACGAATCTAAATTAGCTAAGCTTATCACTAACTTAAGGTGACTTTTTGTAAATTAGAACCTTCCTCTATTTGATGAGGAAAGGGAAGTCTCAAGACAGAGAGTTTAAATTGCATTTTAATAGGATTATTCATTACTACTCAACAACATGAGTCAGATTTTCACTATCTAATCCAATTCAAATAAAGTTATTGGGAACTAGATGGGGAAAAAAATAAAACCACAAATAATTCCATCAGCCATATGCATTACAATGGAACTAACGTGCTGGTAAATCTCTAGATTTTGTTTGTTGATAGCTTTTTTTTTTTTTTTTTTTTTTTTTTTTTTTTTTTTTGTACATGCAACGATTCACTATATGGCAAAAGCCACTAGGTGGCATTTGTGATTTATTAGTCTGGAAGCAAAGACTTTAAAAGGCTTCATCTAATCCTCGGTTTCAACAGAACATGTCATTTGACATTCCAAGACATTTATCTCAACAAAACCACTCCACTATTAGATAAACATGCAGAATGTCCACTTCTGCTGTATCATTTGGAAACCCAGTTTCTGAAGCTTTCATTCAAATCCTAGATATTCTAAGGCATGTATTCCCTGACCCCACAGCGCCAGCTTACATAAATAATTACTTGCCTACAATCAAGCTGTAAATAATGCAATCACTCCATTCTTGTCCTGTCACTCTTGTTCCAAACACAACAAATAGGGCTAATCACATACTTATTCAAGTGTGTAATTATTCACAGTTAAACTTCTGTCACTTTCACCCTGTTTGGAAACAGCAGAACACAACCTGTAATTAACAAACGTTGCTGCAGGCACTTTCACTTGGAAATCCACCATGGATTCAACACCTATATGAGTAAAGACCTAAGTCCTTTGATCTTGGAGCTTGACATAGTTTCTGCCCCTTGGGCTATTCTATTATCAGCCCTCAGTATGTCAGAGAGATCAGTGAATTATTACTATGTCAAATAAAGCCTAAAAATCACATCTCTCCCCTTCATCAGAGACTTTCTATGCACTTCTACAATGATTGTATGCATGCATATACATCAATGTATATATACATATATATGGATATATATACATGGATATATATACATCAGTGTGTATGTATCAGTGTGTATCTGAATGTCTATGAACAATTCACATGTACACTTCATTCAGATTTTTATTGAAATGTCAGTGAAAGTCTTGGTATTCACAAATTCTGGCATATAGGTGATTTAAAAGAAAAGCTAAGTAAGAACAGTCACATAAAGGAATTGTTGTATTTATTTTCACTTTCTGAAAAAAAAGTAGACAGTAGTTTTCTTCCTCGGCTTATCCTGTCCCCTGCATTCTCTTTGACAGGACTACGTATCATCATGTAACTGTTTCAATGATTCAGTGTTGTTTTACACACAGAAATCAGAGCGGGCTGATTAAAGATTACAAATTGGCCTTCTTAGTGAGGAGATAATGGCTCTGAAATTCTTAATTAAATCAGATATACTATACCTTAAGCAGGTATACTGCATCAAATCAGAAGAGAAGTAGCAACCTATATGAGAGTTTGTGTCTTTTGAATTGTGCAGGTGGTTTTACTGGTGTTTTATAAGATGAAGAGGGTAAGGTGATTAGCTAGGATATGTTTCATTATATTAAATGCAAGGAAAAAAAATAAAATCAAAAAAAAGGCAAGCTACCTATTCCAGCATACTGGTCAATCCATATTAAGGGGGTGGGTAAAGAAAAAGTACAGTCCTTAGTGGTGTCTAGTAAACAGGTTTTAATTGGTGGATAGCTACAATGCAATACTAGTTAAACTCTGTTGTACTTAGCTTGTCACTTCTTGCTGCTGAATTACAATGATCTGTAATTGCCAATGTTTCAAGATACTCTGAAATGGCAGTAGCTGCCTCTCTTACAATGACTCACTTGAACAGTCTATGTCAGCTTGAACAAAATGCTCAGTAAATGTTTCCAAAATGACAGATATTCTGTTAGGAACCTATTATTTGCTGTCAATATGATGCAGGGAGCATTTAGACATGATGACTTTTGTTTACATTTTTAACTGCCTCTGAAGATGATGACCTTTTGCTGCTGATGATGTACATATGTCGAACATCTGTTTAAACTGCCTTCCTACCACTGATAAACACAACCTTCTAGATTACATTATGCAAATGATTTGCAAGGGAAATAAAAAAAGAATTTTGTATTTTCCTACCTAGAAGTGCTTCCCACAGCTCTGTATTTATGACACATTAAAAAATATGTAATCCTTGGAGGAAAGTGAGCAATTCATATAGTTATTGCATATAATTCTTTCACAACACCAGAAAATCTGTCAAACTGTCATTGCAAGCTGCAAGCTGAGAAGCTGACCTTCAGAGTCTTAATTTCCTTTTCCTTCCCCTCACACCCCACTAAGATTATTTACAAGACTCTGGTAACCACATTTCAAATCTGCTCTTGTCAGATTACTCAAGATTTGTAAACTGCACGAAAGGAGTATGCTACAAACTTTGTCTGTAAAGACTTAAGAATATCTGGCAATAAACCTACTCAGTTTCTTGTCATCATCTGAGGGTAATGTATGCTCTATCTATCCCTATTGATTGGACAATCAAGAATCTGGATACAAAGTGTTTTTTTCCAGGTAAGTCAGCTGTTGATCCTATTGTCTTTCCACATTGTATTACCCTTGTTCACATGCCACCAGAAAGAAAAGGAAATAAAGTGCACTAGGATTCCATTCTTCATTATTCCATATTGTGTATAGAAAAAACTCATGAGTCTGAGCTACTGTAAACTGTTGGCACTATCAAATATATGTCATAAATGTGTATTGTATTAACTAGCCTTTTACTCTCCTTAGCTGTGTTCTTTATGGAGAAGATGGTAATAATCCTATGATCACACTTCAGAAAATAAGGTTTACTTGCTTTTTGTTTACTAAAATGCAAGCTTTTAACCCTGAAATTTAAAGTTATATCCAGCTTTCTTACAAATCCAAATTGTTTTCTGTTTAAAAGTATATGAACTGAACTAATGACACCATTCTGGCTGCAGTATAGTACACAACTAAACCTAAGAAACTCAAAAGTGTAAGTTACAAGAAATACTGTGAATGACTCAACAACAGAATTTTTCTGCTTCTTCCATACCCACATGGATATGGAGAGTCTTCTTAGAAGCTATCATGAATTACAAAACTTCTTTCTAATCCAAATCCAGAAGGCTGTCATAATATTTAAGGTTTTCAGATAAAAAATTTCCTATCTCAAAAACTACAGGAATACAGACATAATATATGCCAGAAGATAAGTCTTAATCTGATTTCTGTTTTCTCATCTCTGAACTTGTTGAAATAATTTATATCATCCAGAATATGGCTTTGTCCTTCACAGTTGAAGGTAGGAATATTGGAAAGGTTTGAGGATTAAAGAAATAAATTATTCAATGTGATTAAGCTGAAAATTTGGAAATCTCTGCCACAGTTGCAAACTCTAAATAGCCTTTCAAGGCAAAGTCAAATTGTCAACCCACTCTCACTCCCTGATTTTTATTTTATTTTATTGCCAGAGAGGTAGGCACAGTCTACATGTTCTATGTTCCTCAAAATCTCTTGAAATGAGACACCTTACCATTAATCATTTGGTGCTGGAAAATGTAAATGCATTCAGTATATACTTCTTTGCAATACAAGAAATTTCATAGAAAAATAAAGTTTATTCTTAGCCATTAGTTTTAGTAACCAGATTGGCTAACCCTATGTATATATTGCCTATGTGAATCTGTTTTTATATGAAAAAGCTTAGTCCATAAATTAGCATACTCACAAAAAGCTCAGCATTCGGTAACATCTGGATGTTTGACTTTTGCCAAGTATTAGGTAAAGTTTCTGAAGCTGTAACTTAAAGCTTTAGGAGAATATTTCATCTGTGAATAAGAGACAATATTCTAGGAAAAAAAAAAAAAAAAAGTAGTGACAATTTAATCAATTTAAAAACATTGATGATTTTTTAGTCTTTTATGATGTTTCTCTAAGATCTTTATTAACTGCCACTGCCAGAAATGTATACCTTCACATATGTATAATTCATATGACACAGGACTATACTTTGTTTACAGGCAGTAAATGTACAAATTAAGTACTCAGATTTACCTTATCTTATTATGCAATTGATGGCTGTCATGCAAGATTTCAGTCTCTTTCTTTTCTATCCTTTTATTATTTATTTTTATGTTTATTTATCTTAAACACACATTTAAATCAGATCTCCCGAACTGCAGAAGAAATCAGATTTTCTATCCACACTCCCACCAAATGAATTTATTCTATTAATATTACTCCAATGAATATAAAAGGAATTAATCACCATTAGAATGATACTGAAAAGTGTTGCTCCAACTTTTTAAGCTTTAATATACTGCTAGGTTTTTTGCCATTTTATATGAATAACTGCTAAAACCCTAAGTGCAAGGATTTGAGGAGTGCTGGGAAGAGCATACATCTGAAATTAGAATGTGTACTTGCTCCCATCTCTCTTTGAAAGTGACACTTATTATGCATGCTCTTTTGAGTCCTTAATTTGTTCTTAATTGGTTTACGTTTTCTAGTATCTTTTAGCCACTCCCTTGTGTCAGAGGGCAGAAAGGAGCTATATATCCACATAAGCTTGTTTGGATGTATAATCTGTATGAATAAAGTGTTACAGTTCAGAGATTACACAGTGGGAAAAAGAGGTTAGGCAGATGACACTGTGTGCTTCTTTAACATAGTCTTATGATTAAAATACAGAAGAACAGTAATCTTTATGAGAAGATTCATATCCAGTGGTCCATGTAAATTAATTACATATCCTGAATTCTTAGCCATTTTATCTTTATTGATCATAATATAGTCAAAGACAAGTTTAGAGTAATTCAAATGTCTGTAGAATTTGTTTTATAAGTTTATTTTCTTTTTTTTTTTTTTTTTTTTTTTTTTCCTCTCTCCTTTCTGTTGTGTCATTCTGTGTAATCTTACTATTAGATAATAGCATGGTGCGAGGAAATCACAGAATTGCAGGAGCACAGGGTAAGTCAACTTGAAGTGGACACAGTAGATACTGGATGAGCTGGGCCAGCTGTGTGGACAAACCTAGCTGCTCAGAGTTTGACCTCACAGTCTCTTTGAGGAACTTTCTACTATGCTCAGTCCTCCTCACAATGAAATAGGATTTTACAGCCATCCAAACCTCCTTTGTTTCAGCTATATATTTTCCCCCTGCTATACTACTATGAAGAAGCTTACTCAGTCTTCTTGAAAGCATTCTCACAGTTATTGTCAGGTGGCACTTAACAGCAGCATGACAACTATTCTACAGGCTGAACAGGCCTATCTTCCTTCACCTCTACTCTTCCTTGATCAATATATCTTCATGAATTCTACCCTTCATTTTCTCCTGTCCTTGGCAAGTAAACTTGCTGGCATCAGGAAATGTAGATTAAAGTCCTCAAGGATGGACTTCATTGTGGAGCATGAAGATGGTTTCTGACTGGGTTTGAAGCTCTGCAGTACTTTGCTTACATTTTGTTTTGGTTATATTCTCATCTAGATAGATCACCATATTCCATGCACAAGGGAAGACTGATCCTTTCAGAAGCACTATTTAGAGAAAAAACAGTATCCACTGGTAAATATGCCCAGGCAACAATGACTATCGCAACAAATGCATGAGATGCTTTAGTGGACTGTGCAGCTAGAGCTGTTATTCTGCCCTTCATCTGAAGATAATCTTTTCATCTTTTTCATGCACTTCAGGTTTCCTGGTAGGGAATGTGCAAAATCTGACCTATGAAAAAGCAAAAATCTTTGGATCTGAAGATCTGGTAAGGTATGAGTAGTTAATATTTTCCCCTCAGATTGAGAATTTTGTTTGAGCTCTTCTTACTACTTCTGTTCATGAATTAGAATTTTATTGTGAATTAGAGTTTCCTAATAGAACTACAGAATTAGATTGCAATGTAAAATTGAACAATAGCAAAGTAGACATTTGAGAATGATAAGAGGGGTGTAACCCAGAAGGATAGCTTTTAGATGATCACAAGAAAATTTATGAAGGTTCTCCACTATTTTAATAAACAGTTGTCCATCTGTTTTGGAAGCAAAATTAGGAGAATAGCAATAACAGCAAAACCATTTTTTCCCCTCTGTGAGCTGAGATTTATTTTTTTTCTTCACTTTTTGAGTTACAACAGTGATGAAATGATGTTACACTGGGTCCATGCTTTGCAGTTTATGTTTTAAATAAGGACTACTCCTTCTCTGCTAGACCATGCTTACTCACCATAAAATAAGAAGCGTAGATAGTATTTTGAACTAGTCCTTTCAGTTTTATTATGTACTCAAGCTCTTTGGCATATAAGAAAGTTCTAAAAACTAGAGGATTCCTTCAGCATGCGAGCTGCTCTGTGTAACACCATCATTGTAAGAAACAGTTGAATACCAATTTGTCTGCAGCTTTGCTGAAAGTTTTATAGCACTATGACTGGTAATCACATTAGCTGCCTTTATCACTTGAACTGTACATTACATTAACATAATGCAGTTTTATGGCTTTAAGAAATATTAAACAGAAATGAAAGCAAGCAGCACTTCACTAATGGATTTACATCTCCTATCCCTCCTCAGCTACAATATTAATAATCAGAGGGAATATGATTTGAACTTCTTTAGAAGAGCTGTTCATTTCAAACACTATGTTAGTCCACTAAGTATTTGTCATCTAATCAGTTTGTTGAGAGATGCCTTGGTCATTACTCCTGACTTGAAATTGAATTCTGGTTTGAAATTATTAGAAATATTTTTATTCTCTCATGTATAAGAAAGAGAGAGACATACGAACACATGCATTCTTCTTTGGTAAAAGGCTAAGTGATGGAAAAGTCTATTAATGAGCTCACCACTGAAATTCAGCAGAAGATTAGTAACTAACTTGCCTTGGATTTTTAAAAATTCTCTGGCATTTATCTACATCTCTTCAGTAGCTTTGATTTTTTCTGGCTGAGAAAAATCAGTAAATTAAATAAACAGCCAAAGAAAACTAATTCATTCTTCTCACTTAAAACATCTCCCTGAAGAATGGAATAAATACACTGCCAATAAAAGCAATTATTTTTATTATAAAGGGAGTTTGAATGAATAATAATCAAAATATATTTTCCATAATTCTACTCTCTAACAGAAGTACAAAATTTGAAGGTAAAAACTAAATGCATTATTGAAGCAATTCTCCTATATTTTATTTCTTATTCAATGTAAGCTGATTATCATTAGTACTAGTGGAAGTCTGAATATACTCTGTGCAAATAGTTGATGAATCAAGTATTTGTATAAGGACAATCGATATTCCCACGCTTTAATTTATAGTTGTATTCATGCCCTTGTTCAGTAAATATCTGATGTATACCTCACCAGCACTGATGAGAACAGATATGGAATCTAGAGCTAAATGTTTCTTATCTTCTGTCATCTCCACCATTGTCTTGTTCTTTTGGAGTATGGAATTCAGTTGCAGCCACAAGTTCTAAGTATTTAGACTTATTATTAAAGAATTCACAGGATCCTGTGGGAGTTGGAAGACCACTCTGGAGATCACCCAAATCCCTGCTTGTAGAGTAAGAAATAATACAAGAATGGTGGTGTAATAGATAGACAAAGGTTATCTACAGGACAAACTCACCAATTCCGACGTCTTCAGTCCAGATGGAAAATGCTGAGGCTGGTCACCCAAACTCCACGAAGGAGCAATCTCCAAGAAGAGATGTTGCCATTGTGATCAGCCCTTAAATGAAGTCTAGGAGAGTTGGAGTCAAGCTCCACCCCTTCTGGGAGCACAGCTGAATCACCTTCACCTGTGCTCCCACAGCTGATCCAACACTTGCCTCAGCTGGTTAATCAGAGGTTCAGGCTGTGATTACCAATTTCCTATACACTGCAAAGCAGGTTCCCTATAGTAGGAGGTAGATACTATCAGAATGAATTCATAATTCAGAACTGGAGTCTGACATTAGAGAAATCTTCATCCTCAGAAGTTACAGTGAAATGTGAATGAGATGCAGGTGCAAGACTCATTTCAAAGGCCTGAAATAATTTAGGCAAAATTTTACTCTTTTTTGTTTCTTTATTTCTCCCTTTGCAAATATTTTATTGCAACTTTCCAGGAGAAAGAGGAGAATCACACTTTTAAAATGTTTTTTATATCCCTTAGCCTACATATTCCACTGTTCCACTTTCAATTTCCTTTTATAAATAAGTTTTCACTTGCATTTATCCTGTTAAAAACAGCTATTTAGTGAATTTGTGGTAAGGAAGAGAGAATGAATTTCTGTCAATATTTTATCATACTGTTTATGACAACAGTATTTTTCCTCTATATCATTCAACTTGCTCTGATGAATTTTCCCCCAGGAATCTACCACACAAGAATATGCCTTTGTAGCTATCCCAAGGAGTTATCCTTTGGATATCCTGGGTACTTTGGAGTATCCAAAGAGTTTTAAGTTATACAAAAAGCGTCAGAAATGAGCTTGCAGCCCCAATGAAATGAAAACAAATACACCTTTGTTATTTGCAGTCCTATATTTGCTTTCTTTCAACAACAAAAATAATATTAGGAATGTCCTGTCTCTTCTCTACAAGATTTGTGGGTTGACTGCCCATGTAGTTATCTGATGGTGTTTAAAACTTAAATATTTGAATTTCTCTTGTGTTAAATATTTTTTGATGTCTATCAAATATGGTACTTGACTAATTGTCCTACCCATGTTTCGTAGGAATATTTCAGTAAGCTACATTCTTTTTCTAGTATCTTTCTACCTTTGGTGGGGTTCTTTGTTAGTTTGTTGTTATTGTTTTGTGTGTGTGTGTGTTTTTGTTTGTTTGTTGTTATTGTTTTGTGTGTTTTGTTTTGTTTTTTTTCAATTTATTTTATTAAGGTAAGAGAAAAATATCAGTTTTGAAGAGGAGTGGAGCAAGATTACATAAAAAATATCCTGGTCTTTTCTGTAGGTGAACTGGTAAAGCACATCTACTTAGTTGAATTCACACTTTAGTTTTGGGATTTGTTTTCTTTCTTTTTTGAGGAGTCATTTTCTTTCAGTTCAGGCACTGATAGCAGCAAAATTTTATTGAAGTTTTCCTTTACCTCAGATTCTAAGTAGGTGAAAGAAATGAAGGCATGCCTAAGTTGCACCTGGGGAGTGTATAGTGTGTTTTCTTGAATGCATAGGCAACAGATGCAAGAGGAACATGGATTTTATTTATATATAAAAATCCACTAATTAAATGCATTATGTATTGGGAAATGTATATTCAGTGATTCTGGAGGACAAAGGAAGGATTTCTTGAAAAATCTCTGTCCGGATTACATCAGGAAAATGTGTATTTAAGTGTCACAACATCTATAACTTTCTGTTTCCTGGCCCCAGAAACCAACTGAAAGCTAGAAAATTCATGCTAGAAAATGATTTTGGCTGGCTATAATGGAATGCATGCTCCTCTTTGGTCTCTGAAGGAGAGATGTGGTGTGGCTCCGAAGAGTTTGAGGGTTAATATATTTGCTACTTAGAAACCAATTTGGACATTAAAAGGAGTCTTCATGTAGCAGATTCCATTCATCTGTGCAACACAGTATGCTTTGATTTAGGCAATCAAGATTTTCTTTATATTTAATTGTATACACTGTTTTTCATTTGGTCAGTGAGTTGTCAGCTTTTCATGTATTTTTAAAGTTTCACAAGTAGATGATCTGAAGTGCTGTTAATTATCAATTAAATTCTCTCAGAGCAGATTGTAAAAAATTCAAACGAACCTAATTAGGAAGAATGCAGCATCATTTTTGCACCTCTAGGCTCAATTATTTTAAAATATATGATACCACAAGAAAATAATCAATTTTTTTTTCTATCAATTATAAATGTGGCTCTAAAATGGGATGCTAAGAAAATGAGAAAGGCATAATTCAAAAGTGAAATTAATTGAAATACATTGTTCTAATACTGGCCTTTCAGTCTCTGCATGGTCAAATGGCATTTTCACAAGAGATGACCCTGTAGATTTATAGGTTCTTTTTTCTCTGGGAACAACTTTTATATATATATATATATACACACACACACACACACACACTATATATATATATATAATGTGTGTTATAATTATATATATTACATATATATATAATGCATGTATATATATATTATATATAATATATAAATATTAGAAATTCTACTACTAGGGACTTGCTAAGTACATTGGATTTCAGTGAGACAGTTATATAGGCTGCTCAAAAAATAATTTCTTCTATTTATTTCCACAGAAACTACAATAGTTTTAAAAAGCACAGTAGCACTATTTGTTAGAGTGAATTCTCAACTGTAAGAATTCCTGTTCAATGTGCCCCCACACTATTAGCTATGTATTTTTGCCAGCAATGAACAGGAGCCCGTACATTGCACTTGTAAGTATGTATCTGCATCAGCCAAGGTGGCCCACTCTAGTGGCTGCCACTGCTGAAATGCAACACCCATTTGTTTGACATCCATAAAAATTCATTAAGTGTTGAATGTAAATGCATGCAGTTTTTCTATATGGGGGAATTCATTGACGCACCTTTGCTTCATATGCATTTTCATGTCATATAATTTTGTCGGAATGTTTCTCTGCTGCCATCTGTTGCACAGCATCAAAAAGTAGAGGAATACTGGTGGAAAGGTTCAACATCTGGTGCCATGTCATCAACACTTGCCTCTGATGTACATGGCCAACATAAAATTGGAAGCATTACTATTAGAGTAACTCTCATATAATTAATATAGAATAAATCTGAATATTTCCTTTTACTGGTGAAATAACTAGGTTATTCTTCTCCTTAAGAATGTTTGTCTTTTCATTTATATCACTTGATAAATACTTTTCCACACCATCATAATCATATTCAGTGCTTCAGAGAACAATTCTGATCTCTGTTTATTATCCCAACACATTATGCAACTGAAAGAAGACAGTGGAAGAAAAGTGCTGGAAGCACTTAAAGCAATGGAGGAAGGCTATAAGATGATCACAAAAATCTATTTTGTTTTTGTGTGAAGACATGACAGAAGAACCTAATTAAGGTCTGCAAGATCCAAATTATGTCTGGATGTCCAAGAAGTGCAGAAAAAACTTTGAACAGGAGTGAATCATCCCAACTACTTACTTATATTTTAGAAAGAGCTGAATGTTTTTTAAGGTGTCAAACAACCAAACATCTTAAGCCTAGCTACATTTTGTCCTTGACTATTCTAGTGTTCAGATATGGTGTTCAGTTTGCTATCATTTATTCATTGAATTAAGTAACTCTTTTGACCTTTTCTGTTTACCTCTGTGTTTATAAAAATATTTTTCTCACTGTATCCCAGTAGTACATACCTGTGTGTATTCAAATCATCCTTTTCTTTCAACATGTATTAGTTAACCATATTTCAGAGAAATGGAGCTTAGTAGCAATATGGCAGATTTCTTGCTGAAGAATTTCTCCCTACTTATTCTAGAATTACACTTACCTTTCTCTCAGCTTGCTTTACATATGTAAGTTGATCTCATCTTCAGATCCGCTCTAAGGTTACTTTCTTGCTTGCTTCTGCTTGGCAGTATTCCAGATTATTACAATTCTTTGCTTAAATTTTACTTGCACCACTAGGAACACTGTATTGTTATGCTTCAACAAAAGTCATCCATCCAGTTCTCATAATCACCCATTTCTTGTTTCCAGGAAAAAGGTTTACAATATGTATTATTATCATTTCCCTTGTGTTTTGTTCCCAAGATCCTACTTCCTATCATCTCCTCCCTATCTATCTTTAAAATGAGATGCCTTAATGTAAAGCATTAGTTTTATTGTGAGAGAAACATTGCTTTTCTGACTATAACTATTTGGATCAACTTTTGCCTTAATGTTTGTACAGTGCTGTGCATAATAAACTTCTGCTCATAAGAGCTTGCAAGGCAGTAGAAAAAGCAAATAACAAAAACATGGTGTACAAACAAAAACCTTGAGCATAAAATAACTGTGCATTAAGTTTAAACTATGCACAGTATACTTACCTCATTTAAAATAAACACATTCATACAAATTGATTCAACACAGAGAAAAGATCTTTGTCCACGTGTCGGACTTGAGATATTTGATATTTTAATGCTCACTAGTGCTCTGTAGCCATAATATCAATGAAAAGTGAATACTGAAATGGTGGCTAACTTTATCTAGGTTCATGTCTAGCAACAGTAGCTACATATAAGAGCAAAATACTCAATGTTTTTACGTATTTTAAAATCTCTGAAGAATTGAGGCAATTTAGAGAGAGGTTTTCTGTAAGTGTGGTTACTAGCATCACTCTTCAGTGTAACACTGAAACATGTTCCCCTTCGTCAACAGCTTTTAAGAGGACTGTACTGGCTTATGTATACCTGGGTCAAATTACAATACATATCCAGCCATGAAATTACATGAGTATTTTCTAAGACGTTGTTTTCTGTGCCTCAGAAATTACAAGACATGGAAATCTATCTTTCCTTCCAAACTCGATCTCTTTAGTTCCAAAGAAGTGACCATGATCAACAAATAATACATTTAGCTACAATGCTTGCTTAAAACAAAAAAACAAAAAAAACAAAAAAAAAAAAAAAAAAAAAAAAAAAACACCCCTGAAAATCATGGTTTGGCTCTAGTAACTTTTTGTTTTGCCATCACAAGTCCAAGTTAAATGTTTAGCTTTTCATTTCTTTTGGAGAACAGTTTCTCTCAACCCTACTTATATCCAGCCTCCTAATATGAGCTCATTTAACTGATACATGCTAATATATGAAGGCCTTGTAAGAGACTATCCTTATGCAACATTGTCTCAAAGCTTGAAGGACAAGTCCAGGTAAGTCCTGGTTAAGTGCTGAGAAATCCTTTGTCTGAAGGACACAGATGGACAAGTTTAGGCAAGTCCTGGTAGGAGATGGCAAAATCTTTTGCCTGATAGTCTGCTGGCCAGGGGCTACCAGAGAGAGATAAGCTGGAGCTTAATGGCAAGGAAGCAGTCTTTTGTGTGGGTTTATCTGGAGGGTGATAGCCATCTCAGGGGGTACTGCACATGACTCTTACCCAAGCACCCAGGAAATGCCATACTGGCAGAAGAAGGATAAAAAAAAAGGATGAACAGCCATGAGATTAGGTATCTGTCATTAGATGCCTCAAGATGTGCCTCTACTTTCTGGACTTGCTCTGTGCTCTACATGTTTGCTGCCTAAGGCTGGCCACTCTGCTGCTGCTCTCCCCATAGAAGGTGACTGAAATCAGAAGCCTCACAACGTGATGCCAGCATGCTGTCAGACTTTCTCTTGGGCCTGCTACCTGAAACCTGCTATTTCTTCCTGGTACCTGCTTGCTGCCTAAGACCAGCCACAATGCTGCTGCTCTCTCCCTGCACTTGCCATGGACCATCAGAACAAGCATGGGATGCTGCTGGATCTTAATGCTGACTACCCCCTCTTTACACAAGTCGTGCTTATTTCCTATTGCCTGCCTTCCCTTCCTCATCACCTTAATTCATAATGGTGACACCCCCCCCCCCTTCCCGATTAAGATCTGCAATAAAATGGTTGGACTAGCATTTGAACCTCTGTTTCTTAATCTCAGGTATACATATATCAGAGGTTTTTCCCAAAGGAATTTGGGAAGGCTCCTGCAAAAGGGTAACGTGACTAAGAGCCTAGCTGAAGTGTCTCTACACTAATGCATTCAGCATAGAAAATAAGCAGAAGGAGATGTCTATGGCATGACTAGAAAACTACAACTTCATTGTTCTCACAGAAACATGATGGGAAGAATCACACAGCTGGCATACAGTGATCAAGGCATACAATTCAGAAAACATGTAGGTGAACCAAACACCACAGAGTATTTGGAAGTAAAACACCCCTCTGGGCAAAGAGCATAATCTGAGACCTAAGAAAAACTAGTTCTCCTAAAAAGATTATCTGTGAACAATCAAAAATTAATAACTTCAACAGTACTTAGCAGTTCATGCCCCTGAATCTTTCTGCCAATGTAGAGCAATTAAGTAATACTTTGTGCATGCCAAATTTATAAAAAGAAACAAAAGATGCAAAACATTCTATTAAAACCTAAGATTTCTGCTGATTTTCTTGTTCTCCCTGAAGGTTAGAATCAAATTAATTTATATGCCTGTCATTCATGTTTTACTCTTTTCTACCTTAGACAAGTGATAATGACTGGTACTGGAAGATGCATGAGAATGGTTTTTAGATATAATCCTAGTTTCAAAGGATCACACATACATGAATCTGAAAGAGGGCATACCAATCTTAAAAATGGGAAGTGTTAAGGGAGCTCATCCATGCACCATATGCATTTTAAAGCATAGGAGAGGGGAAAATGACTAAAAAAAAAAAAAAACAAACAAAAAAAACAAAAAAAACAACAAACAAACAAACAGAAAACAGCTTACCAATGCATATGAGTGATTAAAAATGAAGAAATGAAGAAAAGAACAAAGCAAAATCATCCCACCATCTTGGATGTTCCAAGGCCAACTGGTTTTGAGGTGGTGTGAAGAAAAGGGAGATAACAATCAAAGAAACAACGCCAAAGGTGGATCACCAGCAGAACAAACATGCAAATGAGAAAGTGTCTGCAGAACAACCTTAGACAAAAGCTCTTATGTCCTTTCTGGGGAATCAGCAGCATACCTGTGAGCCTCTAATATTCATAGAGCAGCAGGAGCTAGAAACCTGTGGGCAGTTGCAAGGCTATGATCTCACTGGCCAAGCATAGATACTGTGGCATAGTTTATATTCCCACAGTGCTGTGATGGAAAGATACAGGACAGGATGGAAACGTGAGCTGCTGTTTATGCGTGTGAGCAGATGAAATTAATGGAGCTCTGCCTTGGGAAGGATGATGGATAACCTTAGAAACTGATTGTCAGTATTAGACCAGATGTCAACTTCAGTCCAGATGAGGAAGAAATAATTTAGGCTTTCTCCAGACAAGTGAAAGTAACCTCATATTTACAGATGCCCATGCTCATGGAGATCTTTAATCACCTTGACACCTAATGAAAAAAAAATAAAATAAATAAATAAAAATAGAAAAGTAAAAGCAAAGAGGTTTCTGGAATGCACTAATGATAACTTCATAATACAGGTGATTCAGGAGACAGCAAAGAGAGATATTCTTATGGACCTCATACTTATAAAAACGAGCTGTTTAGGGAAGCAGAAATCAGAGGCAGCAATGGCTACAGCAACCATGTAAGGGTGAAGTTGAGGCTTCTAAGAATCTAGAGAAAAACAGGATCACCATCTTGAAATACAGAAAAAAGTGAGAAGCCCTCCTGCATGTCAGGATGAATAAACTCATGTAATAGGGATAAACTGGCTAGAAAACTGTCCTGCAAGACAGAAGTGTGAGTCCTTGTGGACAAGTTGAACATAAACCAGGATATGCACTTGTGGCAAATAAAATAAATGGTATCCTGGGATGCATTAGGAAGAGAACTGCTAGCAGGTCAAAGAAGGTAAGACCACATTTGGAGGACTGACTTCAGTTCTGCTATCCTCAGAACAAGAGAGATCAAGAGAGATGTGGGACCACCGGAGAGAATACAGTAAAAGACTACTGTGACAGTTAATTGACTGGAGCATCTGTCCTAATAGGAAAGGATAAGAGAGCTGGCTCTTCAGTTTGGAGAAGAAAAGACCTGGAAGGGATCTTACAAAGGGAACTGCATGTTCACAATGGAAAACAATATGATGGAACAGGCTTTATACTTTTTTATTAATACAAATTAAATTTGTGCTCTTTACTTTCTCAAATGTACATATGTATTTCCAGAGGACAAAATTTTCTACTGTTCACATCAGGCTGGGTTGTAATCATTACACAGACACGACTTGATGGAATTTTTGCCTGTTTTTGATGTGGATCCTTGAAATTCTCATTAGCTACCAACAGGAATTAATCATGCACATGTATTAAAAAATACAATAGTTTTCTTCTATTCCCCTCCCCCCCAGTCATTGACCTTCATTTGCTTCTGATTGTCTTGTAACTGAAGTCTGAAAGCATCTATTCATTTTCTTTACTATTTTCAAGTTCCCAGTGAGAGAACAATCTATAAAATTAGGAAGATTTAAAAGCAATCAAAGTAAATTTAAAGTCAGTAAAATGAATAATGACTCACTACAAAACTTAAGAAAGGGCTTCTACTGGGAATCCATAGTTTAGAGATTAAAATATATGACTTCCAGAAATACAGAACAAAACAGAATAAGTTTAAAGAAAGCTACTTCTGCTGCCCTGAACTGACAGTAGAACCTCATAATTTTTAAGACTCTCCCCTTTAAAAAGCTCAATTAGAGAATGTGGTGGGGTAGTAATGCTGATAATCATTTGCATTAAAAAAAACAAACAAACAAACAAAAAAACAAAAACACAACACATATAATCCACTTATCTCTAAAGTCAGTAAAACTAGGAGTATAAACCTATATTTTCTAAAATATCATCCTCACCATCAGGTAAGATTTATGACTGTGGATAGGAAGGGAGACATGAAAGAATTCTGTCATCCATTGATTTCAAAGTTGGAACATAGGAAGATCTTAGATTTGTGTCTCCCTGAGGAATGTTGTTCATTGAATGACAGTATCATTTCCATTACTGCTGTGACATACCTTCAGTGCAATCACCTGATGACAATCCGATGATTCCCGTAGTATGATATGTATTTGGCCTTCACAAAAATAAGGGGAAAGATAGTGAATCCAACCTTCCCAATTTCTAAATGATTTTATTAAGTGCTAGTCAGTTTTTAAAACAAGCAAACCACCTCCTGTTCAGACAGGAAAAGAATAAAATAGAAAGACTTTCTCTGCTGTTCAGAGTAGCTTGTCCCAAGTACAAAGTAGATTTGTGAGCTGATGAGGTTTGAAAAGAAACAAGGTTGCCTCCAAACTGGATTTCCAGGTCTTCACAAAGCATCAGAGATACTTGTTGCTCTGTTTTGTTGTTTAAACTTTAGTTGCTCTATTATTTTAGTCTCCATGGTCTCAATGCATCTACATCAAAACATACACAGTGTTCTGCTCTTCACCTTGTCTAAGCCCTTTCATGACTTTCCAATATATTTTAATGTAAAGCAAAATAGTTTAAACTAATGCAAGTGAAGGCAAAGCATGTAACTAACACAGCTTCAATTACCTTGCAAGTCCATAACAAAACATATCTGGTAGTTAGTAAAGTCCAGGAAAAATCCAAGACAAAACAAATAAACAACAACAACAAGAAAACACAACAGGAAAAAATATATATACAGAAGTCTCTGTTCCTTGCTCTGAAATGTAGGCTTCCCATTAGCCTACTACAGTGAAATCTTCAAAGGCAGTTATTGAATTAAATCTCATTTATATGTCTGGTAATAATCCAGAAGCCTAAAAAATCCTAGGAAAGAGCTCCCCAGTTTGGCAACTATGCCTAGTTTCATGCAATATTACTGAACTTAATATGAAAGTGGATACTGACTCAATTCTTCTAAAATAAGAGAAGTTACTTTTTCACATTACTGCACTCAAAAATGCTTCATACTCTACTCATAAATGAGTAAATCAACAAGAACTCAAAATCTTACGATTATGCTACACTTCAAATGTTCTTAATGCAATTCAGAAATGCTGATTATAGAACAAAATAAAGTGATTTTTCTTCCTTTTCTTCTTGGAATTTTATATTTTTAGTCTTACATTTCATTTCAAATAATTGTACTAGAACTTTAAACAGCATGGTTTTACCTACTACTTTGATTATACCAATATAATTATGCCTATTACCAACCTTTCAGAGCTCACTACTAGAAGCTCAGTAAATCATACTTTTTCATTTCTCTTTCAACTCTGAATTTATACATGCTCCTCAATTCCTTCTCATCTGGCATGATGACTTTTTCTTCCTCATAACTGAATTTCTGACAGCTAAGTTGACAGTACATATACACTGAGCGCCTTCTTGACTGTTCTGGCTAGGACTGTCTTGGAAATATATTGAGATTCTCCAACCCCCTACTTGTGGAAACTATACTAGGTATACAGTGGTGAATTCCGTAAGCCTCTAAACACAATTGTTGATTAAAGTAATTTTCAGTCTGTTGCCCTAGTGAACTCTCCCAAAACTGAGAGCTCTTTATTTAAAAATGTTTTTGGATAGTTTTCGATAATAAATCATAAGACATTTATTAAGAACATAATCATCAATACCTCATGATGCTTTAGTTGCATAGATCTATTTTAAAACAGAACAACTAGGAAAGAACACAAGTTGATGAATGTGAGAACTATTATTTTATTGAAGAACTGCTTCATTACTATGTAGTGAAGAGATTAGCTTTAATATTTACTGTACACAGCCAACAAATGTACAGTTAGCAGAATGATGTAGTTAGAACGGTATTTTATAGGTTGTATAATTAGAAAGAGTACCATAGTAGAAAGTGATAACCAAAGACAAACAGAATGCTCACCCATATCCTAGGCTCACAGCAGAAAATTCCAGAGGAAGAAACCTCCTGAAAGAGATCATTCCCCAGTGGCAGTCAGACCTTAAATGGTATCTAGGAGAGGTGGACCCAGGATCCACCCTTTCTGGTCACACAACTGAATTGTCTTCACCTGTGCTCCCATGGCTGACTCAGTCCTTGCCTCAGGTGATCAATCAGTGGTTCAGACTGTGACTCAGCAGTTCCCATTAACTCAGGGAAAGAAACTTAAGGAGATATCTACAAACAAGAATTAGACTGTTATATGGAACTATCTGATACTGCCTAAATGAAAACACCTCATTTAAATTAGATACGCTTGATAAAGACAGCTTTTGCACACAGCCTTTAAGCCTGGGGAGTGAATAGAAGGACTGGGTTCTAGACTTTTGCAAGAAAAAAAAAAAAAAGAAAAACAGAGATAGGAATAACAGTATTTCCTGCATAAGGCATCAAGTATTACCTCTATAAAAACTACTTGTAAATTTTAAATGTCAGAGCAGTTATGGCTTTGATAAACAAGGATTTTAAGCAGGAACCAGAAAAAAATTCTGCAACTTAAACAAAATAACAGATCTTTCTTCCAAGCACACCTCCAATTGCAGTCTATTTCCTTGTAGTGTGATCATTCTTCCTAATTATAATTATCATCTCTGTCAGGTTGAATGATATCAATTAACTAATTCAAATTGATTAGGAAATACCGTACTCAAATTATATTGTCTTCTACTTTGATCTCTAAAGTTTCTCACTGAAAGGTTAACTCCACTTACCTCCTTGAGCCAAGTTGAAGACAGCAGTAAATTGTCTGTGTGAAGAGCATATTACACAGTGTGTGCACTACTACTAAACTAATACTAACCATATTAACAATTTAAATTGTATAATGTTTTCCCTACATGAAGCCAAATTATGCTGAGGTATTCTTAACATCAGTAGAACTGACTTACATAAGAAAAACACTATTTCTTTAAATTTGCAGTATTGGTGTGAGCAAAGATATAGCTCTTTTTACACTGTATAACATATCAAGTTAAATCTTTAAATTCCATCCCAATATTCACTTAATCAAAGGCTTATATAACAACATCACATGATTAAAAACTATTTACCATTAGTCTTAGTTTGAATAGAGATAATTCTGTTTTCTGACCTATTATCTAGAGACGCCTGCTGATTGCCATGGGCCTGCATCAGGGATGTGACAGAGAGGTTGCGAATCTTAGTATGTCCCACAGACTATTACCTCCTGCTGTTGTTTCACATAGGCACCTGTGACACATCTGTTAGCAACTTGGAGAGTATCAAGGACTACAAAAAGCTGGGAGCAGCAGGGCAGAACTCAGGAAGGCAGTCTTCTCATCAATGATTTTGTTTATGGGAATGGGGAGAAGAGAGGGTAAGGGCTGACAGATATAAGAAAATCAATAAATAGTTAAGGAAGTTGCGTCATGAACAGGGTTTCAGGTATTTATGTCATGGAACTTGTTCTAAGAAATCTGGTCTTTTAGGGTAGGATGGGGTTCATCTCTCAAAAAAGGGGAAGATCATCTTCGCCAACAAGCTTTCAAATTTAATCAGGAGAACTTTAAAATAGAGTTGGTGGGGGAGGAGATTCTCAAACCATCCCACTTTGAGGATGATGATGATAATAGATATTATCATCATATCCCCTGGGTCTGGATCACAGGCCATCTATCCACCTGGGGATAGATGAGGAGATGACAGAATGCTTATGGGTTAGGGTTAAAGGGAAGGCAGAGGAAGGAGACATCATGGTGAGAGTCTGCTACAGGCTGTCTGATCAAGAAAACCATTGGTCAGACAATACAGCAGGGCACCAGAGATAAAAGAGGTTCCTGGAATGTGTTGATGATAACTTCTCTTACAAGTAGTACAGGAGCCCTCAATAAAAGGTGCTATGCTGGACTTTGTCTTCACCAATGAGGAGGGACTGACAAGTAATGTGAAGCTCAAGGGCAGCTATGGCTGCAGTGACCACAGAATGGTACACTTTGAGATACAGAGAAAGCTGAGGCGCTCAGTGACTTCTTTGTATCAGTCAGGAGTGGTGTTTCCCAAGGATTGGTGCTGGGACCAGTGTTATTTAACAGCTTTGTTAGCGATATGGATGGTGGGATCAAGCACACCCTCGGCAAGTTTGCAGACAACACCAACTGAGGCAGTTGACATGCTAGAAGGGACCTGAACAAGATCGAGAGATGAGACTGTGCCAGCTTCAGGAATTTAAACAAGGCCAAGTTCATGGTCCTGCACCTGGGTTGGGGCAATCTCAAGATCAGATACAGGCTGGGCACTGGGCAGCTTGAGAGGAGCCCTGAGGAGAATGATTAGATGGTGTCAATTGATGAAAAATTCAATATAAGCTGATAATGTGCACTTGCAGCTCAGAAGTCCATATCCTGGTTTGCATCAAGAGAAACGTGACCAGCACGTTGAGTGAAATGATTCTGCCCCTCTACTCTCCTCTTGTGAGTCGCTATCTGGAGACCAGACTGTCACAAGAGTGGTTGAGGCAGGTCCAGAGGAGGCCATGAAGCTGGAGCACCCCCCCTGTGAGGATAAGCAGAGGGAGCTGGAGTTCTATAGCCTGGAGGAGAGAAGGCTTTGGGGAAATACTATTGCAGCCTGCCAGTACCTGAAGGGGACCTACAGGAAAGCTGGGGAGGGACTTTTTAGAAGGGCAGGTAGTGACAGAACAAGGGAAAATGGTTTTAAACAGGAGGAAGGTAGATTTAGACTAAATATTAGGAAGAAATTCTTTACTGTGTGGGTGATGAGACACTGAAATACATTCCCCAGGGAGGTTGTGTATGCCCCCACCCTGGAATCCTTCAAGGCCAGGCTGGACAGGGTTTTGTGCAACCTGATCTAAAGAGAGGTGTCCCTGACTATAGCAGCGGGGGTGGAAATAGATGATCTTAAAGGTCCCTTTCAACCAAAACCATTCTATGATTCTATTCTTCAAGGAGGTACTTAAACACGGAGAGTCTTCATCTTCTTTGTATCATGCCTTCAAAAAAAAAAAAAAAACAAAAACATTTTTTCCTTCTAAATCACAGTATTTTCAGAGTGAGTAGTTACTTACTAACTTCAGTGCTACCAGTACTCCTTTATTGTGAAGAGCTACTTTGTATATATGAAGGGATTCTCTTAACATTGTATTAAAAACCTAATAATTGTTGGCTTATGTCTTCTAGAACATATACCTTCTGAATAAATAATTTCCTTATCTTCCTTTACCTTTCCAAAATTACTCCTGGTTTCAGCTGAAACACTTTTTCCCCTCGTAGTTGGCTGTGTTTTAGATTTAGGATGAGAGTAATATTAATAACAGATGGATTTTTCAGTTATTGCTGAGAGTTGCTTGCACAGACTGAAGGACTTTCCAGCTTCTCATACTGCTAGGGAGGAGGTTGGGGTACACAAGGAGACTGAAGGGGACAGCTAACTCCAATTGACCAAAAGGACATCCCATCCCATATGTTGCCATGCAGAACAAAAAAGCTGGGGAGATGGCAGACACTGGTTGGGGACTGGCTAGGCATCATCCAGTGGGCAGTGAACAATTGTACAGTGCACCAATCCTTCTGGACATACTTATTAATAATATTTTAAACCACAACACAACTTGAAAGTCATGCTTAATATGAAGGTTACGAATGGCTTTGTGCAGTTTGTGATATTGAAAGTATCATGGCCTAAAATATGGAGGTCGAGTTATAGAAATATATGCCAAATTCAGATTCATCCCTGGTGAGCATAGGAGAAAGCTTTTTGTACATCTGTTCCTTTATGCCCCTTTATTTCTCCATTAAGGGAAAACTCCCATATGACCTAAACTCCTAGTATTCAAACACTGTGTTTTTGTGGGGCTTCTTATAAAATCAGTACCTATATTTCTTAATTTAACAAGGGAAGAGGAGATAAATAAGTAGAATTTGGAATGAGAATAGTTGGGCAGCAATGTAACTGCATTTTTTATGTGACAAAGTGTATGAGTAATGCAAGAAAAGGGATGCCTGTGTAGAGTTCTCTTTAAGTCTGTCATGGATGTGCATAAAAGGAAGGAGTAGAATTAGCCAGAAGATGATGATATGCAATATTAGTCCTTGTCATCAAAATGCGGATTACATGAAATATATAGTGTTATGTCAGGACTTGACAATATCTATTTAGATGTCTGGAATAACAATAAAAATGCCAGTAAAAATATATTCACAGGTAAACACTGGCTTCTCAGATAATTTATCTATACAAAAAGCTTCTGAAAATTTTCCAGAATTATTTCTATTTTGTTTCACTGAATTTGAATGTGGAAGATGTTAACTTACCCAAACCAATTCTATTTAATTTCAGAATATTTCTGTAGAAAGAACATTATTATTTCAAGTGAGCTGGACAGAAAATTTCTAACAAAGCAAACTTTTTCAAAATTTCTGTTCATTAAGACTAGAAGTCAAATTAAGTGAAAGCTGAGGAGTTTATAGACTTAGCTCCCTTGGACTTATTTTTTCTCCCCCTCTTCTCCTCTAGGAAATAGAATTCAGACTCACCACAAATATTCCTGTTATCTCTTCTACTTATAATAGCTTACCTAGGCCAGAATTAATTATTTCAGTTGCCCACCTTTGTTCAAATTTGGACTGCTGAATCAGTACTATGTCCTTTCTTATATCCATTAGTGATTTGATTAAACCCATGAATAGGAGATTTTTGTTTTATTATGTTTTTAAGTATTTATATTTAAAAAAAAAAAAAAAAGGATCTTCAGTTAAAATCGGACTTAGTGTTTCTCCTTAGTTCTGCTTGAATGAAATGTAGTCAGACACTTCCAGCAAAAGAGCAGACACCTGAACTGAAACCATGGATGCTATGAACCCTAGTACTCCTGTTGATGTTGGCAGCAAAACATTAATCCAATTTTTGACTTAAAATTATTCACAGTGATGTCTCTCCATTGCTTGTCCTGATGACCTACAATAATGATAAAAAATTAACACATTAGTGACACACAATCAAATTACCTCCCAGAAAGCAATGCAGTCTGAAGAGGAACCACCTCCTTTATGAACTTTCCCCTTTCCACGGTAACATGAGGGGTGACCAGTGATTGAAAGACGGAAAAAAAAAAAAAAAAAAAAAAAAAAAAAAAAGAAAAAAAAAAAAAAAGAAGAAACTTCGAATATATATATATATATTAGCAGAATAAATTTCTCTGAGGCTTGATAGGGTAGATTTACTGATAGGATCTAAGTAAGAATTCAGTGAAAATACCATTTTTTTTTTTTTTTTGAAACATAATGATAACATGTAAAATGGCTTCTCCTTTTTGTAATCACGTCTCTATGAAATATTTTTTAAGCTTTCTGGCTTTTATAAAAACACAGTTATTGCTTCTTTATTCTTATCCTCCACATCTCACAGTCTGTAACTTCAGATGTGCAGCTATGTTGTGTGAAAAGAAACACAGTTAGAAAACTAACTGTTTCTGTTCAAATGAGGGAAAACTGCACATTCAATCATTTTATACAGATTGGATGCAGATTATTTAGCATTTCTAGCTATGCTGGCTTACAAATTGTAAAACTAAAAACATTTACATAAAGAGACACTGAGGATAGTAAACAATATCACAGATGTTTCTATCAACTGCCATTAAAAAAAAAAAATCTCAAATATGGAGGTTTTGCTTCCATTTTCCTCTTTTAACTTAAATAATACTCACACTTTGAATCTAGATTTAAAAACAGCATGCAGAGAAGAAATTAGATTATTTCCGTGATAAGATTTACATTATTTAGGTGCTGAAAGAGGAGTAGTATGCTGTGCCAGGTAAAATCACTGTGAAAATCCATTGGGCTTCATAAAAGTCTGGAACATAACATATTGCCAAGTGAGCATTCAGAAGACAAAAAAATGCAATTAACTGTAGAGGAATGTTTGCTGCTCAGTATTCATTTATTGGTTTAAAAGTGTGGTTTTTGTTGTTCTTGTCATCTTCATGGTTTTTGTTTTGTTTGTTTTGTTGGGGTTTTTTTCTTTTTTTTTTTTGTATGTGTGTGTGTGTGGTTGGTTTGTTTTTTACTTATGAGTGTGTTAAGCAGCAAAGAACTTTATCTCTTTAGGGAAACATTGTTAAGAATTAAGAAAATAGATATAGTAGGACGTTATCTCAAAGATACTTTTAAAAACTTAATTATCCTGATGTGCTTTATTGACTATCATCCTCACACTTTTACTAACATATAGGATTTTTGAAAACCATTGCAGAAATTAATGTCACATCATTAATTATAATGCTTGCATAAATGTATGTAGCCAGATGGTATATTAGTTACTAGATTGTAAGGTATGTGTACATTTTTAGAGTAGCCTACTTAAGATGAAAATAAAATTTCCATTATAATATATAAATAAATACTGATTTCCTTTCAAGAAAGATTATTTTTTTCCTGAACTTGTAGTCAGAAAATAAATTGTTTTGAAGGCTTAAAGCAGTTATCAGTCCTGTTGTCAACACCAGAACAGTGAAGTGTCTTCCTCAGTAGTTTTGAAAACAGCCACCTGTTTTTGCTTAAGCTTTTTTTTCCTGTTAATTTATGCAGCAGTTTATAAAATTTCAAGTCATATATTTATGAAAATTATTGTAAAAACGAGAAGTAAAGCAAAACCAGATTTTCTTGAAATCACATACTCTGATTCTTTAAAACATTAGAAAAATTATTTTATTTCAACAATCAGATTTAACTTGCATTCCACTGCCATTAAAAAAATACTATTACTCCCACAGTACCTTTCTTGCACTCGATCTACTGTCTAATTAACAGTAAGTATTTAATGAGAATAAAGAGTTTTTGAATGGAGGAAGATATGCAAAAAATAGGAGAATAAGCTTTTTGAATTAGAAATATTATTTATATAAAATATAATCATAGAAGCACTTTGAGAAAATGCACTTTTCTTTCTTTCTTTTCTTTAAAGAGAGCTCTGAAAGCCTGAACCACATTATTGATGTACAGGGCACAGTACTAACTATGGTCACATAATAATATCCTTGGAGCATTATAAGTAAGTTCTCATGATAAGCCTTACTGCTGGAGATACGTTGCACAGAGGGAGAGACACCTCAAGAACAGACAATAAAGATGATTAACCTTGCAACCAAACTACACAGTAGTAGGTTTGAACAGCTTCATAGTATTCTAAAATTACCTTGTTGATTTAGAACAGTGACTATCTGCTTAGCACATTTCCTTTACCAAAAATAAATCAGTTAATACACCACAAAGTTAATAAAATATGTTTTAATATACAGAAAATAATACAAATTACCAATGTTTCAAGTGCTGTATAAAGCCAGCAACACCAGCCAATTGGATTACATTCTTAATTTCCTTCCTTAGCTTAATTTAGGATAGTGTGTTAAGACATTCAGAATTTTAAATAGTGGTATTTTAAAAGAAAATGTAACACAGAACATAAACAACCAATATGATTATAGTATTCTGTGGAAGAAAAAAAACCCAAGTCCCTATTTCCTATTTTATTAGAATTAGCTAACAACTGTTTTTTATATCCCATTATACCTTCCTAACATTTTGAGTACTCTTCATGCATGGTCAGGTAGATCTCCAGAAGTGAAGTTACTAAAACAAATAGAATGCAGGAAACTCAGATTTGTCATTTCCTTTGCCTGATGAGGTTTCTTTCACACATACTAGAAGAGAGGCAGAATCCCAAAAGCCACAACAATCATTGCTTTGTAACGCTAGCATTGTCTTCATATGATAAAGTGATACACAGTAAGTCACTTTTACCAGCTCTCAAAGTTGAGCATAGGATGAGTGAGTTGCATTGAACCAGCATAGGAGCATTTTTCTATTTTGCTTTTTTCTCTCTTGCGACCTTGCACAGCAATGAAATGGACTATGGACTACTTCTTCATCCTGACAGATTGTAATCCATTCACACTTGCTTTTTTTTTTTTTTTTTTTTTTTTTTTTTTTTTTTTTTCCCTTAAATTGATAATTGTAATAAACATGTAGACCTACCTTTGTTATTGTTATTTCCCACTATCATCCTCTATTAGTTTTCACAAAACATTTCTTTCACAGAATGAAACGCAAAACAGGTGTTAGATTATGTCTGACAAATTCATATCATTTAAATAATTAAAACTAATTTGTTTTGAGAGCTACAGTTGCATTTTTATTAGAGAAACAAGTACAAATAGACATCACTACAGAGATGTTTATTCAATAATGAGAATAAATAAAATGGATTTTTAGTCTCAATTCTTTACGATTAATATGATAATGGGAATTCTAGCTTCTGTGCCCAAGCAATCTGGAAACAACTGCTCAACTGCTATAATTCCATAAAACTTTTAAAATTTAAATCTACACATTTTAAATGACCCTCTAAAAAATAGTGTAAACAAAATAGTCAAAACTTTCACTTTAAATAACATTTGCAAGATGAAGCTGAAATTATGTTTCGAATTAATCACAGAATAAAAAATTTCACTTACATACAGCAGTGTCTTTACACCTCTCTGTATATCTTTCTGCTTATATATTATAGATGTTATTGTATTAATTTGCATATAAAAATTATCATTCTTTTAGAATAATAAATTCATTTAAAATTAGCCTACAATATTGAAGAACAATTTTAAGAGAATGAGATAGGAATACAGTTACAAACAAAATGTGCTGGATAATAATATATGTGTATATATATATACACATATCTGCTAAGAACAAATTAGAGCAGCACAGTACTTACCCTCTGAACAAAAGCCATCAACGTATCTTTGTACCAATTATGTTCTACAAAATGTTTAAGGAAAAAAAGAAGCAAACTTATAGAAGCAACTTACTTATATAATTAGATTGCATTTTTCTCCTGTTCAGTAAAAACTTTTCAAACATTTTTAGTAAGGATGTAGCATGTTACTTGTACCAGGACTGCATTGCACCAGATCATGATGTGCTAATTCATGTTAGCCTTGGATTTAAGAGACATTTAGATCTCTTTGGGTCTCTACCGCTTAGAGAATAAATCAGCCCAAGTTTCTGAATCTCTTGTAAACAACAGCACTAAACCCCTTTTTCCATATCGACATCAGAACATTTAAAATTTGGATTGTGTAGACAACTCATCTCTAGTGAAAATGATGGACAGGAGAATGTGCAGACAGGAACGTGAGTGAGAACTGTCGATAAGCATATCGTAATTTGCATGACCCATCATTAAAATTTTCAAGGATACTATGACATAGGGATTTAATTCACTGTAAAATTACTAAAATCTACCAATTGTAGTGCTTTCAGACTGTTTATTATTATTATTATTATTTTCCAGTAGAAAAATAAATCTCATACATTCGAAGTGGTACACAAAAAGACTGGGATAAAATTGATCAGATTTCTTGATAGCACCATTTACACATTCTTTAAAGTAAACATTAATATGCACTTTCTTAGAAAGCGATATAAATATATATATATAAATACAGGACGTGCTAACTTCTGTTAACCATCTGAATGTGATGGAATAATCTATCTCTACTGTGCAGGTAGGCTTGTGCATGGCAGTGTGGCAATATCATTTTAAAACTTTGTTACAGATGTGATGGGAAGCTGGAAGGAGTCGAATAAGCAGAAAAAAGAGCTTAGATCTACTGTAAGCAATGAGTCGGAATGAGCCGTTAAAGGTTAGAATTTATCTTTGTTTCTGATCATTCAATGAGAAAAATGACTTCCACAGAAATAGATACTTTAAAACTGTTTGGGGGGAGGGTGACA